>NC_048220.1:139079383-139301377 GCF_002007445.2 Ailuropoda melanoleuca | reverse complement strand
TGTAGGCTTTTCATAGATGGTTTTTATGAGATTGAGGAATGTACCCTCTATCCCTACACTCTGAAGGGTTTATTTACTTTTTTTTTTTTAAGGAAATGGTTAGATCTTGAGTTTGGATGCATATGGTGGGTGGGTCCTTTTATTCTCATGAAAAATTCTGCCTCTCCCTGGACCATGAGTAGGCTTCTCTCCATAGCATTACATTTGGTCATTCCACATGCTCTGGCCAAATCAGTGTAACCTTTGGCCATCCGTGTTAAGACCCATAGCATATGGGTTTCCCTTTGCAGGGAGACTCGAAATATTCCAGATCGAGCCTCCTCCATCAGCCCAAGTCCTAGAGGGAAGACAACATCGAAAAGAGCCATGGCCCACCTCCCATGAATGTTTCATGTGAACACGTAGACATTTGTCACAAGCCATTGGAATTTGGGGATTGCTTGTTACTGCCACACAACCTAGCCTATCCTGACTGATATGATACCTAATCACAACTTGCCCTCTAGAAAGAGTGACCCTGCTTATGCTCATTAGCAAAATCGCAAAGTACCTCTCCTTTTACAGTTGCCAATGCTAGTTATTTTCATTCTTTTTAATCTTTCCTAAGTCCGGTAAAAAACCAATATACCTCACTTTAACATGTGTGTCTTTGAAGATGAGTGAGGTTGAAACGTATTTCATATAGGCTGGTCTTCTTCATATCTGTCCTTTGCCCATTGTTTGGATTAGTCTGTGTTTTCTTCTTGAGTTCTAAGAATTTTTAAAATATGCTAAAGTTGTTATTCTTTGTCTAGCATATTTCCCACATTCTTCTTCCAGTTTGTATTTATTTTTTTAAATCTGCTTCAGAATTTATAAAAATTCTTGAATTTATGGCCTGATATCTTTTGTCAGTTTGGTAGCATCCTCTGCTACTGTCTTGTCAAATATTGTCTCATTTTCTTTTCCTTCCCATTGTGTGACACCAGATTCACATATATTAGACTTTCTCCACTATGCTCCATGCGACTCTTATGTGGTTTTTTTCTTACCTTGCCATCCTTTTTTTCCTGTCTGGCCATTTTTGGTTCACCCATCTTCCAGTTCACTAATTCTCTGTGTATCCTAATCTTCTTCTTAACTCCTTTTTATTTATTTGTTTGTTTGTTTTAAAAGACTTTATTTATTTGAGAGAGAGAGAGCATGAGAGCGAGCATTAGCCGTGGGGAGAGGCAGAGGGAGAGGGAGAAGCAGGCTTCCCAACCAGGGGATCGATCCCAGGACCCCAAGATTATGAGCTGAGCCGGAAGCAGACGCTTAACGACTGAGCCACCCAGGCGCCCCTTAACTCATTTTTAAATTCTTACTTTCAGTTATTTTATATTTTATTTCCAAAATTTTAATTTGATTTTTTTTAATAGATTCTGGTTCTCTGCTAAAACTTCCCATTCGTCATTATTTTCTGTTCCATATTAATCACAGTGACTGTAAAGTCTGATCACTGCCATATCTGTATCTCCTGGAGATGTTTTTTTATGGTCTCTTTCTTTTGGTCCTGTCTCCTGATGTGTTTGGTAATTTTTTTTTTTTTTAATGGTAGACACTGTATGTGAAAAATTGAAGTACTTTAAATGGTGTTATCTTTCTCCAGAGAGGATTTAATTTGTTTCTGGCAGACGGAGTGGGCGGATGAAAGCAGGCTAGGTTGTAGTCTTTGTGAGGTCTGGTCTATTTCTGGCTTGCCCCACTCCAGGGGCCAGCCCTTTGGGCTTGCTACAGAAAATGTGGCATGTTTAACAGGCCTGTCTTCCTTGGCAGGCCATGAACCCCAATTTTGTCTCCTTAACCCCTGAGACTGTGCTAGACTTTGCCTACTGCCTCTGATCTGTAGCTCCTGCTCTCTGCTTGGTTTCTTGGTCACTCAGCCTTATGAATCAGCAAATACCATGAGGGGACAATGGTCAGGATGGAAGCTCGTCTCAGGGCTTTTCTGTTCTTTCTAGGATATAGATCCTGCAAGCCATGGCTGTTTTGGAAGTCAGATGCTTCCAAATAGGTTTTTTTTTTTTTTTAAATTCAATTTTACTTGTGTTCTCAGTGGCAGAGTAGATGTGATTGAATTTAGCTGTTCATAGCTGAAGGTGAAAGTTTCTATCATTTGTCTTTTTACTTTGTGTATCCTGTTGTTTTGCTGAAGAGGTGTCGATTTTTGTATAGTCAGATTTATCTTTTTTTTAATGGTTTCTGGCTTTGCTATTATGCTTCAAAATGCTTTTCTAAAGCCAAGTTTATAAAAATCGTCATCTAAATTTTCTTCCAGTGTTTTTTCAGTCGTGTATTTAATGATTCATTTTGGCATAAGCTGCAAGGTAAAGGTCCAATCTTATTTTTCCCCATATGGCTAGGGCATTTATCCAATGCCATTAACTGAGTAATCCATCTTCTGTGAATAACTGAAATATAATCTTTTTTGTTAAGTACATGGTGTCTCATTAATATTTTAATTTTCACTACTTTGCTTACTAGTGAGGTTATATTTCACATATATTTATTGATTCTTTATTTTCTTCTGATTTTTCTGTTCTTTATCCATTATTTAATGCTGCTGTTTAATACATTTCTGTTGATATTTACATAATCCTGTATATGTCATTAATTTTGGTTGTTTTTAAATTTCTATTTAATTTTGCTTATGATTTTATAAATGTAAATGAATGTTTTCACATAAAGTAAATTTATATTTTTATTTGTTATTTTATTTGTTGTTATTATGCTTTTGAAGACCTTCCTTGCGATCAAGGATCTTAACTATTTTAGCTATTTTAGGATGTAAGTATATATATATATATATATATATTTTGCCCTAAATTTTTTAGTCCTTTTGATCTGTATTTTGATATATGGTGTATGTGTGTATACTTTGCCTGCTTAATAATCAGCTTTCCCAACAATGTTGGTTAAATAATCATCCGTTTTCCTATTATTCCTTTAACATGCCTTGGCCTGTAAAGACAAGGGTCTTATTTTGTGCCGTGTGTCTGTTTTACTTTTTCCCATTCATGTATTTTGAAATTCTTGTTGGTATTCTAGTCTCTTTTCCCTGTTTTTTTTTAAATTGAGGTATAATTTAATAATTTAATTAAATAAAATTAATTAATTATTTGATTATTATACCTCAGTTTAAAAATTAGTTATATAGATAAATATAATTATAAATGGAGGTAACACTACATTAGTTTCAGGTGTACCATGTAATGATTTGATATTTATATTCATTGCAAACCGAGCAGCACAGTAACTTCAGTTAAGGTCCATCGCCGCACAGAGTTACAGTTTTTTTTCTTGTGATGAGAACTTTTAAAATCTACTGTTCACCACCAGCAGCTTTCAAATATGCAGCCCGGTGTCCTTAACTATTGTCACTGTGCTGGCAGTGACATTCCCCTGGCTCGTTGATTTTATACCTGGAAGTTTTTACCTTTTGACCCCCTTCACCCATGTTTGTGAAAGTGGTGTATTTACCGGCTAGAAGATATTCTTGCCGGCGGGGCTTGTAGTGGACGCGCCCCAGACCTTTTCTCTGTCTGCTTTCCAGAAGGGGTTGCTTTGAATCATTCCCACTTCCTTGTCTTCTGGCAGTCACCTCCCTGCTGATGGACAGCTTGCTCCTAATGGGTGTCTTGATTTATCCATTTGGGACGCTACTTATGACTCCCAGCAGTGGCAGATGGATGCTGACAAGACTGCTTCCCCCCATCAGACACACCCTCCCACCCATAGTGCTTCACATTTATTGTTCTAATGCCTTATTGTTTTGTGTTCTTCTCAGCCTGTCAGTGGTGACGCTACCAGCTAGAAAAGCCCGGGGCTCGCACCTGGGCATGGCCCCGACCAGAGCCCATGTTTTGCTGGATCAGCCCTTGTCCTTATTGTGTTTGTAGGATGCCCTCAGCAGTGATCATCAGGAAACTTTGAAATCTGGGATTGGGTGCGGGGAGGAAGGGAGGGAGAATCAGAGAGAGGGAAGGAAGGGAGAAAGGGAGAGGGAAGGAGGGGGTGGGGGGAGGGAGGGAAGGAAAGAGAGGGAGAGAGGTGTTGAGGAGGAACACTCCTGGGTCTGCGGTTCTGCATTTTTTGGGGTAGAAGGTGGGGCCTGGGGTTTTGGGGTTTCACTCTTTATTGGTGAATTTAAAACACGAAGTAGGAATTAGGGTGCGGGAGGGGGAAGCAAGCAGTCTGGCAATCTAGAGTTATCTAGGTCACGCAGGGCTTTCTAAAAAGGGGAACACCAGGGGTGGGGCAGCCTGGCTCCTTATCTAGTTGAACTGGATGGATGTCTTGGAAGTGGATTCCTCAAGAATCAGAAGCTTCATGTCAGCGCTTAGAATTGAAAATGCTCATTGTCGGGCACCTACACTGCAAGCCATAGTCTCTTGTATTTCCACCTTGATTTCTGGACTCCTGTGTGACAGAAGGACACTCCCAACCTTACCCTTACTTTCTCTCCCCACACCCACCTCTCATTTTGTTGTCATTATGTTTCCACTGATGATTAATAGCATTTTCTCGCATCTGTAGTTATGCCTCTGTGTATCTCGACTTTATCTGTGGTTGAGCTCCTGCAGTTGCAAACAAGTAACATTGGTATTCCAACAAGATAGCTACTGTTAGTTGAAGAATCAGCTAGGGCGCTAGACCACCTTTCCTTCTTTGTTAAGTTTATGGCATATATTGACTCTATATTTCCTTTTAATTTTTGTATCGTATAGCTAATCCACCCACAAAGCTCTTTAAAAAAAAAACGACCGGTCTTAGCTGTTATCACTCCACTGTTGGACTTGGAATATAGCGTGGGCCTTACTTTGTTCTGGGTGTCATTTCAGGTATGAAAACTTTGCAGGTGGGGTTGCCTCTGCCTTCCATTCAGTTCTGCGGCGAACCTGAAACCGCTTGAAAAAATAAAGTCCATTAAACCAGTGACGACGTTTGCGGGTGGATGTTTGGAGCATTCGGTCAGTCTGTGAGTGCTGATGTTGGGAAGTTTGAGAGGCACATGTAACCCTAAATTATAGAGCTGCAAGTCGAAGGGATTAGAGATGCCCTGCATTCCTAATATTCCTGTAGGGAATTAGGATCTTGGAGCAGACAAGTGGGTGAGGGTGGGAGGACCCTGCTCAGAACTGGCGTTGCAGGGGACTAACCAGAAGCCTAGGCGAGTGGGGGCTCCCCTGCCCTGTTACATGTATGGGATGCTCTCTGATGGCCTTAGTGGCCCAGACTGTTTGGTTTTGTTGTTGTTGTTGTTGTTGTTTTTGGAGGCAGATTTATGTCTCAAGGCTCTATTTGCAGAGTATTTATCCTGTTCATTTCCCTAATCAGCCATATTTTGCCGTTTATTAAAAGTTGAGGTTGCTGCTGGCTGGAAGGATAGAAGCCAGACCGGGGACCAGGCGCCTGGAGTGTTCTCGTGTGTGGCACGGTTGGATTGGAGCTTTGCAGACGCACCACACAGTACCTGCCTCTACTGCAACAGGTGTCGCTGACATGTGCCCACACAGGCTGGGGACAGGGACGGGGAAGGGTGGTGTGCAGGGGCCAGCCCCCGGCTTTTCTTCCCGAGGGCAGCTGGGAGCTGCAGGAATGGACACTTCTCGGCAGGGAGAATGCTTCAGTGTGGAGGTGGAGCAATGTCAGGCCAGGAGGCAGGTGACCTGATAGGGGCTTTCGCTGCCTTTGAGGGTCAGGGAGGGCCCTATCCAAGGGTGGTGTCCCGAGCTGGAGAGGAGGGGAAGGGCAGGTGGAGGAAATGCTTGGAGGACACGGGGCAAATGTGGTGCCGGAGTGCTGACGAATCAGTTTCCTAGGGGTCTTCTCGAGAAGGAAGAAGCACAAAGCTGGTGACTTACACAGCAGAAATATTTCCTCTCACAGTTCCGAAGGCTAGAAATCCCAAATCAAGGTGACAGCAAGTTTGTGCTCTCTCCGAAGACCCTGGGCGGGGGGGTCCTTCCTGCCTCTTCCAGCCTCTGGTGGCCCCAAGACGTTGTTGGTACGTGTCTGCACTGCTCCCCTTGCTGCCTCCAAATTCACACAGCCTCCCGGTGTCTGTGTCTCTTCTCCAGAATGACCTCATCTCAAGATCTTAACTTGATTGTATCTGTGAAGACTCTTTCCAAATAAGGTCGCATTCACAGGTACCAGGGGTTAGGACTTGGACATATCTTTTTTGGGGGGTGGGGCACAGTTCAGCGCACAGTTCAGCCCATGACAGAGGGTTAGCAAGTAGGTGAGGGAGAGAGGGTCGTGGCTCAGAGCTGAGGGAAAGGAGCCTTCTCAGAAGAGGGACCTGGTGGGGGGGCAGGGTGTGGCAAGGGGAGGCTCTGAGCTCCTTTGAGAGAAGAAAGGTCATCATTGCCTAGGAGGCCAACTTTCTGGGCTCATCCCTGCACCCCAGCTGGGCATTTTTGTCCCATCTTTTTTAGTCACTATCGCCTGGATGATTATGACTCTAGAAATCTCTGTCCATTGTCCATTTTTTTGCCTTCTTAGTGAATGGGCAGGTGTGATGGTATGAACAGAAGAGGGAGGCCCTTCTAATGCTTTACTGAGACAAAAGACCTTGCATTCAGTGACTCAGGGAAAAGTTCGAGGACATGCTGTCTTGCATGTGCCTGGAGGATATATTGTTTTTGGCATAAGCCGGGCAAACGATCGCCAGCCAGAAAAAAGCAAAACAAAACAACAAAATGACTTATATATGCACCAGTGCCCTTTAAAATTAACTTTGCTTTCTACTGTGAACCTCTGATCCAAGTTGAATATATCTTGTATGTATGTGAGACTCTCCTTTTAGTTGGTTTTAGATTTCTGGGCCTTCATCTGTTTACCAAGAGCACTGGGTTTTCTTGCTGTGTTTCTTGCCTTGGCAGATGACTTTGATATTTTCTCAGGGGCCCAGGTCAGAAGGCAATCACCTCTTCTTACGTCCCGCCCCACCTCTGCGCATTTGTTCTCCTGTCTGAACACTCTTGGCTTTGCTTCCCTCAGCGTCCGCCATGCCACCACCCCCCGCAGCGGCGCCATCTCCTTCCGGGTGACCGACGGGAAGCTTCTCACTGCCTTCCCACCTCTGGCCCTGCTCTTCCACGCCCTTCACAGCACCATCCATGCCTTGTTGCTCTGAAGCCATAGTTTTTGTAGTAGTAGCAGTTGATTGAGGTGTGATTTGCATACAGTAAATTCTCAATGAACAGCTGGATGATTTTGGACAAACTCGTGCACCTGTGCCTCATCCCCCAGCTCAGGATAGAATTTCCTCTAGTTTCTGCTCAGTGCCCCCCCCCCATCAGAGGCAACCACTGAGATTTCTATCACCGTGGATTAGTTTCATCGGCGTTGGGACAGGGGTGGAATCACACAGCGTGTGCCGGGGTGCCTGACTTCTTTCGTGCGATATAATTGTTCTGAGATCTGTCCGCGTTATGCAAGTATCACTAAGTTGCTTTTCTTTCTTTTTTTAAATTCATTTTTAACAGCTTTACTGAGGTATTTTTATTTTTTTATATTTATATATAAATATATATATTTATATGTATACTTTACGTATATGTAAATATATTTATACATATACTTTGTCCATTTAAGGTATAGATCTGAATGGCTTTGGGCGCACTCCATTACAACTGTTTCTAGTATGGTGAATAACACGGAACTCCCCTTTTACCCACTGTAACTGGCGTACAGTTCAGGGGCAGGACTTACGCTCACGCTGTTGTGCAACTGTCACTACCGTCTCTTTTTATCACCCCAAACAGAAACCCTGTAACCGTGAAGCAGTAACTCCCCATTCCTTCCTTGCCTTAGTTCCGGGAGCCTCTAACCTCCTTTCTCTCTGTGAGTTTGCCTGTAGGTCTGCCACATAGATGGAATCATAGAATATTTGTCTTTTTGTGTCTGGCTTCTTGCCCCCATCATAATGCCTTCAGGGTCCATCCATGCTGTAGCGGGTGTCAGAATTTCAGTCCTTAATTTAAAGAAATAACTGAGACCACATTTTGTTCATCCATTCATCTGCTTATGGACACTTGGGCTGCATGTAACTTTCAGTTCTTGTGAATCACGTTGCTACTATGCACACGGGCGTACAAATATCTGTTTGAGTCCCTGCTTTAAATTCCTTTGGCTACATACCTAGGAGTGGAATTGCTGGGTCATACTTTTTTTTTTTTTTTTTAAGATTTATTTATTTATTTTAGAGAGCTAGAGAGAGAGCTAGAGAGAGAGCACGTGTCTGGGGAGGGGCAGAGGCAGAGGAAGAGAGAATCTCTAGCAGACTCCGTGCTAAGTGCAAAGCCCGGCATGGTGCTCGATCCCACAACACTGAGATCATGACCTGAGCCGAAATCAAGAATTGGATGCCCAGCTGACTGAGCCACCCAGGTGCCCTCATGGCCATTCTAGGTTTAGCTTTCTGAGGAGCCACCAAGCCGTTTTCCACAGGGTGGCGCTATTGTACTCTCCTGCCAGTGGCACCCTCGGGTTCCAGTTTCCCCACATCCTTGGTTTTTGTTTTTCTTGATGACAGACATCCTAGCAGATGTGGCGTGAGGTCTCACTGTGGACTTGGCCAGTTGTATATCTTTGGCTAAGTTGGTTTTTGTACCATCGTTACTTCGTTGAGATATAATTTGCACACAGAGGCATGCAGAACTCTTAAGGGTTACAGCTCAATGAATTTTGACAAATGAATATACTCATATAAATATTACCCAGATTGAGATATAGGACCTTTCCATTACCCTGGAAAGTTCTCTCCTACCCTTGCAATAATCCCCTTTACGGTTTTTTTGTCACCATAGATTGATTTTACCTGTCCTTGGATTTCATTAAGTGGAGTCAAACAGCATGCACTTTTTAATGTCTGGCTTATTTCATTCGATGCAGTGTGTTTGAGACCTTTCGGTGTTGTTGCTTGTAACAGGATTCTGTTCTTTTTGGTTGCTGAGTGGTATTCCTCTGCTTGAAGACGGCGGAGCTCCCTTACCCAGTCTTTTGATGATGAATATGTGGGTTGTTTGCAGTTTGGGCCTGTTATGAATAAAACTGCACTGAACATTCATATACACGTCTTTATGTGGGTATAGACTTTATTTCTCCTGGGAATATACCTGTGAGTGGAATTGCTGGGTCATCAGGTAGGCGTGTGGTGAATTTTACTAGAAACTTGCAGTTTTCAAAAATGGTATTCCACGTAACACCCCCACCTGCTGGGAACACACGAGATCTACACCCTCACCCGCATTTGGTATTGTCTTCTTAATTTTAGCCGTTCTGGTGGGCGTGCGGTGGTATCGCAGCGTGGGTTTAATTTGCATTTCCCTGATGACTAATGATATCAAGAACCCTCACATTTGGAAAAGGTTAAAATTTGAATTTTTACATTAAAAAAAGTTAAGTTAGAAGACATTAATGAACACCTGGAGAATGACATCCCAGAGCCTGGAATGTTGTGTTGAAGCTGTCAGCCCTGCCAGAGATGAGTCAGACAGACTGCGGTGTTTCAGTTACATCTTAAATCACAAAGGAGTTGCCAAGTCAGCTTAAAAAGGTGGGGAGGGGGGCAAATACTTAATGAATATTTTGAAAATAGAAGACAGTGGCAAAGCTCTCCCCTTCCACACTACCTCCCACCAGAGGCATGTTTTTGTTTTGTTTTGTTTTAAGATGTGGGCTTTTCTTTTCTTTCTTTCTTTCTTTTTTTAAGAGTCTTTATTTGAGAGAACAAGCAGGGAGAGGGACAGAGGGAAAGAGAGAAGCAGGCTCCAGGGAGCCCGACATGGGGCTGGATCCCAGGACCCTAAGATCATGACCTGAGCCAAAGGCAGATGCTTAACCGACTGAGCCACCCAGGTGCCTCTGGAGGCAGGTGTTTAGAAGGAATCTCTGATCATGGCGCACTCTGCTTCAGACCTCGGTTGGTTCTCCCTAGCTTCAGACACGACTCAGACTCCTGGCCAACCCTTCACAGCTTCCTGGCTTCCCGAATTCCCCAGGAGCTCTCAGCTCCGGGCCTTTGCACGTGCTTGGCGGCCACTTGGGATGCCATCCCCCGCTTCCCTGACACCACTGGGCCTCTTGCTGTTGTTGGGCTCAGCGGGGTGGCTGCCAGCCTCCTCTCCCCACCCAGTTCCAGTTCCTTGCCCTCCCCTGGTCCTCTGGGCAGGCCTCGTCACTGTTGTTTACTTCCCTGTCTGCTTCCCCAGACTGACTTTCCCCAGGGGAAGGACTGTCTGATTTCACAGTTCACCTTTGCCTTCGTAACAGCCAGCCAGACATACGTAGTTTGTCAGTACCAGCTTGTCCCGTGGTGACCAAATATTCACTGGTTGACCAAAGAGTCTTCATTCAGTGTGACCTGCCTCCCCTGGGAGCCCGCTTCCCACTGGGTTGGTTTTATGGCGCTATCCTGGGGCTACTACTCCCCCATCTATAAGGCAAATACAAACCATAAAATCCTGGCCATCTCACCTTCTCTCTGTGACCCCTGCATCCCAGCCTGTGACCAGGAATGACTCAGGGTGAGGGACCAAGGAGCAGGTGGCAGACAGGAACAATGAGGTGGGATTTTGAGGGGTGCCAGAGGGACCTGGGCCAGGACTAGGGACAGTCAGGTAAAGTCAGAATCAAAATCAAAATCAAATTGATCAAAATCAAATAAAAACAGGAAATCAAAATGAAATGAAAATAAAATAAAGTCAATCAAAATAAAACTTAACGGGAAAAACCAGCTGAGCTGTATTTCTGGCATCCTAGAAGGGGGTGACTGAGGTCTCACACCTTGGGCTCCTGGTGCAGTGACGCCCATCATCGTGTCCATCCGAAAGCTGCACCCTGCTCCCACGAGCTCCTCCTCGCTGGTCCCATAGACCAGCTGGGGGCTTGAGACGTTCATGCTGTCATTCACTAGGTCTGGATAGGCGGGGTGGGGGGGGCAGCGTTCTGGAATCCTGACAAGCTCTCAAGGGCTGCTGCTGGTTTGGGGACCCCACTCCGAGTGGCCACGGTTGAACAGGAACCAATCAGAATACAGTAAGTAGGTGGTTTGGAGGAATAATTAGTCAAGTTGTTTATTCTGCATTGATTGGCTTGGATTGTACTGTGTTACAGCACACTCTGTGTGACCCAAAACCAGTGTCTGTGGATTACAGGCTCCGTATTTGTGAAAACATTGCTTTAAAAAAAATCCCTGTCGAGTTGATTTATCATGAGTAGAACACGATATTGTCTGAGACCCTTCAGCAGACCAGCTGGACAGCAGACCTGGCGTGACAGGCTGAATCTCCAGCGAGGGTTTCAGTTCTTTGAGGCCAGTGTCGTGGACAATTTGGATTCCTGTCTTGAAACTTATAGGTCGTTTTTGCAGAAAATGAAGCTAAGGGTAACAGGTTCTGAAAGGGCCAATTCGTTTTTCATTTATGGATTGCCTGCTTGATTGTAAATCTATTTCTACCCTTTTCAGCTCTTTCCAGAAAAGGGTAAGCCCCAGCTCTCTCTTTTTTTTGTACTGGTTCCTCCCAATCCACGAACTTGCTTAGAAGATAAACAAGCAGGACACTGGGAAGTTTTATCAGAATTTTTTCTTCCTTAAAAACTTTTAATTTTCTGATGATTAAATAGAAGGGTTCATTGTAGGAAAAATGGGACTTTTTGTTACAGAAAAGTATAAAGAAAAAGAAGCCACCTATAATGTCATCATCTAGAATCAATCACTACTGAAATTTTGGTGCATTTCTTTTTATTTTTTATGCATTGTTCATAATTTTTTAAACCTATTTATTAAAGTATATATTTTTTCATTTTATATTATGATTTAAGCCTTTTCTTCATGACTAAAATTCTTCATATACCTCATTTTTACTGGTGCTTGATAATGTGTAAAATTATATAATAGAAAAATATTCTTTTTTTTTTTTAAAGATTTTATTTATTTATTTGACAGAGAGACAGCCAGCAAGAGAGGGAACACAAGCAGGGGGAGTGGGAGAGGAAGAAGCAGGCTCCCAGCAGAGGAGCCTGATGCGGGGCTTGATCCCAGGACTCTGGGATCACTCCCTGGGCTGAAGGCAGACGCTTAACAACTGAGCCACCCAGGTGCCCCAATATTCTTTTTTTAAATGATTTTATTTATTTATTTATCAGAGAGAGAGAGCACAAACAGGGGGAGTGGCAGGCAGAGGGAAAAACAGGCTCCCTGCTGAGCAAGGAGCCTGATGTGGGATGCGGGACTTGATCCCAGCACCCTGGGATCATGAACTTGAGCTGAAGGCGGATGTTTAACCAACTGAGCCACCCTGGCCTCCCAGAAAAATGTTCTTTAACCCCCTTTTCTTTTTTTTTTTTTCCCTAATTTCAAAAGGAGAACATTTTTGAATAAAGGAAAAAATAGTATTGTACTCATGTCTTCTGAAGAATATAGTGAGTTCTGATTTAAGCCCAGAGGGGAAATTTTCTTAGCTGGTTTGTGGCGTTAATTATATCTCCTTGTACCTAGCATAATATTTAGTAGATTTCGATGGCTGGTTATTAATGAAATCGTAGTATGCTTTATTTAATTATGTATTTCTCTGTATAAACATATATTCAGCGTTAGTCCAAGAATCCAGTCCTCAAGACGGAAACTAAGTTGCTGATGTGTGTGGGGTGCAGCAGATTATGACTGTGTGTGTCAGTGTTCTCCTCTTACAACCTACTGGTGTTTCTCTAATGCCACATAACATCATCTCAGAGCATAGTGACCAGAAGAACAATGAGCATTCATATCCTCTCCCAGCTTCTGGATTCAGGAGCAGCCTGGCCGGGCAGCTCTGACCCAGGGTCTTGCATGGGGGAGCTGCTGGGCCTCGGCTGGGCTGTGGTCTGCGGGCCTGAGGGGGGCTGGCTTTGGATTTGGCCGGTGGGCTTGTAGCGTCCCCTCAGCCAGCCCTTTCTCACTGGCAGGGTGGTTTCTGTGCCAGTCTGTTTTCTACAATATTTTGCTTTTCTAGTTCTTCTCTCTCTCTAAAGTTCTCTGTTGAGCTTTGTGTATCTGTCGTAAAAATTCGGGATAGATGGTGGGAGGAACATGTCCTGACTATTGACGGTCAGTGCCTGGAGGTGACCAGGCCTGATTTTCTCTCACTGATGGTAAAATGACTGTGGGAAAACCATTGGCGTTATTGGGAAAGCAAGACAGGCCTGATATGTATATAATAAATGATGTATACTGCATGTAATATATATACTGGATTTAAAGAGACACTATAGTTGAACGAAGTCACTTCCTAAAACGACTAACATTCTAAAATTATAAATCCAAACAAGAGGTTTGCAGTGATAATAAAATTCATGTTGTTTGCAAAATTTGGCCTAAAGGGAAATTGTTTTGAATCACAACTTTGAATTTGTCTATTCTTAATCCAAAGGCCGCTAGGTGAGCCCTGCCTCCAAAAGAATTTTCTTGATATATTTTCTCCATAGTAATGTTTGTTTTTATTTAAAACAACTTATTAGGCATCTCTTTATTTGATGCAAGAACACATGAATAAACATATAAATATGACCTTTAACCCCTTTGCCAGAATAATTTTATTTGTATACTTAAAAAATTTGTACACCTTGAAAGGACTTCAAAACAATTCTAAAATATTTAATAAAACCTAAGTCCCCTCTCTTACGATATGTGTCTTCAAGGTGGCTAGTTAGATTTCTTTCTTTCTTTTTTAAAAAAGATTTTATTTATTTATTTTGAGAGAGAGAGAGAGAGCACCAGTGGGGGGAGCGGCAGGCTGAGGCAGAGGGAGAAGCAGATTCCTGGCTGAGCAGGGAGCCTGACACGGGGCTCGATCCCAGGATCCCAAGCTTATGACCTGAGCTGAATGCAGACGCTTAACTGACTGAGCCACCCAGGTGCCCCGCTAGATTTCTTACATCTCCTTTCAGATAAATAAAAGATCATTGATGAATATAGACCTTCCAGGAGCCGTGCACACATTTGAACAGTCCACCCCAAAAGAGGTTATGTCCCATGCCCTGTTCTGACCTGTGGTTCTGGTGGTTTTACTAATACCATCCTCCGAAGATCTTTCCCCGTCAGCGCCTGCATTCTGACCTGTTGGGGGCGACAGAGTGTCCCACAGCCTGTGTTTAATTAGGCCACCATCCCTTGATGCGGATTTGGGTTGTTTTCAGGCCTTTGCAGTTACAGCTCTTTATGCAGCTCTCTCGACATACTGTTGATGTCCTTGAAGTGAATTCCTCACGGGGGAATTCTCGAGCCTGCTCTGGATTTCTTTGCATGTGGTTGTTGCTTTCACACCTGTGTTACTCAGGCCCAGGTCTGGCGGCACCAGCCTGGCATGGTATTTAGCACACGTAAGGCACCTGTGTTCTTGGAGGTTCCCTGGGACCCCAAGTAATTTCCTTGCTTGAATGCGTCAGTGACATAAAAGGCTCGAAGCTCGTCACCATGTGTCCGTGGCTCCGTTGAGAGGGTAAGCTGAGCACTGTGTGAGCTGGGACGTACTGAAACACGTCAGGGGCATTTCATTCACTCAGCAGATACTTATTGAGTGTCTTGTAGATGCCAGGTGCTGGGGAAACAGAGTCAGAAAGAGGTGGTGCTTCTCCACGTGGAGCCAACCTTCCCGCGAGGAGTGCTCCCAGCGCAGTGAGAGCACCAGCAGATGGGCATAGAGGGGCCGGCCCGTGACGTTCAGGAGGACCAGGTGTGTGCCTGGAGACTCGGGGATGTGGCTGGGAGGGTGAGGAACGCGCTCCAGGTGGAGGGCCCTCCAGGGGCAAAGGCTTGGAGGCATGGAGGACTGAGTCAGGGCTAGTGGTGAAGGTTGGCACTGGCTGAGCCCCCCCATGGGGACTTGGTGCGGCCATGTTCGAGGTTGGAAGCCATGGGTGGCGGCGTGCTCAGGCGATCAGGGACCCTTGATGGTACCGCAGGGAGCAGTGGTTACCAGGCTGGAGGACTGGCCTTGTGTCAGCGTGTTTGGAATATGTGGCAGGACAGAGTTCTCCAGTTTTGATGTTGCAAGCTAAGAAAGAAAAACAGCATCAGAAACTCTTTCTCCATCCTGTTACAAGTGAAAGTACATTGTATGCCCAATCAAGTAGCAAGGACATAATCTTAAAAGAAAAGGCAGTTTTTCCCAAGGAAAAGAATTAGTAGGAAAACGATCGACACGTGTAGAAGTAAGTATTCACTGCTGTTTCTGCTCCACGTGTATGTGTTTGTAGGTTATGTCTGCATAAGGAGTGTTTGCTGTGATGAGGAAAACCCCCAAGATTCGCCTCTTGCTCATTCATGTTCTTGTGGGTTGGCTGGAGGTGTGGCTGGGGCTCTGCTCTCCAAGCCCTCACCCAGACCCAGGCTGAGATACATTCCATCTCTGAGTTTCAAGGATAGTCAAGGCAGAAAAAAGGGACACCATGCACCATCTCCTAAAACTTCTGTCTGGAAGTGACAGATGCCCTTTCCCTTGTTACCCATAGCAAATCAGTCGCGGTGCACTTCGAGAACCGAGGCTAAATGCTCTCCTACCCAAGCAGTTTTGGCAAGTGTGGGGGCAGCTCTAGTGACACCTACAACTGGATTGCCCTGGTGTTTTGTTTTGTTTTGTTTAGAATGTGGGGGTAGGGAGAGGAAGGGAGAGAATCTTAAGCAGGCTCCATGCCCAGTGCAGAGCCCAGCACGGGGCTCGATCCCACAAACCTGAGATCATGACCTGAACCCAAACCAGGAGTCGGATGCTTAACTGACTGAGCCACCTAGGCGCCCCCCCCAACGTTGTTGTTTTTTTTCTTTTTTAAAGTTCTGTCGTGTACCCAACCAGCTCCCTTGTGGACTGTCACCCACATGTGGGAAGTGTGGGTCCTATGCATGTGGAAGACAGGAGAGGCGGAAGAAGGATGTCGATCAGGACTTTTTTAGGGAATGCTAAGGGTTACTTGGGACAGCAAAGCACCCTAGATGGTGAGCTTCCGATGACTTGTTTTTCTGCTAGACTCTCAGTGAGTTCATCTTATTTATAGCTTCACATTACTGAATCAACAACTCTCAACGGCAACTTCCTTTGCCCCTTTCCAGGAGACGTAGCAAAAGCTCACGGGTGGAGGTTTCAGCACGCCTCGGGGCGCCCTCCCAGCATTGCTGCCTCATTCATATCTCATTAAATTTTTTAATGCTGATTACACGTTATAATCATATTTGGGATAGGTTGGTGCATTAAATAAAATGTACCACTAAAATGAATTACACCTGATTCTTTTTGCTTTTCTTAATGTGGCCACCAGAACACTTAAAATGAAGTATGTGGCTTATTATCTGTGGCTCCTGTTACATTTCTGTTGGATAGAGCTGACTTTGAACATGTAAAGAACTCAGACTGATCAATGAGGAAAAGAAGCCAGCAGGAAATGGGCAAAGGATGTAAATCAGTCATTCACTGGAACATGTGGGAGATCTTCTATCTGACTGGCCATGGGGAATGCAAGCTAAAGACAGTAACAAGGACTTCCCATTGAGCTGGTGAACAAGAAAAGCGGGATTACTCACAGTATTGGACATGGGTGGGATATTGGTGGAAGAAGGTGTAAACTCGTGTGCACCAGTGGTGGCCTGTAAGAAATTGCAACCACTTCGGAGAGATTTCTGGCAGATTCCACCCCCATCTAGTTCCCTTCTATAGGTGGTTCTCAGCTGGGGGCGATTTTGCCCCTCCCCCTGGGGGGGGACATTGGGCAATGTCTGGAGACATTTTTGGTTGCCGGTAGTTGGGGATAACGGATGGTACTGGTATGTAGTGAGTAGCGGCCAGGGATGCAGTTAAACATCCTGCAATACGTGGGGTCGCCTCTCAGGATAGAGCCACGGGGCCCCGAACATAAACGGTGCCGCGGACGAGAAACGCTGACTTTTAGATGCTGATTCCCAGGTAGCACTGGCTAGGGTGCTTCGGGAGATCCAGACCAAGGTCCCAACTCAGCGCTCTGCATTTACACTTGTGGGACTTTGGAACCCGTTTAAATTAAATGTCTCCCATTGTTTGGGGGTATAAGTGGCTAGCGAGCGGCCCATATGTGGAGATGATGTGCCTGCCTGATACCTGGGTTTATCTCACACCCAGCACTAAGTAAGTCAGGTTGCGGGCTCACAGGTGCACAGACACACTACTGTTCGTAAATACTTAGATACAAACTAACACTCTGTATTTAACGTATTGTTTATGGATACATGGCATAGGTAAAAAACAAAAAAACAAAAATCAAATTCAAAAGCTAAGTCAGGATACCTGTCAGCACATAACTGGTTGCCTCGGGGGAGGAAGGATACCCCAAAAGGGATGTCAGCTCTTTCTGGAATGCTCATCTCTTCCAGCAGGGTGAAGCAGTTGTGACAGTATTAGCCTTTGTTAATGTAGTCACTGTGACGGGGGTGTTTGTTACATTACTTACTTCCTGTTTTCCTTTTCTCAAGATTTGGCATTTGGTTACAGGGATCGCTCGTGCGTACCCCCAGAGAAAGCGGCCGGAGCCGGGGTTGCTCGAGCACCAGCCGATTGCCAGGGGCTGTGCCGGTTTCTCTCTGGTTCCCTTGCGTCCCCCAGCATTGAGCTGTGCTTGGCCCAAGCGGGCCCTCAGTAAGTGTATGTTGTGCGAGCTGTGCATGGAATGTTCCATGGGACTCGTTCCTGTGAGCTGGCTTGTGAGAGGGCCTGGGGCCACGCCCTGCTGTGGGGGGTGCTCTTGGCACCTGCCTGCTGGCCAGGTGGTCGCCCCCACCCCCTGTGCACCAGACCTGGACATGTCTTTACCCTCCAAACTTCTGATACAGGAAGTAATTCGGATGAAGACACTTAAAAAAATAATCACACCTAGGAAGTCTATTAAGTGTGTGTCTTTAAAAGAAAGCAAATGTATCATAGAAATTGCACTCTACTGTGAGTTCTTAGGGAGACACTTCAGAGAGGAAGTTTGCTGCCTGGGCTTTGTGGTTGAGTTCATTCAGCTCCCCTAAGACAGTAGGGAAGGGTTTGCCTGGAGCGACAGCTATTTCTTAGTTTAATTTAATGAAGAATTGAAGAGGAGCGGTGCTATTTGACCTGCGCAGTCGGGCTTCTCTACAAGACCGTGCACGTTGAGGATTCCGTACCTTGCAGGTGCACAACCTCTCCTACGCTGTCCCTGTTAGGCCCATGGAAAGCATTCCTGCCCGTGGAGCTGGCCTTGGCGCTTCATTACTCACCTTTTCCCTGTACTGTGTTGAAATAATGAACTAGTGTTAGGGGAAGACTTTTGTAGACTAGTACCCTTTCCTTGGGAATCTCATTGGGAGAATAGCTTAATTAGATGGTAAGGAGGTGTTTTCAGAAGACCGTCAGAGTGGAAAATCTGAGTCGGTCTTGTTTGCGTGGGTCTGAGTGTGCCTGCTCCACTGTGTGAGGCTGAGCCAGGAGCCCACCCCTCGCAGGGACCTCACCCTTCTCACCCATTGTCTTAGCTGCAGCCAGTGGTTGGGTTATTTTTATCCTGGGTTTCCACCTCCACCCTCCACCTTCTTTTCTTAGGCCCCTCCCTGATTTTAGTTCACATCAGCTTAAAAGTTAACAAAGGAAAACTTTGCTGAGATTTTCGTTCTAGAAGGCCAGCCTGGAATGTGCTTTATGACGTCTGTCTGACAGACTTCCAGGCTTGCAAACAACCCTTCTCCCAAGATGAAGGGTTTTCCTGACCACTCACCATTCTCCCGCTTCTCCCTTGACCTCATCAGCCATCCCAGTTGTGAGCATGTCTCAGGAGACCAGAAGCATTTCTCAGAGTAAAATGTCTCCTCAACAGAAGCTGCAAAGGTTTTACGAGGTGTATAACACGAAAACAACATTTTACAAAGTGATAGTTTGGTGAGAATTATTTAAAGCCTGCAAGCTCAGGCAATGTTAATGTGAGCGGGGTTGCTGGCTTTTTTTGCCTTCCAAATGGGCGGGAGCCATGTCTGTAAGCGTCCGGGCCAAGCTGGGGGTGGTGGAAGGCTGATGGTGGACATCGCCTGCTGGCCAGATGGTGCTGGCCACACCCTTGCCATCAAAATATGGTGGTGCAAAGGTCAAATCCATCGACCATCTGGGAAGAAACTGTTTATTAAAAATCCTAGCATTCATTTATTTGTTCTATAAATATATCACAGCTCAGCATTGTTCTTAGAGCTGGGGGCCCAGCAGTGACCAACATAGATCAGATTCCCGCCCTGGGATTTACTTTCTCATCACGGTGCTTATTCATCATAAATAAGATTATTGAAACTATGCCAGACACACCTGACCCAACAGATCACACCCACGCTAGCAGTAACTCGTGGCGTCTTTTAGAAAAAACATATATTTTATTTATTTAGTTAGTTAGTCTTTATTTATTTATTTATTTTTTTAAAAATATTTTATTTATTTATGTGACAGAGAGACAGCCAGTGAGAGAGGGAACACAGCAGGGGGAGTGGGAGAGGAAGAAGCAGGCTCCCAACGGAGGAGCCCGATGTGGGACTCAATCCTGGAACGCTGGGATCACACCCTGAGCCGAAGGCAGACGCTTAACGACTGCGCTACCCAGGCGCCCCAAGAATAACATATATTTTAGAGGACTGAGGTTCTTTTTTTTTTAAAGATTTTATTTATTTACTTGACAGAGATAGAGACAGCCAGCGAGAGAGGGAACACAAGCAGGGGGAGTGGGACAGGAAGAAGCAGGCTCATAGCGGAGGAGCCCGATGTGGGGCTCGATCCCATAATGCCAGGATCACACCCTGAGCCGAAGGCAGATGCTTAACCGCTGTGCCACCCAGGCGCCCCTGACTATACCTATTTTTGTACCATACGGCCACTGGGTTCGTATGTGCCTCTTGGTGTCCTGGTCTCTTCGCTTGGCTGTTTGTCAGCTCCCGGTGTCTTCTGCCCACTGCCCCTCCTCCCTCCTCACAGATGGTTCTTTTCTCCACTGTTTACAGTGGTTGTTATAAAACTGTATTTCCTAATGAGAGCGTTATGGATGTAAACATCATTACTTGTACTTGTTTTTCATTGTGAATTAAAATCATGTAAGTGCCTCACAAATACTTTGTTTTGAAGGACGTGAACTGTACAGAAACATACAGAGTAAAAATCAGTTCCTTCAAAGTGCCCTTTCCCACCGACCTTGTCTTAATCAGGAGTCTCCAGAGAGACCGACCGATAGAGTCTGTGTCTCTGTAGGTATCTGTATATCTATGTCTATGTCTATCTATGTCTGTGTATCTCTATCTATCTTTATTTAGCTAGATACAAACAAACATATAGGTATATATCTGTCTAGCTATATGTAACTATATAGGCAGATATAAACACACACACATACACATTTTTTCTGTTAAGGAATTGGTTCACACAATTGCGGGGGCTTGGCAAATCCAAAATCAGCAGGGTGGGCTAGCAGTCTAGAGACCCAGGGAAGAGTTGTTGTTCAAGTCCAAAGGTGGTCCCCTGGCAGAATTCCTTCTTGCGTAGGGGAGGTCTGTCTTCGTTCTATCCAGGCCTTCAACTGGCGGAATGAGGTCCACCTACAGCACGGAGAGCAATCTGCTTTACTCAGTGTACTGATTTAAATGTTAGTCCTGTCAAAAAAAACCAAACAAACCTTCACAGAAACATCTAGAATAATGTTTGACCAAATATCTGGGTACAACATAAAATCATGATACCAAAAATTAACCATCATGTACACTCTATTCCCATTCCTTTTACAGAGGACGTTAATACTTTGGTGTAATTCATTTAGATGTTTCCTGTGCATTTTCTGCTTGTGTGTGTGTGTGTGTGTGTGTTGATGACCTACCTTCCTCCTGCCTGCACCTCTTTCATTTGTCACTATAATAAATGATGTTACTAAATCCTGGTGTTAGATCCTCCTTTCTTCCTGCGAGGAATGGGGTTCTGATTTGTATATTTTTGTTGTTGTTGGGCAAACCCTTACAGTTTTTTTTTTAAAGATTTTATTTATTTATTTGACAGAGATAGAGACAGCCAGGGAGAGAGGGAACACAGCAGGGGGAGTGGGAGAGGAAGAAGCAGGCTCCCAGCAGAGGAGCCTGATGTGGGGCTCGATCCCATAATGCCGGGATCACGCCCTGAGCCGAAGGCAGACGCTCAACCACTGTGCCACCCAGGCGCCCCAAACCCTTACAGTTTTTAAGCAGAAAGATCTCAACTCATTTTTTTGTTGTTGTTACGCCAACATTTCTATGGCATGTAGACTTAGAAATGAAGCTTGTGTTTTGAGGGACTTGAATTTCTAGCTGATGTCCAAATGGAGGCTTCCACTTGTAGGTAGTTTACTGATTTTTTTGGAATAATATTATTTTATTCTCATGGTCACTTTGCTTGTAATTAAAAAAAAACACAGCCTATATGTGGCTTCAGGGACCATCTGCAAGTGGGCTTCTGTCAGTTTAGCAAGTGGTTACTATTTATTTGCCTTTGTGACAAGTTTTTTGTTGTGGTTTGTCTTGGGAGACCATGGTCCAAGGGTGCCGGCAGACCCTCAGAGGGTGGAGATTGACAGTTATTGTTTTTTTTTTTTTTTAAGATTTTTTTTTTTTTTTTTNTTTTTTTTATGTGACAGAGAGACAGCCAGCGAGAGAGGGAACACAGTAGGGGAGTGGGAGAGGAAGAAGCGCTCCCAGCAGAGGAGCCCGATGTGGGACTTGATCCCGGAACGCCGGGATCACGCCCTGAGCCGAAGGCAGACGCTTAACGACTGCGCTACCCTGGCGCCCCTGACAGTTATTGTTTTTAATAGTAATGTAAGTCAGTCTGTGTTGGGAGACAAGAGGTATCCAATACCATTTTATCCTGAGCCCTCAAATTAAGGTTTCTATTTTTTCCCCTGGTCATCCTCATTTCCGTCTGAAGGTTGTGCTGAAGTTTCCAAGACTACTATCAGCAGCGGTGTGGTGCACGTTTTGGGAAATCTTACCTTAGGTGGTCAGAAAGGGGCTGTGGTTCCAGAACGGACCCTCCCAGTGGTTGTGGTAGCAAGGAATGGAGGTGTGCACGATCCTGGTAGAGAGAGCGCAGAACCAAGAGCCAGGTGCTAAGGAGCACTGGGGAACATTGGTTTCTTATCCACTGATGGAAATTCCTCCTTTTAACCTGGAGTCCTTAAGTAAAGACTGGATGGCCAGATTGGCAAAGCTGGATGCTGTTTGGGATGTTTTTGAAGGACAGGTTTTCAATATGTGTTCTAGGCTTTCAGAATATCTCTTTCCTTTTTTTGGTCTTTTTTTTTAAGATTTTATTTCTTTTTTTTTTTTTAATGATTTTTTATTATATTATGTTAGTCACCATACAGTACATCCCCGGATTCCGATGTAAAGTTCGATGATTCATTAGTTGTGTATAACACCCAGTGCACCATGCAATACGTGCCCTCCTTACTACCCATCACCAGTCTATCCCATTCCCTCACCCCCCTCCCCTCTGAAGTCCTCAGTTTGTTTCTCATAGTCCATAGTCTTTCATGTTTCATTCCCCCTTCTGATTCCCCCCCTTTCTTTATCCCTTTCTTCCCCTACCGATCATCCTAGTTCTTATGATCCATAGATGAGAGAAATCATATGATAATTGTCTTTCTCTGCTTGACTTATTTTACTTAGCCAGAATATCTCTTTCCTTTAATCCAGAAATCCTACTTCTAAGAATGTCTCCTGAGACAGTAAGGAGTGAGATGCATGAAGCCATGGTTCTAGGGATTTTCATTGCAGGTTTTCCTCATAATAGGGAAAAATGGGAATCAGTCTCCACATCCAAGAGTGGGGATGCATGAAATACCTATGATTCTGCCCTCATAGAGTAGAATGTTCTGCATCTGGTGGAAATGTTGACACACAGGTGTTTCGATTGATGTGAAAAGACGTCGCTGTCATAGCTCTCATTGAAACATAGCAAGTAATCCCATTTGGGTGCAGAAAAAATGTGCGTGTGTGTGTATGTCTGTGTGTTTGTGAGATTGTGTGCGTCTGGATAATTTTTTGTCTTTCCTGTTTTCGAATTTCTTTTCCGTAATAAATATGAATTTCTTATGTCATTCTGTAGAAAGGAAGAGGCTGCTGTGTTCAGCAAGCCTTATTTATAGGTCAGGAAATTGTCCGACACTTGAGATACACCTCCATGCAAGGAATTTCAAAATGAGATTTTCGTGCATACCAAGTGGAATCACAGGTTTTCCGGACCGCTTACGCAGCAGGGAGCGGACAGGTAGGGTGGGAGAATGCAGATGTTGGTGGCAGTGAACTCTAGTTATCAGAGACACTGAAAGCCTGGGCTCACTCGTGCTCTCTTCTCTTTTAAATTAAATTCTCGTGAACTATTTCACTCTATGGACGGAACGACTGACTTCAAAGAAGGCCCGAGCTGGGGCCTATTAAATAGGCTTTACTGTAGTCACAACATTATGGAGTTCCTTATGCTGCCAAGGGGATGTCAGTAGTAAAATAAATCTGTGGTCGTCTCTAAAACTAAAAATTCTAATATTTGTGACTCAGTCTTCTTTTGGGACAGCAAGCAGGGGCTTATTGAGATAAGCAGGTGGGATTGCCCGTGCCCTCACCTTGTTCCACAAGAAATGACATTCTTGTTAAAGAGCTGGCTCACATAGAGCTGGGTCACTGTGGAGTTTCTCTACATCTAAGTTTTGCGTCCCCCGTGTGGTGGTGCGTGCGGCTGGCAGTGCTCAGCGTCACGTGATCCATAGCTCTGGATTGCCATGTCTTGAATTTTAGCGTGTCACCGAATCCATGTGTGCAAGGAGCCTTAGATCATTTCCCTTTGTCACCACGTGTTTAGTCAGCTCAGTGGCTACAGCAAAATGCTGGAAAGTGGATGGCTGATCAAACAGCAGAAATTTGTTTCTCATGGTTCTGGAGCCTGGAAATCTGAGAGCAAGGTCGGGGTCTGGTGAGGGCTTGCTTCCTGGCTCATGGCTGACCGCCGTCATCCCTGGCCCAGCACCTGCACGAGTCCCTGCAATGTCTGTTTCTCCAACATCACATACGCATGGTTTTTCCATCCCAGTTCTCCAATTCTCTGACACCAACAGGGTCTCCAGCGATTCAGATAATTCTCTTTTTTTTTTTTTTAAAGATTTTATTTATTTATTTGACAGAGAGACAGCCAGCGAGAGAGGGAACATAGCAAGGGGAGTGGGAGAGGAAGAAGCAGGCTCCCAGCGGAGGAGCCTGATATGGGACTCAATCCCGAAACGCCGGGATCACGCCCTGAGCCGAAGGCAGATGCTTAACGACTGCGCTACCCAGGCGCCCGATTCAGATAATTCTGACACTAACTCTCCAGGGTTAGCACAGACTCCACAGGTGTGGGGCTCTGTCCCACAAGTCTCGACCCAGGGGTCACCTTCTGACCAACTGGCTACAAATTTGGGGATTCCCACACCTCCCCCTTCATGTTTGATAATTTGCTAGAATAACTCACAGAATTCAGGAAAGCCCTTTACTGACGGTCACTGATTTATCACAAAGGATAAAAGTCAAGAACAGCCGGATAGAAGGGGTGCTCAGAGCGAGGTATAGGAACAGGGTGGGGAGCTTGCATGCCCTTTCTGGGGGCACCACCCTCCTAACACTTCAATGTGTCACCAACCCTGACGCCCCCCCAAACCCCATTGTTTAGGGGTGTTTATGAAGCTTTCATTAAGTAGGCATGATTTGCTCTAACCATTCAGTCATTGGCTGTTGGTGATCGAACTCAGTCTCCAGCTCTGCTCCCCTCCCCGGGGATGGGGTGGGGAGGGTGCAGAGAAGCGGCAAGATCTAACCTCCTACTTGCATGGTGGTCGGTCTTTCTAGAGACTGGTCTTCATCCTGAAGCCACCAGCACCCTGCCCCCGATATGGATCATTCATTAAAGTATAAACAACTGTAATTTCTAAGGGTTTTCAGTGCTGGGTGCCAGGAACTGGGGACAAAGACCAAGTATTTATTTTTTATGATACCACCCCTCCTGACTGGCCTCCCCGCATCCAGGCTGGTCTCCTAGACTCTGTTTCCATCCAGCATCTAGACTTGATGAGGGCACCTGATAACTGATTGCTCAAAACGCAGCCTGTCTCAGCCTTTGTGCTGTGGCTTCTGGGGATCCGATGCCCCTTGATGTCCTCCTTCTGGCTCTCACGACTCCGGCCCCTGGGCCTCCCAGGGGTGCTCCCCCTCCACAGCCCTTGGCTCTTCGCCCCCCCTTCGCATCTTCGTCCACTGCGTCCTCCCCAGGGAGCCCACCCCGAGCACCCTATTGGAGATGAGCCATGTCCCCTCTGCACTCACAGCCTTTCTTACCCTAGTCTCCTTTCTAACACATTCTGTCATCACTCATCTGGGAGGTCTTTAGTTTGCTGTTTGTCCCCCCATTAGAAAGCACACCATACAGGACGGGGATCTTGGTTCTAGGACGTTTCCCAGGCATCGTGCCTCTCTCGTGGTCAGCACTCAATGAACATTCGAGAGTGAATGAATGTCTAGTTTGTTCCAAACTGCCAGCCAGAATCGGGACTCGGGGTTCTCTGTGTCCCCGCCACGGGGGGACAGTGTGTGCACGCGGGGTCTGCAAGGGTGATGCTTGGGCTCTGCCCCTCTGACCCGCTTCCCTCTTCACTTCTAGACTGGCCTTATTGTCGCCTGCTACCACGGCTTTGTGGATACTGTGGTGGTCTTAGCAGAGTGCCCCCACGTTGATGTCAACTGGCAGGACAGCGAGGGGAACACGGCCCTAATCACAGCCGCACAGGCAGGTAAGACCCGGCTTTGCCTTCCCTCCCAGAGCTGAGGCTGGGGAGCAGCTGCCGGGAGGTGGGGGGCGGGTGCAGAGCGGGGCTTGGCACATGAACTCAGCTTGTAAGATTAATATAAGGACGGGAATTGATCAGAAATCTGTTCTGCTGCTACGAGGCACAAGAAAAGGCTGATCAGGATGCGGATGCATTCTCCATGTGCCTTGGGGATGATACAATTTATTTGTGCAGAGCTCATGGCTGGGCGCATCTCGCTCTGATACTGCCCGGACTTTGAGTGTGAAGCTGCGGCAGGAACCCAGCCTCGTTATCCCTTCACCTAGAGCATTCCCCCCCACCCCCCCAGTGCTTGGATATGGGGAATGGAGAGATGCTGGTGAGCTCACTACCCTCGCTGGTGATAGTGACTGGATCCGGTAGACATATTTACAAGGAACCTTACACTTGCCCATAGATGTAAAGAAATGCCAGGAGCTATCTGCCGAGAGGGTATCAGTGTAACAAGGCGGGACCGTTAGGGAGAGAGCCTCCCAGTAAGCATCCTTCAGCCCAGGATGGTCCTTGCGACAAGTGGAACTTGGCTGCCATCACTGCCGAGCACATTGTGACTATCCTCTTCTAGAATCATCCTTGGACATTTTCGGAGACAAGCACGTGCTCGTCCCTTCCGGACCACACATCGTTTGTCCCTGTGGTATTAAGTGGGTTTGTCACTTGACAACTTTGAAAATTCTTGGCTTGCAAGATTAATCTGTTCAAGCAGTCAGGCTCTCAGCTGCAAAGGAGCTGCTTCCTGCAGAGTAGGGAGAAGAGGCGTTTGCTTACTGACAGAACGTAGGACGCCTCACAATGTCCTGGGGAGCTGCTTGGGTATTGGATTGGAGTCTGGACAGCTGGAGAAAATGCCCCAAAGCACACCGCACATTGCTTCTGGAAAGGGAACATCTGCTTCCGCCATCAAAGAGAAACCTCTCTGTCCCGTTGTACAACATGAGCTCCTGGGTCAAAGCCAGCATGGGTGACTCTGATCCAGGGAGCCCAAGGAGCCCAGGGAGCCCAACAAAGCCAGCATCTGGTAACTTCATTCCCTGTAACGTAAGGGGCAGTAGTCCATACACACCCATACACACTGCTCTTCAGTCAAGCTGGATAAGGTGGAGAACTCCCCCAACTTAGAGAGGGGCCAGGTTGTGCAAACCTATGTTCCTTAGCAGGTCTTAGGGTACAAAGCTTGGCCTCCATAGGGGCACTCCAGGCTTCGAAAGCCGAGATCCACGATGTGGTCAGGTGCAAGAGTGGAAGAGGATAGCAGGGGGCAGTCAGTGATCCTAGGCTTTCCACTCATTGCCTCCCGCTGGCCCAGGAACCGGGGATGCCCAAGTGAAGGAAGCTCGCCCTCTGGTAATTCTCCAGCTCAGTAGGCCTCTGACGGAGCTCTGATGGAGGGTGTGCTGGGGGCCGTGGGTGAGAACACCCCCCCGGCCTGCTGGTTGAAGACAGGGGATGTGAAGAGGGGGTTTGGGAAAGAGGGGGATGTGAACCGAGTACTGAAGGAGTCAGAGGGAGGCCGTTGCAGCCGAGGCATCCGAGTGCACGGGGCGAAGAGGGAGCCTGGCTGTCCTAGGTGGTATGGTGGGACGGTTGCAGGTGACTAGGAGAGATGAAAGGTGGCCCCCTGAGGAGGAAGGGAATGGATCATTAGGGTCTAGATGCAGCGTGAGGGAATGCATTTGAGTGCCATGAGGCTGGGCTTGTGGTGACGGGGGCTGGCTAATCCTCATGGGCCCAGAAGTGGTTTCCGAGGCAAGAGGGAGCAAGATCTGCCTGGCAGGAGGTGCTGTGGTGTGGGTGGTGGAGGAGAGGCGGCCTCTGGGGTGGCTTCTGGTGTCTGGGCAGGGGATGACGAACTGCCAGGGGGCATATGTGCAGTAACAGGTGGAGAAGCATTGGCTCCATTTGGTGCTCAGGTCTTTGAGTTGTGACACATCTAAGTCAGAGGCCTCTGTGGCAGGTGGAGGGTGGGGAGCTCCAGATTCCAGTGTCCGCTGGGGCACGGAGTGGAGGGTTCGGGGGTAGCTGGAGAGAGGGGCCCGTGGCACAGGCTGGACATGAACACCAGGAGAGCATGCAGTAAGAAGAGCTTTCCTTTCCTATTGATTTGTGAGAACTCTTTGTGTGTTAAGGGTATTGGCGGTGGTTTAATACCCATGAGGTGCCTTCTGAATTCTTGCCCATTTGAAATAATAGGAATAAGGTCTTGTCCTATGCCTTTTTTCCCCCTTCCATCGAGTGTTTCAGGGGAAAAGTCTGAGTCCAGCCTGCTTTTGTGTTTTTTCTTGAGACCCTGACAT
This sequence comes from Ailuropoda melanoleuca, assembly GCF_002007445.2. NCBI lineage: Eukaryota > Metazoa > Chordata > Mammalia > Carnivora > Ursidae > Ailuropoda > Ailuropoda melanoleuca. Next base: position 139,273,175 of record NC_048220.1, on the reverse strand, counting down.
TGCTGAGACTTGGATATATCTCCCACCTCATCGTTGACATTGAAAACACCCCCCAACCCTGCCCCTATCATATATCTCAGATCCTTTTCTCTGCATTTGTTTTGACTTACATTAGGTATATTTTTAGGAAATCTCTATTAATTTCTTTGAGACACTGTCTGCCTTGTTTCGTTCGTTCTTCCTGACAGTCCCTCTTACACATAGAGTAAGTCACCTGGTCCTTACGCCACAACTTTCTCTCTCATTTTTCCCCCTATCCTTTTACTCTAAGATCTGGGCAAATTCTGCACATTATCTCATTAATTTGTTTCTGTGCCATTCATCGGATTACATTTACTTTATTCTTCTCAAGCATCCTGGGGTCAGTGTGTTCGGGCTTCTGTAACAGAAATCCCACAAACTGTGTTAGCGGACAGTGAGCCCCACCCTCACCTGGCAGCTCTGATACCCAGCACAAGCCGGCAGTGGGGGTGCCAGGGACTCGCTGTGTGGCTTCGTGTGCTGGGGATGGGAAATGGCATCAGTGGGTCTCAGTGCGGCCCCTCAGCCCACCTTTTTTCCTGGCCCTGCCCTGCTCATTTGGGCCACCGCTGAACTTTCCCAAGATCAGATGTCCTGCCTGTGTCCCCCTGCAACCTGCCCCCCATCTCCACCGCCAGCAGGCCTTCTGTGGTTTCGAGCAGCGTGACTGTCTTCTCTCTGCTCCTTTGGTCACCCGTGGGAAGCAGGGAAGGGAAAAGACTCCTGTGTTCATGGCCCCCCCATGCTGACCTCAGTTGAGCTGGTGGTCCCGGCGGAGCGTCTCCTGCAGTGGAAGGGAGACTGTAGCGTGGTTAGACCATTAGGATTGCCGTGGCTGGCACGTATGTCATTCTCTGGGCCCCACAAGGCCTCTGGGGTGTCGTAGGGAAGTGTCTGGGCTGTGACCCAGACGGGGTGGTGCGGGAGGGTGGCTCTCCCAGGCGCTTTCTCTACTTGGCACCACTGATGGTCTCCTAAGTTGATTATAAACTATAATACACAATGTTCCGAGGAAAACCACATAAGCAACCAAAATTAAACACAGAAAGCCAGTCAAGTTCAGGGTGAAAATCACTCAGCTCCTCGCCCCCAGGGCCCTCCAGTTCTACTGTCTGAAGGTAACCATTGTTAATTTGATGGGTTCATGGGTTTTCTTCCATCTTCTTAAAAAAATATGTATGTCATTATAATGTATTCTCCTCTCTTGTTTTTAAGTTTTCTTTTTCTGCTGGGGTCCAGACCCTTAGCTTGCTTACTGATTTGCTCAAGCTGTGTCTGTGGCCCACCCTCTTCTCTGCCTGGCGCCCACTCCCTGCACCTTGGCTCTGACCCCTGGGAGATCCACCCCAGACCTGCTGTAGAACGGAATCGTTTGGGGGAGGAGATGGGTGGAGAGGGGTAAGGGTTTTTTTTGCTACCCTAAAAAAATTTGATTGTAAAGCATTTCCTTGTTTGTCTTAATTGCCTCAACCAGTGGAAGTGTTTTTTCCCTAATTTGTTTTCTGGCGGTGGTGGTGGTGACAGGACCTCCCAGGGCTGCCCCCCTCCCTGTGAGCACCATGACCTTAGAGCAGGGCTCACTTCTCAGCCTGGAGCCCTGTCATCATCAGCGGNGAGTTTCAGATTGAAAAGGTCTGGGGAGGGGCCTGAGAATGTGCGTGCTTCTTTGCAAGTTCCCAGCCGAGCCCGTGCTGCTGCTCTGGGCATCCTGCTTTGAGAACCGGGGCCTCGAAGGCTGTCATACCAAGGGGGGGAGGCTGGGGACGGCTCTCAGTGGGCATTCAAGGCTGGGGAAGTCACGCAGCCCCGTGAGATGTCAGTGGACACAGAGCCCTCAGTAAAGCGAGAATGAAGGAGAGCAGTTGAAGGTCTGTTCGAGCCTCTCCCTACTGTGTGAGGAAGGGGGCTGTTTGGGCTTTTAGCCGAGAGATGGTCGTGTCTCATTTTCATCCAATTCCATAACCAGTTTTAGTTATTGGATGCCTTCTTAATTCCTAAAAGATGTCTAGTGATATGTGCTTACAGTAAGAAAAATCACCGCAGAAATATTCTTTTAACAAAAAGGTCATGGTCCACTCTTCCACGTTCTCCATCTGGCAAATCGTCTGCTGTCCAGCCACTGACACTCCCAGACCTCTCTCCCTTTCAGACACACACGTGTGTACCTGTGCTTTTTATTTTGACCTTAATTATTTTGACCTTAATTTTTTTTCACTTAATAGGTCTAGGAGATTTCTTCGCATCCACCTCTGGATATGAGACTTACTTTGTTCTTCCCGCAGCGCATTCCAGAGTGTGATTGTGTGTTCGTGGCTGTGTCCCGTGTCCAGTAATGGTGGGGCAGTTCAGTGAACTGTGACTCATCCATTCTGTACAAAATCCTCTTTGAAAACAAGTATTTACTTCGCAATAACTTCATGTCCGAGGGCTACCACCGTGAGCCAAAGCACACAGACCCCAGCCTCCCCAGTTTAGAGGGGGTGCACGCAGGGTTTCTGAATGAGCCCGTTCCAGAGAGTGCTGTCGTGAAGTCATTTGCGTCTGGGGGTGCATTTCCGAGGAGGGTGTTTTGAGTGGCAGGTGTTCTCGGAGGGCTGAAGTGAGGAATTGTAAGAGGATTGTCTGTGGAGGCTGGGGCAGAGTGAGGGGCGGGACCCTGAGAGAGTGACCCAGGCCAGAGGGCTGCCCCTCAGTTCACCTGACACTCATAAGCCAGCAACCTGTGGGGCCGGAGGCAGAGAAGGGGAGGGGGCAGAAGGCAGGGGTCAGTACCCCCGTCTCTCCTTCTGCCCCAGCCCCTACTGAGCCACACCAGAGACCTGAGGGCCGAGAATGGGCAGGCGCTGCGTGTCGAGGCCAGCCTCGGGGCCTGAAAGCAAGGGCAGGGAAGGAAGAGGAAGCCGTACATGGAGAGATTCTTAGAACTCAGTTGCTTTGTCAAAGGACACGCATGTTGTCGTAGCTGCTGCCAAGGGGCCTTTAGGAAAAAACATACCCATTTATACTTTCCACCAACTTCCCAAGGGTATTCTTGCCAACCCTGGAAAAGATCAATTTTTAGTGTTTGCCAATCCCTGAATGACGGTTTGCAATTGTGTTTCCGTGATTCTCATTGGAGCCCAGGATCTGTTATGATGTTTCTGGGCGCAGTTTACTGAATACCCAACGAAACAGGGCTTCGACAATGAGGGAACTGCCTTCTTCTGCAACAACGTGTCTGAAGGCCCCCGTTAGGGGGTTGCTTCATTGAGCGGCCCTATGAGGCCAGGACTAAGGGCCAGCTTCTCAGAAGTGCTGCTGACCTTTCCCTCATGATGCCAAGACTGTAGCCCAGGCTCCAGGAGGGAGGAGCAGATCCCTGTCTGTGTGTCCTGTTCTCTAGGGCAGGAAAACATTTCCAGAAGCCTCCAACAGAGTTTCGTTTATATCTCACTGCCAGGGCTGTGTCACATGCCCCATGCCAAAACACATCTCTGGCAAGGGTGATAGAATGACCCCGAATGACTTAGTCTAGTCAACGCTGGCCCCAGCAGGATCCGTGTGGTTAAGGAAAACTGAAAGCAACCATATGTTTATATTATTCAATATTGCAAATGCACTGACCTTCTGCAAGTTAGGGGTCCTGGCTTTCTATGGCACTCACTCAACATTTGTGAGTATACATTAGGGCACAAATGCCTTGCTCTGCCTGTCGGTATTCTCTAAAAAGTCTAACCTCTTCAGATACTTAATGCATAATAGACATTCAGTCGAATCTGTATTAGGTCTTTACAATGGAGAGAATGTATGAAAATAATTCTTCAAGTAATCCCTAGGTCTCATTTAGCCAGCAATTTCAACTTCTGTCCTACCTCCCCCAACTAAAGTAAAATATGAAGTAAGATAACCAAGGAAATAAGTAAGTCTCAGGGATGGAGTTGTGTGTTTACTTCTCAATGTGTCTTTCCTCTTTGACAGGAGGGCAGGAGTGAGGCAAGGTGAGGGAATAGCAAAGTGAGGGAATTTTAAACTGGTGATAAGATAGGGTTGGTTGGGTATCCTTGAAAGTTGTTATTCCTTGAACTTATTTTTACAGTTCTGAAGGAAATGCATGGAGAGGAGCCTGGCATTAGGCATGCTGCTTGCTGCAGGGGACAGAGTGGCAGTGAGGCTGGGGGTGGGGGTGGGGGGGTGCACCTCAGGCTGCCCGTGCATGGCCTGGCTCATGAACCAGATTAGGGAGGGCCGCCTTCAGAGGAGAATGTACCACTTGGCCCGAAGCCTGGAATAAATGTCTTTTTTTTTTTTTTTAAGATTTCATTCATTTATTTATTTGTTTAGGGAACACAGATGGGGGGGCAGAGGGAGAGAGAGAGAAAGAGAGAGAGCGTGAGAATCTCAAACAGACTCCCTCACTGAGTGAGGAGCTGGACATGGGGCTCTGTCTCACCACCTTGAGATCATGACCTGAGCTGAAATCAGGAGTTGGAGGCTTAACCAACTGAGCTACCCAGGCTCCCCTAAATGCCTCTTTATTTTTATTAATTTTGTTACCACCTCACATGATCATGATGTTAGTCTGACTTGGTTCTGATTTTTCTTTTTAGCTTTTTGAAGTGTTTTCCTTTTTCTTGGTTTCTAGTGTTTTCATTAAGAAATTAGAGCTTGGCAAGTCTCTGCGGTTTCCTAGCATTGCCTTGCCTTTTCCTATAAACTCCAGTTTTCCGAGCCCTTCTCACTGGCCACTGCAACACCCCTCCCCGCAGCAGCTCACCCTGCTGTTCAGTCTCACACCTCCCTGCCCCACAGACCAAGAGGAAGTCCGTCTGTACCGCCCTCCCATGCTCCCCTATCCATATCTCCCCCTCCCTACCTCCACCCTTGAGGAGCATCTATTCACTCCTGCCGCTTTGGTCGGATGTGACATTTCCAAAGTCAATGGTTCCCTCTACTGGCCTGGTTTGGAAAAGTACATTTCAAGTACCCAGAGTCAAACCAGTCAGATCTTTAGGCAACTCGAATTCTGTAGCATATTCCCATTTTTAGAGGAACACGGGTTTATTGTCTGATTGCTTCCCTTGAATAAAGGAGTAAATAAGATTCTTAACCCAAGACTGGTATTCAATAAAATGTTGAGTGAGTTAACAATTAATACTTGTAAAAAAAACCCCAATTAATACTTGTTATGTCCATGTAATTCTTAGGTAATGTGGGTGATAGCTTGATAATTAACAACCCTTTTGATAAATGATTTTTTTCCCCCAGGGAATAGTAATCCTTGAATCTTATCATTTACCAAATATGTATTTATTGAGTTTTCAGTCAGCTGGAAGTTTTGGATGTACGAGCATGGTCATAAGGGTTGTAGTGGTGGTGGGAATCCACAGCCACTTGGAAATGTGGACCTGGAATATCATGGTTCAAGTGCCTAATCCAGGCTTGGGGGACCAGGGAAGAGCTTCCATTGGAAGAGATGGCTCACTGAATAGCTGGGTAACAAAAGAAAAACAAGTTTATAGACCTGTATACTTCATGTATACACGGGAGATACCCAGGGAAAAGTTAGTAACTCAAAGAAGTGACTTAGAACTCCAGCTTATGTGGGGATCTTCAACAAAGAGCAAGAAATGGGGAGAAATGACAGGACAGACGAAAGTAGTTTTAGGCTTCCAGAGATGGCATTCTGTGGGAAGGTTAACTAATGGTAGATAAAGACTGGAAGGTTTGTTATGTAGATTTCTCTGGTGCCATCTCCAGGCTGATAAGATCTGCAGTTGCTTTAGTGATTAACTTCTGTCCTTTCTGGTACAGAGGGAAGGAAGTACTCCTTGGAGATTTATGTCTTGCTTTTAGGCAAATGGGGGAGGGCAGGGAGCTTTTCTTGCGTGTGTCTTCAGTTCAAAATAATCCTGTATCAAAGTAGCATATTTTGGGGTGTCATCTTCTGCTACTTTTCAGGAAGTAGGGCCAGATTAAAAGGAGCTAGCTTGGGGCGCCTGAGTGTCTCAATCATTAAGTGTCTGCCTTCAGCTCAGGTCATGATCCCAGCGTTCTGGGATCGAGCCCCACATTGGGCTCCCTGCTTGGTGGGAAGCCTGCTTCTCCCTCTCACACTCCCCCTGCTTGTGTTCCCTGTCTTGCTGCCTCTCTGTCAAATAAATAAACAAAATCTTTAAAAAAAAAAAAAAGGAGCTAGCTTGTTAAAGAGTTGGGACTTCATCTAAGAAGTAGAAACTATTAAATGTTTTAAGTAGTAGTTGTCTTAGTCAGAAGCATTTTTTCTTGGAGTTATCATGTTGGTATTGTGGAGAAGTGATGGGAGGGCAGACATGGGACCAGGGAGGACAGTTAGGAGAGGAGCTGTAGCCCAGTGGGGGTGTGGTGGCCCAGATCAGGGAGTAGATATGGGGATGGAGAAACAAGGAGAGACTTGCAAGACGTTTAAGAGATGGGGGTTGGTAGAATTTCATGATGGTTAGAGTGGGAAAAAGTGAGGGAGGGCTGAAGACGAAGCCTAGATTTCTGGCATGGACACCTATGCCATTTGTGGTATTCATCACTGAATAAGGAACGTGAGAGAGAGGAGCAGGTTTAGAAGAAATATGTTTTGGTTTGATTTGTTTGTGGGACACTCAAGGTGAAATATCCATTAGACAGATATTTAGATAAGAGAGTCAGGAAGAGAGACAGAGCTAAAGAGTTCTAGGATGATAACTGGATCCAGGAGAGCGGATAGGTCACCAAGGAAGAGTGTATGGATAAGAGGAGGGTCAGTCATGCGTCTGAGGCACAGCAGCATTTCAGGAAGGAGAGAACAGAGAAACCCATAAAGGAAATTGAGAAGAAGTGGCCAGAGAGATAGGAGGAAAATCAGAATGGTGAACTATCAGGATATCCATGAAAAGAGAGTGTTTCAAAAAGGATGGAACAGACAAGGGGTAAACACTGGAGAGGTCAAATTAGAGGAAAATTGACTCATAGCTTTTGGGTTTTCTTACAGTATGGTCATTGGGGACAGATGGAAGGGAGTTTCAGGAGGATTTGGGGAGTGTAAGTAGCCAAAGTGAGAGCGGATGACTCTGGAAGTTGAACTGAGAAGTCGGATGACTGAGGGTTGGGGCTAGATTGGGGAGACAAGGTCCACATGATTATTGTTGGTCATTGCAGTGGACTGGACGTTCATGTTCCTTCCAAACTTGTGTTAAATCCTGACCCTCAAGATAATGGTATTAGGATGTGGGCTTTTGGAAGGTGATTAGGTCGTGATGGTGGAGCCCTGATGAACAGAATTAGTGCTCTTACAAAAGAGAGACTCCAGGAAGTTCCCTCCCCCCTTCTGCCATATGGGGACACAGCAAGAAGAACAGCAGCCTGTGAGTCAGGAAGCAGATCTCATCAGACCCTGGCTCTGCTGGCATCTTGATCTTGGACTCCCCAGCCTCCAGAACTGTGAGAAGTAAATATTGTTGGTTAAGCCCCCTGGCCTATGTAGCTTATTAGAGCAGCCTAATTATACATAATTATTTTTTTAAGATGGGAGACCCTTGCACGTGCATATCCAGTTAGGTATTGCTGCATAACAAGCGATGCCAAACTCTAGTTTAAAATATATTTATTGTTCATGCATCACTGAATGGGCTGGGGATCGGATAATCCAGACTGCTTTTGCTCACATATGTGTGAGTGAGCTGGCCCCTGTTCTAGGGTGTGCTGTTCCTCACACTTCTCGTCCTCTTCCTGGGAACATCAGGCTAGTCTGGGCATGTTCTTCTCATGAAGATAGCTAGACTTCCTCTCACACTTCTTATGAGGTCTAGCCAAGCAAGTGCATTTCAAGCTTCTGCTTGCATCATGCCTTTAAGTGTCCCATGGGCCAGCGTGACAAAGGGCAAGGTGAAAAATTGGGCCATCGCTGCAGTCTGATGGGAATGGATTTGCAAGGAGGGAGAGGTCGAAGAGAACGAGGAGGTCATCGGTAGCACAAGTATTCCACGGAAGTGGGCTGAGAGTGTTTTTAAAGCACTGGAAGGGGAAGAGAGATTGGCATCGTTAAAATAGAAGAATCACCCTTCCTTTTTCCTAAGGAGGGAAGGGGGAGAGAGGCTACTTGTGAATGTGGGGAAGTTTGTGGGGTGCTGAGGGAAAGTTGAGGGGGTTCCCTTCTCGTGGTTTCTGTTCCCTCTGTGAGGGAGAAGGTGCATCACCTCCTGAGCGTGGGGTTGGCCGTGAGATAGCTGATGTAAGAGCGGGAAAGTTTGTGCTGGCTTCGGCAGTCATCCACTAAGATTGGGACAATACAGAGATTAGCATGGCCTCTGTGCAAGGATGACATGCAGATTCATGAAGTTCCATATTTAAAAAAGGAAAAAAAAGCAATGGGAAAGTTAAAAATTTCCTGCGTGGGGCTTGGGGGATAGTCATCTGGGAAACAGAAGCATGGGTGGGCCATGTGGAGGAGACAGACAAGCTTGTCCATCCATGGGCACCATGGGTATCATGGATTCCCACCCTCATATAGTCACTCAGAGAACATGCCTTTGGCCAACCATAGTGGAGCCGGAAACTTGGCGGTCGGGGGATACCAGAAGTCATCTTGGGCTTTTTAGTTTCTGCTACTGGCCCAGCCAAACAATCACCAAGTCCTGTCCATTCACTTCTTTAGGAGCCCTCAATGTCTACCACACCTCTCCACCCACCTGCCTTCCTTCCTGGGGTTCATTGCATGCCCAGCACTGAGGCAGGCTTGGGCGCAGCAAGGAGAGGATCTGCGCCCAGCTGCCCACCCAGAATCATTGTCCCTACCTTGTATTCTTGTCGAGTGGCCCCAGGCTAGATCCCCCTTTTTGGTTTTTTTTTTACTTTTAAAATTTTTTAAATTTTATTTTTAAAAAGGATTTTCTTCACTTATTTGAGAGAGAGATAGAGTGAGCACAAGTGGAGGCAAAGGAGCAGAGGGAGAGGGAGAAGCAGACTCCCCAATGAGCAGGGAGCCGACGCAGGGCTCGATCCCAGGACCTTGGGATCATGATCTGAGCCGAAGGCAGACACTTACCGGACTGAACCACCCAGGCACCCCATAGATCCCCCTTTTTAAATAAACACTTTGATTTTAGAATAGTTAGACTCACAGAAGAGCTGCAGAGAGGGTACAGAGTCTCATGCCCGTACCCAGTGTCCCCTGTTGTTGGGATCTTACCGTAGCGGGATACGTTTGACACAATGAATGAACCAGGATTGAAGCTTTATTATTGTTCATTGAAGTCCACTCTTTACTCAGACTTCCTCAGCTTTTCTCTAATGCCCTTCTTCTGTTCCAGGATCCCATGTGGGGGCCTGTATTACATTTAGCTGTCATGTCAGGCTCCTCTTGGCTGTGACAGTTTCTCATGCTTTCTTTGCTTTTATGACCTTGACAGTGAGGGGAGTACTGGTCAGGGAGTTTGTGGAATGTGCATCAATTTAGGTGTGCCTCATGTTTGCTCATAATTAGTCTAGAGTTATAAGTCGGGGGAGGCGGGGAGGACCACGGAGCAGAGTTCCATTCCCATCACATCTTTCAAGAGTACTGTTAAAAAAATGCAGTGATGCTTGCTAAAGATGGTAAGTCAGACTTCATTCAGGACCACTGGGATGGGGGGACCACCACAATGGGATTTTGCAGTGGGGGAGAGATGTTGGCTCAACTCCGAATACGGCATGGGCAAGTGGGAATTTATAGTCAAGGAGCAGGGTGGGAGTCAGAGGGTGGAAAATGACTCAGAGAGGTAAGGGGAGTTGTGGGTACACTGAGCTTATGGGGTTCTTGCTGAAGGCAGGCCAGGGTGATCAGTCATCCCCCGGGGGGTACAGAGTATGAGGACTGTGATCAGATATGGAGGGTGGGGTGCTGGTCAAACTGAGCAGAGTTCTTGCTAAAACTACATTTTCCAAAGAAGTACACAGATGGGCCTGGAAGATTCAGGAGCGTGACTAAAGTTTGGTCAAGCAAAGAGTCTTTGTCAGTATAGCCGTTGACACGACTCATCACTACTGATGTTCACCTTGGTCACCTGGTTGAGATCCTGTTTTGTCAGGTGTCTCCACTGTCCCCTCCCTGCTAGCCATAGTCCCTCTTTGGAAGGAAGCCACAGTGCACAGCCCACGAATTAAGGAGTGGGTTGTTACATTCCACTTCCTTGAGAGTGTGGTACCTGCATGAATTATTTAGAATTTCTCTGCAAGGCACTTTTTACACACCTGTCTTCTGTAAGTTTCACAGTGGTGATTTTTTTTTTAAAGATTTTATTTATTTATTTGACAGAGACAGCCAGTGAGAGAAGGAACACAAGCAGGGGGAGTGGGAGAGGAAGAAGCAGGCTCATAGCGGAGGAGCCTGATGTGGGGCTCGATCCCATAACGCCGGGATCATGCCCGGAGCCGAAGGCAGACGCTTAACCGCTGTGCCACCCAGGCGCCCCACACAATGGTGATGTTGATATTATCTCGCATTTTCCAGAATTAGAAACAGACTCAGTGAAGTTGACTCATCTTCCCAGGGCTATGCAGATTTTCAGTGGCAGGCTGGGACTTGAACTTGGGTGTCCTCACAGTCACCTCTTCTAAGTCCTAAGTTCTCTGTCTACACTGGCATTAAATCATGCCACTGAAGCTTATTTATCTAGAATTCACTTAACCCCTGGGTCACTTGTGCTCTTCCCTTAGGCAGGCTCATGGGGGGCGCTTTGAGGGGTCTCTGGTGAACCCACCCTTTGAAAGCGCTTTGTCAGAGGACTTTAGGAACCAAATCCTATCCCAGAAGATTGGACTGGGCTCAAACTAGATTTCAATATGATGCATGTTCTGGTTCTGTTATGTAAGGAAGTCTGCGTGTGTTAGCCTGTCTATCTACTTTATCTATCTATCTATCTATCTATCTATCTATCTATCTATCTATCACCTGTCTATCTATCTATCTATCTATCTATCTATCTATCATCTATCTATCTATCTATCTATCTCTCTATCTATCTATCTTACTAAAGAAAAGGAAAGCTCTTCTTGGTTGATTGTCATGGTTTTAAAGAAGTGTTAAAAGAGAAACTGTGTCAAATTAAAAGTGTTGAGTTTGAGCAGAGGTTGATTGAAATCGGGCAGCATCCCATCTAACAGAGAGAAAGGTACTCCAAGGAGTTGTACAAAGTAAGAGGTTTTTATAGTCAGAGGAGGAAGGAAGGGGAAGGCAGGAGGAAGGGAGGGAGGAAGAATAAGGAAGCCATACGGGGCCAAAAAGTGGGCGGGCTACTGCAGGGTCCCTTTCCTCTGTCGGGCACATGAGGATCACTAGTGCTGATCAGGCAATTCCGGATTGATTGGTTTAAGGTTCGATCTCTGGGCGAACCTAGACTGTAATTAAGTCTTGGTTTGGTGACTGGGGGCTTAGCATAAGCAACTCCATTTTGGACCTGTTGTCTTGTTTTTAACAGAAGAGGGGTTAATATCTGTATATACATAGAAGCATCTTGTCCACCCTTGATTTCATTGAGCGAGACCGTCTGTGTGATAAGAGCTATTACTCTGCTGTCCTGAGAAGCCAGTGGGGAGGCGGGGTGGATTTCATGGATCTTTGAAAGCTCACGCCTATAGTCAGAACAAGTTAGCCACATGTTGGTTTTTCAGAGCTCAACGTAATAAGCAGAACAGCTCTGTATAATGGGCTGTTTGCTTTGTGGATTTTGAGTATTTCCTCTCCCCACCTGTTCAAAGTGTTCAGGATATAACGGTGCAAAGGACATCCTGCTGCAAATTACGACAGACACGCTTTCACGTTTTAAAAGAAATGGCTCTAAACGAATTGCAATTCATTCCCTCTCAATCTGACTGACAGGTGCTGCCAAGCGTTAGCTGGGGGACGAACCTAACTGAGATCAAAGGACCCTCCTCCCCGCCTCAGTTAAGAGCAATTAGGCTGCTCTGGGCACCTGACAGCTAGCATCATCCCCACCCCGGCATCTTCGATGACAGTGGAGGGCCGAGCGAGTAAATGAGTCAAAAGCACCGGCTGCTGGTTGGAACCCGTGAGTCAGGGCGCTCATGGGCCGCACCCACTGTTGGCAGCTTGTTTCCAGCAAGGTCATGGTAGTCAGTGTTTCTCTCACGGAAAGCTTCATGGCACCTTTTAAATTTTGCCATGAGTTCAGGAGATGGGCTGAGGTCCATGGTAAGCGGGCAACAATGGTTCTAGAAGAATCCGCACCCCAATTTCTGTTGACAGCGGGCAGCCATAAGGCCTCGCCTCCTTGGCCACATCCCAGATCTCATGCGCTGACTGTCCTGGAGTAGCTGGGGAAGGGACTCGTGGCTCTGGCATCTCCATGGCGCAGAGGACTCCCCCCGGGGGAGGGAGGGAGGAGACGATACCCAGTTAACGGCAGAGAACACTGTAGTGTCCCATGCCTGCAGCCTGACAGTGGGGGTTCCCCAGGAACATGTGTGCACTGGGAAGAGTGGGGGGATTTCAAGAGGGCTGGCTCCCAGCATGTAAGGAAGGAGACTGGGCACCCAGCCCCTCCACCGGGGCCCAGGAGAGGGTCTCCTGCGACTGCTTGCACTCTCTGGGCCTGTCAGCCAAGGTCAGTGGGGGCGAGGTTGGGGATGGCTCCTCAGAGAAGGGCCTGGGGGTGCTGGCGCCTGGTGGGTCTGGGTAGCAACATTTCCCACGTTCCCTGCCTCCTGCTCGTGTGTGTGTGTGTGTATGTGTGTGTGTGTGTGTGAGTGACAGAGAGACGGACAGACACATCTGAGTGGTGACAGCGGGTGACAGCATGAATTGGCATAGCCCTTGGTGTGATGATGACCTTCTCCTAGGGAGCACTGAGAATGGCTCTGAGGTTCATTTTGAGTTTTGCATCTGTTTGTGTTGGCGTCTCCTGCGGGGAGCAGCCAGCATCCAGGACCTTACCCCCTGATCAGCCAGTGCCGGGGGAGGCTAGCTCAGCTCAGTTTCCACATGCCACCCCCACCGTGTGCTGGCTCCCCACGTTCCCTCCTCACCAGACAGCTGAGCTCCCCCGTGGGTGGGCTGCAGAGAACCGGAATGAACTGGGGTGGCGCCCCGTGTCTTGCTGTTTCCTGGACGCCCTGAGAATTATTTCTTGTGTCTGAGGGGCAGCCCTACCCACCTGCACAATGGGCTGGTCCTGGAGGCCGACCCTGTGACTTTCTTGCTCTGGGAAGTCTTCCGGGCATGCACACCCTTGGTAGAATGGGCTCCATAAACGTGTGATTCTCTTTGCAGGGCATGCCACCATCACCAACTACTTGCTGAACTATTTTCCTGGCCTTGACCTTGAAAGGAGGAACGTGTTTGGGTTCACAGCCCTGATGAAAGCCGCCATGCAGGGCCGAACAGAGTGCGTCCGAGCCCTGATGCTAGCAGGTTTGTCTCCGCCTGTCCTGGGGGGCGGTCCCAAGGGTCTCGGGAATGCCGGTCTTGGTCCTTTGGAGAACGTGTACTGAGATGAATCGGTTCCGTAGAGACGAAGCCTAGTGGGTGCAATGAATAATCGTTTCTTTGAGGGGTGTGGCTGTCATCAACTGAGCTGCAACAGACAAAAAGGAAAGCAGACCCTTAGGGGTGGGGTGGGAGGTGACCATGCTGGTCCGCCTGTAGGAAAGCTGTCCTTGCTCCCTGTAAGCTCTTCCCTCAGCCATAGGTCCCTTCTGCCCAGATTTGTTCTTCTTTAGAAATGTGTGTTCTAGCCTTGGCTCTGAGCAGCAAGCCTCTCCTACCTACGAGGGGTGGGCACAGAGATGGGGGTGTCTGGGGGGTCTCGGCTCTGAGTGCAAGCCTGTCCCCCTGAGGGTGGGCACAGGGATGGCGGGGTGAGCCTGGCAGCCATCCTAGATCCCTACTTGCTGGTGGTTGGAGTCACATGCTAATGATATGGTTTCCTTTGTCAGTGACATGTCGCGGAATGGAAAGTTCTTAGATGGGAGCTTTGGATCAGAAGGCACCCCCGCCTTGCCCTTTATGACCTGGTCATGTTGGAGGGAGCACTTCCTTCTCTGAGCCTCCCGTTCCCCATCTGTGCCGTGGGAGTCGTGACTTCCTTCCCACCCCCCAGCATGAAACATGACCCTGCTTTGTAAGCTCCCCAGGGCTGTGCAGATTTAAGGAACTGCTGGGCTACATTCAGTCAGCCCCCGAGCCTCTCCTCCCTCTAGAATGCAGTCCTTGATCATCTGGACACAGCCTCGTCGGGTTATTTTGGGAATTAGACGGGAAAATGTGTGTACTGTACACACAAAGGATCAGGTGCACAGTTAGCACCTAATGCTTCGGTCAGTGTGAGATGCTGCTGCCCCCATGACTTCCTTTCGTTATTCGGTTCATTTTGTCTTTGTTCTTGGCACTGGGTTCAGCCCATCCCGCCTGGCCCCAGGAGTTCCAGAGAGGTGGCGTTTGCCCTCCTGCTGCGGTTCTCTGAGGGCACAACAGCGTTCTGCTGGGTGTCAGCCTCGGCGTGTAGTTCTCTTTGGACAACTTGCTGTTGCTTTTCTTAAAGTAAACTTTTATTTTGGAATAATTTAGAAGGGTGGAAAGTGACGGCAATAGTACAGAGAGTCCTGCACGACCCTCGCTGGTCTCCTGCCTGTTACCACCGTACGGAGTGGCCAGCGCTGGTCCATTACTATTAACCGAACTCCAGACTTTATTCGGGTCTCGCCTGTGTATCCATCACTGTCCCCTTGCCGTTCCAGGATCTCATCCAGGCTCACACATGTAATTGTCCTGTGTCCCCAGTGTCCTGTGGCCAGGGACAGTTTCTCAGTCTCGCCTCCTGGTTCATGACCTGACAGCCTCCATACTGGCCCTTATCCAGTGTCCCCAGCCTGTCTGGCATTTTCCTTGTGATTACACTGGGGTTCTAGGGTTCACAGCTTGCTTGGATTTCTTTTCTCCCACTTTAGTCTGAGTGTTTTAGGGGATGCTGGAAGAAAAATAAATTCAGTAAGTGATGACAGGCTTCAAAGATGAAAACTTTCATGGAAATAAAAAAGAGCATAATTAGATGTGATCCCACTGATTGTGCTTTTGTCTCTGACAGTTTCATTTTTAAAAGGCGAGATAACAGTTTCAACGGAGTTTAGGCCTTGCCTGTCCTGTAGCAACAAGAGGTGATTCCCCCTAATTAAACAGTGTTTATGATGCTTTTGTGTTGGGGGAGCTCCATCTGCTCTTATTACTTCTGGAGCTAGCTGTAATTGAGTGTGGGTTGTTAGTAATTTACTCCCCCCCAACCACGATTGATTGAACAATTGAT
Source organism: Ailuropoda melanoleuca (assembly GCF_002007445.2). NCBI lineage: Eukaryota > Metazoa > Chordata > Mammalia > Carnivora > Ursidae > Ailuropoda > Ailuropoda melanoleuca. Next base: position 139,257,873 of record NC_048220.1, on the reverse strand, counting down.
TTTTAATGTTTCAAGTTTTTATTTAAATTCTAGGTAGTTAACATGTAGTGTAATATTAGTCTCAGGAGTAGAATTTAGTGATTCATCACTTCCATACAACACCCAGCGCTCATCACAAGTGCCCTCCTTGATGCCCATCCCCCAGCTAGCCCGTCCTCTGCCCACCTCCCTCCATCAGCACTCATATTGTTCTCTTTGGTTAAGTCTCTCTTACAGTTTACCTTCCTCTCGTTTTTCTTTTTCTAGTAATTTACTTAAAAAAAAAAGATTTTATTTATTTATTTATTTGAGAGAGAGAGAGCACAAGCAGGGGGAGCGGCAGAGGGAGAAGCAGACTCCCCACTGAGCAGGGAGCCCAGGACCCCGGGATCATGACCAGAGCCGAAGCCGGACGCTAACCAGGTGCCCCCAAATTTACTGGTTTAACCAAGAATTTATGGTGTCCATCACATCACTGCATTTTCCCTGATGAGTTCATTTGCATGACAAACCCTTTTGTTTTTAGGTAGGTTGCCTTCCCCTCACTCTGGAAAATGCACAGGTTTGCTGTCATTCTGCTTCTTTCCTGGGTTGGGTGGAGGCATTTGCTAAGCATTTGCAGGATGACTGAAGCATAGTCGGGGTCTCTTGAGAGATAGGCCTGGGTCAGAGCAGTGTGCCCAGTGCCAGCATTGCTTTCTTCCCCCTCAGGTATGGATAATGAATTTGGCATTAGGTTTTATATACTACTCTCCCTTTCCTGTTCCCTCCTCCCAATCCCTGGCGCATCAGAGTCTAGAACAGTCCACATGCGTGCAGACCTCTAGTGCATCCATCCTTGAACTGTTCATTGTCAGAGCAGAATGGTCAATGGAACTAACTTGGAAGCCAGGACCCCTGGGTTCAGAGTCCAGCCCCTTTCGTCTCTCCCCTCTATACCGGGGCCAGTCACCTAATGCTCAGGGCCTCAGTTTCCTCTTCTGTGAAGTGAGGTGACTGCCGGGGGCTGCTGTGGGAGGGCTCGATGGGGACTGAAGGAACTCCCATGTGGGCAGCGCTTGGGAGCACGCCTGGCACGCGGGAGGCCTTTGGTCAGTGCCGGTTGTCATTATTATTATTGGTGAATTTGTGTGCTCGGTAATTATTTGTTACATGAATGAAAAGCAGTGGTATAGTTTTTCCCCTTGACAAATATCCTTGTGATGAAACGCTTCAACTTTCCTGCTGAGGGTGATATGCGTGTAGCTTGTCGTTTCTGAATCTCGGCACCAGTGACATCTGGTGCTGAGTAATTCTTGGTGGTGGGCTGTCCTGGGAATTGTGAGATGTTGAACAGTCCCTGGGCTCTCTCCGCTAGATGACTGCAGCCCTCCCAGTCGTGACAACCAAAAACGTCTCCAGACATTACCAAGTGTCCCCTGAGGTGGTAGTGGGGGATAAAATCCCCTCCTGTTGAGAACCACTGATGTGACTAATTGGGAAAGGATTAAAAAAAATGAAAAGAAAATCTTTTCCCTCTTATATGCATTCCCCCTTCCAGTTTTTTCTATATTCCTCTTAAAGTAAAAATCCGACACCTTTTTTGGGGAGTTTTTGAGCTGCCCTCTAAGATTTTGGTTGTTTAACTTCTAGAGATTTAAATTTTCTGCTGCTTCTAAGGTAGCTCGCGCTTCCCTGTGTTTTCCTTTTACAGTAGGTGTGTGTGTGTGTGTGTGTGTGTGTGTGTGTGTGTGTGTGTGTGTCTCAAAAGAAAAAAAATCCTGTGTGACTGAAGTCCCTCCTGGCTTGGGTGGATAGCAATAAGGATACCTGTTGGGATATTTTAAAAATTTGCACAATTATTTTTATTTTTTTAAAGATTGTATTTATTTATTTGACAGAGATAGAGACAGCCAGCGAGAGAGGGAACACAAGCAGGGGGAGTGGGAGAGGAAGAAGCAGGCTCATAGCAGAAGAGCCTGATATGGGGCTCGATCCCATAACGCCGGGATCACGCCCTGAGCCGAAGGCAGACGCTTAACCGCCATGCCACCCAGGCGCCCCTGCACATTTATTTTTAAGTCTTGTTATTTACGTTTAATATATCAATATTTAGAAAAACGAAAGCCTTTAGATACCAAGGCCTGAGTATTTCTTCGGACTGGCATTTCAACAGAGTGCATCTGTGTGTGGCTGGGGAAGGTTCTTTGAGAACTAACCACGGAATGGCCATCCTGTGATCATTTCAAAAGCAAAAGGCACGGGCACATTATGTGCGAATGGTTGGGGTAGAGATGTGTAGCTCGTCCTCATTCTTTCAGGCACAAGCTTCCTTCTGCACCTGAGTTGAATTTCCGAGTCGCAACTTTGTTATATTCAATAGGAACCATTCCCTCTCAGACATGATGGATCATTGAATTGGATGCCCCCCTAAACTGTTTAGATTTTCCACTAGTTCATAACGTACAGACACATATTAGCTTATCTTACCTTACCTTGTCGGGCAGAACGAAATGACGTTAGAATTATCAAAACTTTGGATTTTCATAAAAATGTAACCAGGTTCTGAAAAGCTGATTTATTGGCTCTTTGGTTTTTGGCTTCCCAAGGAATAATGTCAGCTCTGCTGATAAGCATTGCAAGCGGGGCTGTGGGTTCTTGTTAATTCAATGGAATATTAAAGCCCAGAAGTGACAGGTCTATTTAAATAAGTGGCTCTGAGAAGCCATAACAAGGATGTGATTTTCTCTGAAGAGAAGCAGAGCTCAGTGGAGGTTGGGAGGCTCCAGACTCGCTTAAGGGAGCCGGCTTTATCCCTGAAGTGTGGTGTGATCGCTGCGGCACTGGGAAGCAGACACAGGCAGACAAGGTGCTCGCCCTGTCCCGGGCCACAAAACAGACCTCCAGGGAGGGGCAGGAGGCTTGTTTAATGAGGGAGAGCCACTCCCATGGTTGGGCCTGTTGTCATTCTTGTCCCAGGCAAGCCCTGACTGTATGTATGCTTCTGGAAAGCCAAGTGATATGATATCACTACAGAGGTTTCTTCTGTTTATAGGGAAAACATGGATTTCCTGTGACCTGAGAATTTGCCAAGTTGGAATAGTCTCAAATGATTATGCAGAGAAAGGGCTAGAAGTCAGGCGTTCCATGTCACGAAGGGCAGTGTCTTAGCTTGGGCATTTCACTTGGCACAAATGCAAGCATTGTGACAAGGACTTGGGGGCAACTAGTTTTTCTGGAAGGTGAGCCAAGAAGCCACGTGAAGGATAGGGAGGGGGGACCCTTGGGCAACCAGGCATCAGCTCTGCTGAGACCCCCCGAAAGACCGAGTACAAGATAGCTCCGAAATGCCTTCAGGGGTAGGGCAGGCTGGAAGCAGGTGTTCATCCTTCCCACCCCCCCAGATCAGGTCTCTTTCCTGAGAACCTGCATCCTGATTCATCGTATCGATTATACCCCAAGTACCCAAGGCACAGGCCAGGATGGTACAGGAGGAGACCTGCAGGAACTGGTCTGCAGGGGTCCCGTGTGACCAGAAAGGCCTCTTGGTGGGAGGGACACCACAGCTGGGCTTAGAAGGGTAGATAACGTGGGGGGCTGGCAGAGAAACAGGGACGCACCTTGGGCTCTGCCTGCCTACTGCTAGTCCCATGACCTGGCCCCGATTCTTGAGGAAATCTTCTGCGGATGAATGATGGAAGGTAGCTTGTTTTCCTTTAGCGCCTGTTGAGAACACTTTCTGCTTCCGTCACAGACATCCTGACTTGACATTGAGTGAAGAAAACAAGCATCTAGAAGTCTTCAGGTAGCCAGTCACAGTGCAGAGCTTGCCCGGAACTCCATGAGGACATCACAGAACTAGGTTCTTTTGCTGTTCCCCCCAACACCCTCCCANCCCCCCCACCCCCCCCCCCCCACTGCAACTTGGTCACCAGAACTCTAGGCTTGAGACAGGAAACAGCAGCATCAACGACATAGTCACTTTCATCGGAGCAGAAGCCTGCTTTTTGGGGCTCATTGACCAGCTGTAAGGGAGGCTAAGATAAAGGGGAACAGGATTGCAGTTACTGGGTTAGACCAGTAATTCTCAACTGGGGGTGGGTGTTGGCCTCCCAGGGAACACGTGGTAGTGTCTGGGGACATTTTGGGGTGCCACAACTGTGGAATGCTACTGACATCTACTGGGTAGGGGTGGCGGCTGCTGTTAGGAGTCTTAGTGCACAGGAGAGCCCCCACACCACATAGAGATTTGGCCCAAAACATCAGTAGTCCCGAGGTGGCAAAACCCTGGTTTACACCAGTCATGATGCATTGCCTGGAACTGAGTATGCTGCTGCCTTGAGTAAAATAGAGGACTCTGTGTAGACAGCTCACAGCATTCAACATGGCGGCAAACGGATGCATGGGCAGGAGCCCAACTTTTTTCTGTGTGGCGGGAACTCTGGGCGAAGCAAGCTTGGGTAGGGGGTGAGGGTGGCAGTAGGTCATGGGCAGAAGTTGCAAACACTGGCCTGTCAGAGTTCTCTGTGTTCTCTGAAAGGTTTCTGTGTAGTGTGCTGATCATTGGTCTGGGCTTCCATGATCTAATCACGCCGTCCAGGCCGCTAATACTGCCTTGATTGTTGAAGGAAGTGGATCCCCAGGTTATAGCATGACTCACATCCTTAGGCTGCATTCCTGTCAGCGTGGCCTTGTTCTTCAGAATGTGTGTAGTTTCCCAGATCTTGAAAAGGCACGAGGAAGGCACAGGAAGGAGTGTGCTGCACTTTGGACAGCTGTTCCTTTAGTTTTCCATTAGCTTTTGAAAAATGTCTCTCTCCAGCCATGTTCATTAAGATTTTAATTTTGCAGTTTGTACCTTTTTAAGTGACATGCAATTAATTAAGGTTTAATGTGTCATCTATTTTTTGCGGTGACATTTTTACTGCCCCCTTTTCATTTTTGTCAGTTTATAAATTGTACTCTGGCTAATGAGTTCCATCCCAATTTCCAGTTCCAAATAATTACCACTCTTCTAATATGCCTATTTTTTAAATGTGCCCCAGGATGAAGAACGTTATGAGGCGATGTCAGGTGAGCTGGGCCTGCCCAGGCCGGGGGCCACTGGAGGGGTGCCAGGGCAGGGAGGGCGCTGAGCCTCCTTGCCTCCATTTGGCAGCTCCGTTCAGCCGCTGCCGCGTGTCAGACACCTGGGTCTGCGTGGGATATAAATGCAGGAGCCTCTGCCAGTCCTGGTCCCTGGGGAGCTCACAGACTAGATAATTGCCCTAGTTCTCTGCATTGCTTTGCCAGTGAAAGTATGACTAATGGGACCTGAAATCCTGAATGATTTTTAACTGTGTATGGGGCTGAGATTGGACCAAGATTAATTGAACAGCAATTCCTTATTAATTTCTCTTATAGTACCACGCTGAAATTTATGAACAGTTCATCAAGTTGACTTGAAGTTTAAATTTGCAGTATTAGGAGGGGGCAGTGGGTGGTATGGGGGAGATTTATTAAGGAAGTGACTAGTGTAAGGGAGCCTGAGGATGTAGGAGTCAGGGTTCTCTAGAGACATAGAACCACTAAGAGATATACATTTAAAAATTTCTTTTAAAGAATTGGATCTTGTGATTTTGGGGCTTGGGAGAGCCCAAAATTAGTGGGGGTAGGCCATCGGGCTGGAAACTTGGGACAGGAATTAATGCTACAGTCTTGAGGCTGAATTCTTTTTTCTCCTGAAAACTTTAGCTTTTGTTCTTAAGGCCTTCGACTGATTGTATGAGGCCCACCTGCATTATTGAGGGTAATCTCCCTGACCCAGTCAACTGATTGTGCATGCTAACTGCATCTACAAAATACCTTCACAGTACACCTAGATTGGTGTTTGTTTAAATCCCTGGGTACTATAGTCTGGCCATATTGACACAGACAACTGTCAGAGAGGAAGCTCAGCCCTCCCTGTGGGGTGGCGGGAAGTGTACAGGGCTGAGACCTTCTCTGTTAACCTTTGGCCACTGTGCCTACCATTCGTTCTGTAACAAACCTTTGTTCAATGTATGCCTCCTACCAGCCAGGATGAAAAGTGTTGAGGAAACAAAAACGAGTAAGATGTGGGCTCTCTCCTGGAGAAGCCCACAGTCTGGTAAAGAGGGTAGACCCAGGACCTACTAACCACTCAGGACAAGAAGTGAAGGACCACACATTTCCTGGAAAATAGGGACCCTCATATTCCTCACAAGAGATCCATGAGGAAAACGTGAGATGATAAGTAAATGGGACACCAAATGCTTTGCAAGCGATTATTCCTTTTAGTATTCTAGAACATTCTAGTAACACCACTGCAGTGTTCGCAGAGCACCTTTGCTGTCTAGTCATCTCTCCATTGCTGGAAAGCCATGAAATCTTATTTCTTTAATAATTCCATGATGTAGGTGCTGAGTTCAGGTGGTTGTATTTAGGAAAGGTAAGCCATTAAATGAAGCACTTAAAGGTAGGTTGTGTTGTGATAATAATACACACAGTAGTTCATAGCCAGATTCAGGTTTATCCAGGTGGCACAGCTCCAGGGGGGTCTGACACTAGGTTTGGGAAGTTTTGCCTTTGATCCATTTCACTCTTTCCTTTCCTGCCATTGGCTGGGAAGGTTCTTGTCGCATTGGCCCATGACTGTTTGTGTTTGCGTTTTTTTCAGGAGCAGATGTCCATGCCAGGGACCCCCACCGTGGGATGTCGCCCCAGGAGTGGGCGGCTTACACAGGACGGTTGGAGGCTGTCCGCCTCATCCAGAGGCTGCTGGAGCGACCCTGCCCAGACCAGTTTGGAGAAAAGTACAAACCAGAGCTGCCGCTGCCTCCGGAGGCCATTCTGAAGCCCTCGGGCTCCAAAAACTGCTTGCAGAAGTTCACCGAGCTTGTGCGGTCCACGCTGACCTCCCGCTCACGCCAGGGCCTGGAGGATGGGGGCGTCCTGGACCACATGGTCAGGATGACCACGAGCCTCTACAGCCCTGCCGTGGCCATCGTCTGCCAGACCGTGTGCCCCGAGAACCCCCCCTGTGTGGGGAAAAGGCGGCTGGCCGTGCAGGAAATCCTGGAGGCTCAGGAGAACCGGGACAAGCACGCCCAGGAGAGTGGCAAGATAGAGGGCTCTGAGCAGCCATTCCGGACCTCCCAGGCCGTGGGGGTCTCAAGGGAGGGGGCCCCGAGAGCCAGCCTCCCGTCTCCGCAGCTGCCAGGTGCCCCGCGGAGGGCCAGCCTCCTGCCCCTGCAGCTGCTGAGAAGAAGCAGCGTGCGGCCCGGCGTGGTCATCCCCAGGGTGCGCGTCAGCAAGGCGCCCGCGCCCACCTTCCAGCCCGAGCGGGCGGCCGCCAAGGGCAGCACCAAGGACAGCGCCCACCTGCAGCTCCCCAAGTGGCGGTACAAGGAGGCCAAGGAGGAAAAGAGGAAGGCGGAAGAGGCGGAGAAGCAGAGGGCGGCAGCGGCGCAGAAGGAAAAGCGGGCTCCGTCCTGGAGGAAAAGGACGTGAGGGGTCAGCTGCCTGGAAGCGTGTGCGGTGGGAGAGGAGGCAGCGGGACCCCGCGCGGCGAAGGATGCGGATGCGCCTCCCTCCTGCCCCCGCCCCTCCCGCAGCGCTGCACATCCCCGCGCATCCCCAGCAGGCAGGCTGGAACGGGGCCCCAGAACGCGCTCCGTGTTTGTTCAGGCTGCACCCTTGAGTGAATTGGGTCGGGCACAAATCGATTAGCCTAAAACCAGTTCCCCTAGCGATCAGTACACCTATGGGCAAATTTGCCCCAAAGCCTACCTTTAGAACCTCACTTGAGAAATTTCTAAGACCAGTTAATCAAAGGGTCTGAATAATTTTGTATTTTTAATCATGATCAAATTTGCAGCATTTTACTGGTGGTGGGGCTGTTTGTATTTAAGACGGTTTTAATACATTTGCCCCAAGATCCTTTGTTTAACATACTGTTTCTGGCAATAATTATTGGTGATATCTCAGTGATTTCATACAGAATTTGTGGAAGTCTCCCCTTTCTTGCTGATTGTCTTTCCTTCTCATTTTAGGCATGCATGAACATTGTATGTTCTTATTGATTTGATTAAGTGATTCCGAATATTTGTTTCTTTTTGATGGAGGCATTTCCTTTTCCAGCAAAATGATGATGTGAAACGGGAATCAGATTTCCTTGTATCTTATTTTAAAGCTCTCTTAGGTAGACGGTAATAATAATGAAGAGAAACCTGTTGCTAAAGTAAGAAACCGTGCATAGAGAAGCATGTATTTATTGCTAGAACTAAATATTTTAAGCAAGGGACTTTAGATAAACTGGATGCAAAGCCTTTAACGTATTCAAAAATAGATATGAGAAAAATCTATTATTTAATGAACTGGGAGCAAATGTAATAAATTTTTACTAGAAATACAAAATTAAGTCCTCTGTGCTCTTAGATAAATTGACTTCAGATATCCTTAAAATGTAAAAAAGATGTAAAAGAATAAGGCACCAGGGTGATAGAAAGTGCTGGAAAGGGGGAGAGGGGCTAGAGCAACAGTGATTAGAACTGAATATTAAACAAACTTGTTTTAGGCAAATTCTCCTGGAGTGGGCTGGACGGCTCCCCGCTTCAGATTCAATTTCAAAGAGTCCCTGGTGTGGAATTACTTTTATTTTTCCTCTGATGACTGCCCATGACGTTCCGTTTATCCTCACGCGGACTTTGTAGAATTTCCAAAATGCGGGGACTTGGGCAGAGCATGTCCATGATTTGCCCCGGGCTCTGAGCTTTCAGTGGGAGTTTCTGTCCATACTTTTTTATTGCCGAAGCACTGAGACATTTTAATGAATCTCTGGCCATCTGGGTTGCGGAGTATCTGTCACATATGCACTACTGACAGCACTTTATTTAAAAATTATTGTACTTGGAAGCCATAGATTTAAAATAGTAGGGACCGATTTGGAAGCCCTTTCTTATAACCCTGGATTCGCATGTCCAGTCGTGCTCCCTGGCTGTGTCGTGATGAGCTCCTGTCTCACGATGTGGGCAGGGATGGCACTGGCCTCTCCCTCATCCTTCCCACTTGGCACCCTGAGGCATTGAGCTATCCGGGCTCTCACACTCACCTCTCCAGAAGCCTCTGTCAACAAGGTATTGGGCAACACCACCCTGACGGGTGTGTGTGATGATAATGCAGCTCTTAAAGTCAGATTTTAGGGAGCTCCGCCCTCTTTCCAGAATGGCCTGGAGGTCTGGACCTGCTTTTAGCATCACTGATGCTGGGTGGCTGCAGGTCACCCTAGTGTCCAAGAGTTGAGGTTGGCCCAGTTCCCCTAGATGAGACAAGGGCTGGTCCCCAAGGTGAAGGGAAACACCCCTAGTCTCCCTGCTGGTCTGATCCAGCATCTTTGAGCTCGTTGTCTGGTTTACGTATTTTCATTGCTTTGAATGGCTGGCTGCATTTTCTCACTGAGGGGTCACCTTTTGCCACCTTGCTTCCAGCGTTGGTCAGGGGCAGGGGCGACGAGGGGCAGTGGCCGCCTCCTGCTCTCCGCGTGTCCCCTCTGCTGTGACGCCACCCTGCCTTCCCCTTTGCCGTCTCTCTTCCTTGCTTGCCTCTTCGTCCTTTGCCTGTTTTCTTCTGCAGCTTTGGCTAACTGTCCCGATCCTCACTGGCACCACCACTCTGAGGTCTAAAAAGGGCAGAAGAGCAAGGCGATCATGCGGGGCAGTGTGGTGTCCCTGTAGATTGTGTAGTGACCTCCACCGACCCAGTGAAGGAAGGACAGATTTCCCAGCTTCTGTGCAAATGGTTTAGGATTTCGGCACAGGCCCCATGCCTCTTTTTTTTTTTTTTTTTTAAAGATTGATTTATTTATTTTGAGAGAGAGAGAAGAGGAGGGACAGGGAGAGAATCTTTCAAGCAGACTCCCCGCTGAGCAAGGAGCCCGCCCGCTGGCCGGGCTCAGTCCCACAACCCATGAGATCATGACCTGAGCCCAAACCAAGAATCGGATGCTCAACCGACTGAGCCGCCCAGCCCCCCTTATGCCCATTTAAGGGAGGGAGGCCCCACTCTGCTGTACGGAGGGAGTGGGGGAGCCGGGTTCTGCTTGCACCCTTGATGTTTATTAACTGTAAATAGTGAAATTTAAGTTGACAGGTACCTTCTCAGGGATTTATATATAAATGTAGTTAGAAGAAAAGATGAAGTATATTTTAATACTTACATTAAAATGTTTGAGTGAATTATGATTACACTAGACAAGAAATATTTCCAAGACGATGTCAATGCTGCTGTCTTCCAGGGAGAGGTCTGCCGTCTCCCTCGGTTGAGATTTTCTGGTTATTGGAGACCTGGGACCTCGGCAGCTGAAACGGCTCTGGGGTGGACGCGAGGTCACCTCAGCCCCTCTCAGTTACCTCTTGTGGATGGGAACCCTTGTAGTTAAGAAAATTCAGCCTGTATGTTAAGTAGCGGTGGCTGTGATAACACAGATGGCTATTCACCTGTTTTACCTCTAGAACTGCCCCCCCCCTCGTCTGATACCAGGGTGCGTGGAGTGACAATGACAGTTTCTTGTCCTGGCTTATGTGACTCCAGTGTTCGTAGTCAGCCCGGCACCGGGCTCCCCTCTGGGAAGGAGGAGGGAAAAGCTGGGAGAGATTCGTCTGGAATGACCTCAGCCTTCAGGGCATCAACTCTCCGTGTCTTTGGCCACCTTAGAGAAACATAGCCCGGAGCATCATGGACCTTCCTTACCCTCTCTGAGGCCCCTCCCGGCAGGCTCCTGGCAGCAGCGGGTCCCTTAGCGACGTGAAGGTCAGGAATCGCAGTTCCTTGTCTCAACTTCGGGCCCTCCCGGGACCCCAGTCTCGTTCTGCGGAGAAGGACAGCGAGATTCGTGGAGTCGGCGGGAACACGGGGCTTGTGCGTGCAGGTGGCCCATGCAGACCGGCTCTGCCCACTTCCTGCAGAGTGTGAGCCGGGCCCTGGGGGTCCAGCATGAGTGGGGGCCAGGCGGTTGTGCGGGAAACGGAATCCCGTGAGGTGGGGCCAGCCCCCAGTCTGGAAACGGATGCAAAGCCTGTCATCCTTAGGGAAGAATCCAGGAACCAAGTCATGAAGCAAGGCCTCCCCAAGAGCTCAGTGAAGGAACCAGGACTAAGAAGTGGGCTCGGTTTGTCTCTTGCAGCGTCAGTTCCCACGACAGTCAGAGAGTAGACCGTCTTTTCCTGATCTCCCGCGTTGCTCTGCACGAGGAGTTCCAGGCCTGATGTAAGTCAGCTGTCCCTCTACCCCCGGTTCGCCTGGAGGTCCCTGCTCGCTTGTTTCCCATTCTCGCACCACGCATGGACGCCCCGGGCCCTGGAGAGCCATCATCAATCCCTGTAAAGCTTCTGGTCACAGGCTTTTATGTGGCGAAGTGCTCACACTTGTTCTTTTTTATAGCATTCGGGAACATTCGAACACGCTACCCCGGTATTTGCTCGGGACCCTTTCCGGCCTGTGTGGATAATGAGTCTGCACTGGCCATGGGTTCTCCGCGCACCGAGTCCCCTCAGGGCCGAGTTCCCCGTGTGCGGGGTCGTCGGTTCCCAGACCACCGTCTGGTAGCGGAGGGAAGGTGGGGGTCCAGCACAACTGGCCCTTAGAGAACAATGAGGTCACATGTGTGGCAGCAACTGGAGTTGGGTAGATAATCGTCACAGTGGGGGTGCTGTCACCCCACAAAGAACGTACAGCAAAACAGATCTTCTGGAAAGGCTGATGGCTGTGTTCCCCGTTTTCACACCTCGATGCGTTTAGAACTTGTTTCGTTCGTCTGGATAACTGGAGTCAGCTGCTCCTTTCTGGGACCTTGAATTCACATGTTTCTTCATTAACATTTAAAAGAAGAGGCTAAAAAAATTCCTTCTGGAGGTTGTTTTTGGGAAAAAAAAAGGCAAAAACACAAACCCACCACTACCTGAACTGATCTAGCTAATGTTCGAGAGACCCCGTTGAATGCCAGTGCCATGCACGCCATCTCCTCACTGTGACCCCGCCTGACACAAGACTTCTGTGACAGGCACAGCCCCTGCAGGGCTCCGACGGCCCCTGGCTGCCAGCCGTGCCAAAGTGGACAGTGTGTGCTAAGGCGTGAGTGGGCACACCACGCGGGTGTGCACACTCACATGAACTGAAGGGAGATTGGGCTTTGTGCTCGCAAAGGTGACCTCTGCTGTGGCTCCCAGGGAAGGTCAAGGGTGACCTGCTTCAGTGAGTGTGTTCAGGGGGGTGGGGCAGCCCAGGACTCACGGGAAGCACTCTGTCCGATGGGACACGTAACACAGCCAGTGTGTCATGACCCTACGGGAGCTCCTGGGCAAGGTCCAGTAGCCAAATCTGGGACATCTCTCTGCCTTTGACATTCAACCTTCGCATCGGGAGGCGGAAGCCGGAGACGACTCTGCATGGGGAGCTCCACCAGCCATTCCGTGGTGGCCACGGGGTGGGGACTGAATTTCTTGGAATTTGGTGCCAGGTTAGCCGTAGAATCAATGCCATCTTTCCCTGAGGAAGCACTAGGATTTTCCCAAGTCGGCCTGAATAGTAAGTAGTCTAATGAAAGCTAACCCAGTTGGGGTTTTGAGAGACATGGGTTCATCCTAGTGTTACACCTTTGTCTTTTTTTAAAAGGAATGGTAGGCGAGAAACAATGAAGCTGGTCATTCCAGGGAGAGCAGGGACCTGTCTTGACCTGACGCTTTATCATGTTTTGGGAAGTTGCGTCGAAGCACTTTAATGCCGTTTTTTGAGCAGATGTTCTAGAAGCTGGTTGGAATTGTACAACTCTGGAGAGCCTGTAAACCCTGTGAGCCTTGGGGACATCCTGAGGGATGGGAATGAGATCCCCTGGTCAGATGAACAGAAAAAGCTCTCCTTGGAATTCTCTTCGTTCAGATCATTGTCCTGCCTGGCTTTTTGGGGGGCGTCTGAGGGGGTGTGTTTTTAATCATAAGAGAGTCGAGCAGACCTCAGCACGGGGTGCCAGGTTGCTAGTTAGGCCATCTTGGTAGATAGGCTCTGTTTTCTGAATGTAAAGCTATTTTCATTGTCATTTCTGAAAATGGATATTATAACAATATTGACTCTGGATGGAACTGTATACATTTCATAGGTTTTTATTTTGAGGTGAGTTTTGTTACAGTTTATAAGAGATATTTTCCTATTTAGACCTCAGGGTTACTTCGGGACCTTCAAATCCATGTGACTCCCAGCAGCTTCAAATTCTTTCTCTCCAAAAGGTTAATAATAAGCTTTAAGTTAAATATGGTACCTTACTCAGCAGAAAGAATGTGTCTGTCCCTTTTAACTTCTGACAAATTCTGTATCTCATATTTAAAATGTATAGAAAAAATAATGTAAAAATACGGGGGGATTGTGGCTACAGGATTAAAAATCACTTGTGAAATAAACATTCTCATGGTACAGTGGTGTGGTATTGGAATAAACCAAAGTGTGTATAAATTAGAAAATGAGACAATTAAATATGTCGGTATTTTTAATGTCACTTACTTTGCTCGAAATAGATGGGCACTTGCTTCTTCTGACACACTTTTACTTCACTCTTCAGTGGTGAGGTTTTTAAGTTAACGATTTATCCAGGAATATTTTCACTGATGTTAAAATAATCCCGTGCAGTCCTCCTCTTCTCAGGGGGGCATCTGGTTTTGTTTTTGTGTGTATTCTTTTTTTTTTTTTTTAAGATTTTATTTATTTGACAGAGAGAGAGCACAAGCAGGGGGAGGGGGGAGAGGGAGAAGCAGACTCTTCGGGATTCGGGACTTCATCCCAGGACCCTGCGATCATGACCTGGCCTGAAGGCAGACACTTAACCTACTGAGCCACCCAGGCAGCTCTGTGTATATTCTTATCTAACTGGTACAATGTAAATGTTGTTCTGGACTTATTTATTTAAAACATGTCCTGGAAAAGCTTATCAAAGAACTCTAAAATTAGTTTTATTTTCTCTTAACGGCTAAAAAGTAATGCGCACACTCAGAAAAATAAACCAAACTCTGTAAAAGGGTCTCAGATGAAAAGCGACTGACCTCCCCTTGTGCGGTCCCTCCGACTAATTATTTATGCATCCTTCTAGAAATAGTTTTAGATGTTTTCTTCCCTTTGTGTGTTACACAAATGAGATCACGTTGTACGCACGGTTTGCGTCACTCCTGTTTTGGGGAGAGCGCGTTTGGTCCCATCGTTCATGCGGGTTCCATCCGGTATTCCTCAGTAGAGATGTGCCCCGGTTCACTGAACCAGTTCCTGGTCTCGGGTTATCGCAGTATTTTCAGTTCCTACCACTTACGAGTAACCAAGAGCCTTGCCCTGACCTGCTGGTCTGCACAGGGAATGTTTGTCTAGGATTGGCGTGTAGAGGGGATTGGCCAGGGTGAAGGGAAGGCAGATTTTAATTTCAATGGTCACAGCGGAGTTATTCTTTCCCAGGGCTCCTGAGTGAGTCTTCACCCACCTGCCCGTGAACAAAACAGGCCTCGTCCCGCCCGCGGCAACACCTGCTGTTCGTCTGACTGTCTGACGGTCGCTGGTCTGATGGTTCAAAAGCCGTGTCTCGTTTTAATTTTCAGTTCTGCAACTATCGGTGCGGTAGAGCGTGGTTTCGTGTGTCTTTCGACCATTTTTATCTCCTGTTTGACAGATTCCTTATTTGTATCTGTTTCTCCTTTGTTCTTTATTGTACTTTTTGGTGTCCGTTTTACCGATTTGTCGGATTTGCTATAAATTTCAGATCATAGTCTTTGACATATTGTGGGGTTTTCTCTCTCATTTTATCACATATCTTCAAGGTGTCTTGTATAAAACTGTGAAATTAGGATTTAGTCAAATGTAATTTTTTAAATATTGGCATTTGTGTTTCTTTTCTTTCTTTTTTAAAGATTTTTACTATTTTTTAAAAAAATAATCTCTGCCCCTAGCATGGGGCTGGAACTCATGTCTCAGAGATCGGGAGTCGCGTGCTGCACTGACTGAGCCAGCCAGATGCCCCTAGGTGATTTTTGATGAGACTAAAAACAGCTCCTATTTATTTGGGAAATTCCACTCTGCTAGGAAATCTTGAAGTCTGACCCATTAAAAGATCGTCATTCTACTCCCCGAAAATCATAATTATTAAGGAAGGACCTAAATAGGGAGTCTAATTTTAAATAAAATTTTCTAGGCCATGATTGTGATTGGAGATTTATTTGTATTTGTTGTTTCTGAAAAACGGGTGTATGTGTTGGGTAGACATATTAGTAAATAGGAACACGTACAAGGGATAGTCCTTAAAGCGAAAACTGGGATGTGAAAAGGGAGGGGCCAAGGTGGGGCGCGCAGTCTCGTCCCCTTTATTTCCCTGACTGAGTCTGCTTGGGGCACGGTGAAGCTCCAGGCTCCCACCCACGGCAGCCAAGGGCATGGTGGGATAGGCCTCCGGCAGGTGCGTTTCCTCACTGCCCACCCTGTCCCCCAGCCTCGGGAGCAGTGTCTCCACACCGGGGCGGTCAGGTGGTCGGGTGGTTGAGAACGTCAGCTCCGGAGGACCTCAGGACTCCTGCCTGCATGCAGCCCTGCTTGCTGGCTCCCCACAGTCATGCCTGCCATCTCCCTTGATGACGTCCTTGCCTGTTTGCAGGCGGGGACAAGAAAGGTGGCCCGGGCAGCCCAGGTGGCCTGAAAGCCTCCGGCCTGCTGACGAAACAAAGTCTGATGTGCACCCCAGGGCTCCCCAACCCGGCCGCAGCCCAGCCTGCATCGTTCTGCCATCATCGCGCTCACTTAAACAAAAACCTAACAAAATGTTAGTACATCTTCCTGGCTAAAAATCTATCAATCAATCAATCAGTTAATCAATCAAATAAATGTATAACTCAAACTCTAATTGACCTTGGTATTTCAAAAGCATTATTTAAACAAAATCAAGAAATTAGTTGCGAGGGTAGGATTTCAACTTTTCTTTAGCTCTTATTGAAAAAAGAAGCTTTATTAATAGTGCCATGAGCCTACATGAGAAGCCGGACCGGGCTGCCTCCCTCCGGGCCACCAGGAACAGGAGAGTTCGGGGGTATGGTGGGAGAGTTATCTCGTAGTGGACAAGGTTGCAAAGTGTCATCACTGCCTGGGCAAAGGAGTCCCTTGGCTGGGAGCCCTTAGGTGTCCCACTGCCCCATCACCCCCTGTCCTTGGGCTGCCTCCTGGGGAAGGGGAGACCGGCTTTTACCTATTAACTGTTCTGAGTGGTCATTGCCGGGGGCAGGCTTGGGGTCCTTCCTCACCAAACCCCACTGGGATGGCCCTCCCAGGTGCATGACTTGTTTTCCTCCCTTGGTTGGAGTACATGGTGCCGTCTGTGGGGTTGGATGGGGAAGGTCATGGGTTGGACAGGAACAGCATTTCCTGGCCTTCTTCCTTCCCACTGCTGTGCAGGGCTGGGCACAAGTCCCACCCCATGCTGAACACCCACCTGTGTCTTTTGAACTCTACCCACTCGTGCCGGTCCCCCACTCAGGCCAGGGTGCCTGGGCCCAGCAGAAGCAGCATCACTTGGAAAATTGTCGGAAATACCTCCTCCCAGCTGTATTCGTTTCCTGTGATCTCTGTGACAGTCGGAACTAACTTGGATGGCTTCAAAACCCGGACGTCCGCGATCACAGCGTCAGCATGGCTGTGCCCCCCAGAGGCTGGAGCGGGGACCCCTCCTTACCTCTTCCAGCTTCTGTGGGTTGCCAGCAGCCCTTGGTGTCTCTGGCTTGTGGAGACGCCACCACCACACAGCCGTCTTCCTTTTGCGTGTGTCTGTGTCCACACAGTCCTCTCTTATGAGTCCACGAGTCATTGGATTAGCCCCCACCCTACCCAGTATGACCTCGTCTTCATTGTATGTGCAGTGATCTTATTTCCAGATGAGGTCACATTCACGGGCATCTGAGGCTAGGACTTCAACAAGTCTTGCTGGGGGCCACAATTCAACCCACACCACCCCAGATGATGGAGTCAGAGACGCTGGGAGCCTGGGAATGCTGCCCCCCTAAACTCTGCACGCCCGCGGGACCCCTTCCCAGCACTCACTGTCCAGCGCCCCTGCCTTGCTGGCCTCCGGTGTCACCAGCCCTTTCTCGCTCCACCCCTGAAGGCCACCAGTGTAGAGGCCATGTCTCTGTGGTTCAGCACCGTCTTCCAGCATCTGGAACAGGGTTTGGCTCCAGGCAGTTCCAGTTGTATCTGCGGACTGGTGAGCTGGGCGCTGGCTTCCTGACTTGGGACTGAGGCCCTTGGGTAATAGGCCACGGGCAGAGTCCCGCTCCATCCTCTGGCGGGCGGCAAAGAGGAGCCAGGAAAGCCTGGACCCTGCATCCGCTCTGCCCTCTTCTGGCTGCAGGGCTCTGGGCAAGTACCCTTAACCTCATGCTTCAGTGCCCTTGTTTTTAAAGTGGGGTCACCTGGGTGGCTCAGTTGGTTAAGTGCCTGACTCTTGATTTTGGCTCAGGTCATGATCTCAGGGTTGTGAGATCTAATGCCCCATGCAAAGCCTGCTTGAGTTTCTCTTTCTCCTTCTCCCTCTGTCCCCCCAACCCACTCACTCTTTCTCTCTCTAAAAAAATAAATTAAATTAAATTAAATTAAATTAAATTAAATTAAATTAAATTAAATTAAATTAAAAAGTGGGGATTTTCCTGGTTTGTAGGGCTTTCAGGAAGATTTAATTAAATGGCACAGAAACTGTACCGAGATCTTTAACAAGGTTGACACAGAGTTGGCAGTCACTAAGAAGCTTCCTCCCTTTCTCTGCTGTACTCCAGACTAAAACCTAGGGACAGTCACAGGGACATCTGCTGTCTAACTTTAGACCAGACTCCCAGGTGGGGAGTGGAGGTCTAAACGCTGCTCTCCCCCACACCATCTCCCACTCACACCTCTCTTCCCATTGGCTCTGAAAGCTCCTCGACCGTCCAGAGGCCACATCCATGGCGCCGGACCTTTTTATCCTGACGCCAAAAGAGTGGTCACAGCCAACACCCATACCAAATGCACTCGACTTCCCTCAGACAAAAGTCCCTCCATCCCATGGAAACAAGGAGAAAAGCGAGTCACTTCCTTCTCTGTTCCTGGTCCTGGGACAGCCTCGAAAGCTGAGCTTGAGCCTCCGTCCATGGGTCATTCGGGGTCTGCGGCTCCCCTCCCATCTCAGCTGCCCTCTGTGGGCATCTCCGGGTCATGCATGGGTCTGGGCTGTGCCTGGGGCATCAGCAGGAGCCGGAGGAGGCCCCAAGCACACCTGGGGCAGCCACCAACCTCCTCCCTTCATCTGCCCAGGAGGAGGAGAAGAACGGACTTGCCCCGGCCTCTTGCCCCTGGCCGGGGGGAAGTGGTGGCTGTCCTGCTACCAAATGCCTCTCGGGATACTGCTGATCAGGCCATGTTGATCAGGGGACTGGTGTTCGACAAGGACAATATTAAATGACAGTGGAAACTAGCTAAATCAGCTCAGTAGGAACAGCAATGTGGAAAATACCCTGCTTTATTAGATTCAGCCTGGCTTTTCTCCCAGAAAAGCGTACGGGAAGGAGATGCTTGGCGTGATTAATTAAACAAAATGACGATATACATGTCCTAGGCTGTGTGGGGAAGGGTCTGCGGGGACAGATAGACTGGGGTCCAGTCCTGGCTTTGCTACATGTTTTCCTTGTGACCCTGGCAGTGTTCATCATTTCCTTAAAGAAAGAGTCTCTGAATGAACGCTGCACACCCTGCCTGTTGCCAGTCTGGACAGAGTGCTGGGGGCCACTCTGAACATAGACTCTTTGCTGGTTACTTTGGTTGGCAGTCCTCAGGGGTTCTCCATCTCTTCTCTGCCTCTGTGACCTCCAAGTGATCAGGAACGTCTCTCAAGAACCCTTGTGATTCCCAGTGGAAGGTAGGTCAGCATAATAACGGCTCTCAGTGGGGAGGAGGACAGACATGTTTTAAAGGCCCATTAGGAAGTCTTCTCCCAGACAGAATCCAGCCAGAGCTCTTCAGCCCCAGGCCATGTGTAAGCCCCTGCTCTGGTGAACTGCCTTGGATCGTGCATGGTCTCCGAGCAGGTGGAGACGTGTCCCAGCTTCTCGCTGTTAGGGCTGTGCTGAGATCTTGGCGTAGTAGACTATAACCTGTGCCGGGTTTAGCAGCTGTGGTGGCCTCAGTGCCATGAGCAGTGTCCCAGGCCATCTGGGTCAAGATCTTTCCAACCACAATGTAAAGGAAGAAGGGTGGCCCCCGGAGAAGTGCATCATTTCTCCCCAGAGCCCGCAGTGGAGCCTGGCAAAGAGGCCCATCCTCAGGCCTTCTGGGAGGAGGGGGACCCCTGGGCTAGACGGTTGCTGCTAACCTGTGCTCTCACCATCCAGCCACCTGGAACTGAGAAAAGCAGCCCCGGAGGGAAGTAGGCTTTCCACAAGGCGGTGAGAGCCTTTACTTTGAGCCTTGTCACACTGAGAGCGCCGTCCCTCCACCAGCACCCAGTGGTCCTGACTCTGGCCCGTGCCAGTGTCCTCAGGGTTGGAACACAGGACAGTGGAGCCTGGCGCTGTCCCAAGAGATTGAACAATACAGCCAACAAAGTGTCAAATTACTGTGAGCTTCTCTGTTCTCTACTACTAATAGAGAGAAAACTACGCTGCTTTCTTAAAGAAATTATGCGCACAGGATGCTTCGGAATGGGAAGGCGCGTGGGGAGCCTAGGGGTCTCACTGTAGGGTTCGGGGGGGGGTCAGGCGCATGGAGCATCATCCTGACAACCTTACCAACTCTCCCCGGTTAGGCATCTGCTCCCTCGGGGACCTCATCCTTACCCCGTGGTCTCTGGATGGTCTCTCCTCCCTCCTTCCCTTACACAACCTTGACATCCTTTCTATGCCTAAAACTCGTCTGCCAACTTAGCAAAACTGAACCTGGTAGTTGGCTGAACAAGTCATTTACCGGGGTTCCCAGGGCTGCTTCAGGTGCTCCTTCCTGGAAACTGGCCTGTGGTTTCCTGACCTCATGGCTTCCTGGAGCAGCTGCTGAAGGAGGTGAAGGAACAATGTCTCCTCCTTTGTTCCAGGGAAAACCCACACCTGCTTGGCCACTGCGAGTATTTGTGTCAAATAGGATTCAGTTGAGCTGCATATGAACGAAAACTCAATAACGGTCATTGTCATTGCTGTCATTATAACCATCACCCTCATTATGATTTACATCACTCTAAAAGCTTATCATGCTACCATGTGCCAGGGACATAACAGCCCTGTCACATAGAAACTATTATTCACCTCATTTTACATGTGGGGAAACTGAGATACAGAGAGGTCAAGAAACCTCTGAAAGGTCTCAGTGCTAGTGAGTGGAGGCACTGAGATATAATCAAGGTCCAGCTTCAAAGTCTGTGCTCTAAACTTTTCTGTTATGGCCAAAAAAGAGTGGTTAAAATATGTCAGGGTTTGTTCTTCTCTAGGCAAAGTCTAGAGAGGCAGGCTGGGGCTGGCACAGTGGTGCCACTGTCATCATGGACCCAGCCTCTTTCTGTCCTTCTGTCATCTGTGGCAGGAGCACCCATTCCCACGGTTGCCTCATAATCCAAGATGGCTTCTGGAGTACAAGCCATCACACCTGTTTTCCACGTAAGAGAAAGGGGTCAAGGGCAACAAGAGGCCAATCTTCTGGATGATTCACCTCCCTTTAAGACACCACCCACTTGTATGGCATTCACCAGAACTTTGTCTTGCAGCCACATATACCCATGAGGTTGAAAAATGGAGCCGTGGAACTGGGGACATTGCCTATACATCGAAAACGGGGCTCTATTCCAAGGAGGAAGGGGGAGTGGGCATAGAGGAGAAACTGGCATCCCTGCATCAAAGCTGAAGAAAGTCAATGATTTATTCCTATTTTCTGCTCTCAATCATCTCCTGGGGTGCAAGCAGAAGGAGGCCCTGTCCGCTTCTCCATCTGATTTTGGGGGCTTCTCACCAGCGTAGACCGGCTCTCCTCATAGAACTTTCCCTTCTAGTTTGCTGCTCCAGCCCCACTGGAGGTGAGCACTGGCAGCGTGTGCCTAGGAGGGTCCCATTTACTGCTGGAGAAGACAATGTCTAGAACTTAGACTTGGATTTCCAGACAGTGAAGCAGGACTTAAATCTAGTCTTTCATGATTTCCTCCCTTTAGTGATCTGGCCCAACAAAGACCTTTAAGAGGAACGGAGTTCACATTTCTCCTAGGGCTACTCATCCTGGGAGCGGGACCTAGGCATCTCTCAGGCTTCAATTGAGATGTTTGGCAACTAGAGGACCTTGCTGTTCCTCCAACTTTTGGGACCTACTGCTCCCTGGGATGACTTCCATTGGTTGGCAGGGGAACATCAGAGCTCTCTTCCGTAGGGGACCCCAGAGATGGTCTGGGTTGTCAGTGGGTGGGCGATGGCTCGAGTGTGGAAATGATAGTGGAGTGTTCTGTTCTTTCAAGGTTGGTGGCAGAAAGCCTAGAGCTTGGTGTCAGATCAGTCTCAGCCTTGCTGCTAGCTACATGAACAAGAAAGTTGCTTACCACACTAGGGCTTCAGTTGTCTTGTCTATATAACAGTGACAGTAACGTGTACTGGGTGGAGTTGCTATGAGCCCTGGCGCGTGGTAAGTGCTCAATAAAGGTAAGGAGGAGGAGGAAGATGGCGGCAGTGATGATGAAAATGCTGGTGGTGAGGGTGGGGGTGGGAAATATATCTACTTGGGTGACCTTGGGATTTATGGAAAACAGTGTAACTCTGGGTAAGTTTATATAGTTGAAACAAAGCATTGATTCATAAGTGCCCATTTATCCTTTCCTTATATGTTCAGTTCCCTAATTGTCCTCGAAGAAAATACTTGTGTATCACGCTGATGCAGATTCTTTGGACGTCGCAGTGCTTCGTGGCTGCAAAGTAATTATCTTTTGGTTTTGTTGTTGTTTCCTAGGATAACTTTTTGGGGGGGTCCTTTTAATATACTAAGATCCTCTATGAAGATAGTAAAATAACTTATTAAGTTGAAGACAACCTTCGTTTTAAGGCAGAAAAAAAAGCTTTAGCTATGAAAGCCAAACCATAAATCTATGAAGGAATTCATCAGTTATCTTAGCTGGCAGGATGAGCTTAGCGCCATCCTAGGGCTGGGAAATGTATATGATGTGACATTATACGTCTTTGTGGGGGTTTCCTGATTATGCTCGAAGGACTGACTTATGGTGACTCCGAACCCTGTTGCTTAGGTTGGTTTGTTCTGGTTGTAATTTTTGTTCAGAGGTCCTTTCTACTAAAAAATCTCCTTTCCTCAGGCCCAGCCTACACTAGTCGGAGAGGTGGCACATGCCAGGATGTGGGTTTCTTGCCCTGGTCCCACAAGCGAGGACGGGGACTCATCCGCAGTGCTCTGTTGTTGTGGGCAAGGACATCTGGGGACCGCTTTCCTGGCTCTGGCCTGACATCGCCTCTGCTGTTTGGTAAGTCTGGTGACCAGAACCAGGAGGAGTCTTAACCTCACTGAAAGTGCTACTCCTTTGTACCCAGTGAATCTGCGGTCAATCAGGGCTTCCCTGGTTAGGGGTGACACCCTGACAGTGTTTCTAGAAGTGACTGAACCTGCAAGTTTCTAGCCAACTGACACACAGAGGCCAAGGCATCATTGGCATCGAGGGTGGAGAATTTTGTGATGAAGTACGTGACTTTTGCAAACTTCTGTTCCGTCTTGTGCTCTGAAATGTGGTTTCTATGTACCTTGGAATGTGGTCTAGTTGTACATGCTGCTGCTAAACGGAGAGCCAGCTCATTGGACGTCCTCATCTCGGAGGGGTATAGAGGATGTCACCTTCCCAGTGTGTCACCCTGGTAGGACGGAGTTGTAAGAAGCGACCACCTCCCCCAGGAGGTCACACCTGGCCTTAGTCCTTTGGTGGCCAAAACAAGGGTTTGCGGAGGGGCTGCTGGTGGGTGGCTGGGGACTCTGCCAGGACACGGGGGTACAAGGTGCGGCCAAATCCCTGCCAGAAGGAGATCTGTACCCACACAGCTTTCTCATCCCTCCACATCGTGCTCGGCTGCTCGCTCTGCAGAGGTGCCCATTTTCCAATTTTGCTCTTCACCCCTCTGCCGCGTGCACTAACTCGGAGATTAATCAGCTTGAGATACACACGGTCCCTTTTGGAAAACAGGATGCTGTCATTTGGAAAGAAGTTTCTAGACCTTCTTAGGAGAAGATGCAGTAGCTGAGTCAAAAGCCTGGGTGTCTGTCCTGTCTGTCCTAGTGAGTGTGCTGGGGAGGCCACGGGGGACATTTGTCTCCTCTCTTCCGTGTATCGATGACTGGGGAAGGCCCCCTCATGCTGGAGAAGACTGCATGCTCTCCCTGAAGGGAAGCCTTGCTTTATCTAAAACTTTCCATTGCAACCACACCAGGGCCATTTGCTATTTGCTGCTCCAGGGACTGAAAAGCGTACACAAGCTCAAGCTATTTTATTTTTTTTTAATTTAATTTAATTTAATTTTATTTTTTTAAAGATTTTATTTATTTATGTGACAGAGAGACAGCCAGCGAGAGAGGGAACACAGCAGGGGAGTGGGAGAGGAAAGAAGCAGGCTCATAGCGGAGGAGCCTGATGTGGGGCTCGATCCCATAACGCCGGGATCATGCCCTGAGCCGAAGGCAGACGCTTAACGACTGCGCTACCCAGGCGCCCCTCAAGCTATTTTAGCCGCTTGCACCAAACGTGCGCTTGTCACTGAAACACATACATCATTTTTTTCAAGATTCCAGGATGAGGGAAATTTGCCTCTAACTATGTAATTGCATTGTTAGAAGTCCATTAGGGCTTCTCAACCCTGGTTGTTGACATTTTGGTCTGGGTAATTCTTTGTTGTCGGAGCTGTCCTGTGCATTGTAAGATTTTTGGTTTCATCCCTGGCCTCTACTCACCAGATGCTACCACCAGCACCTCTCTCTTCCTCCCCAATCCCCAGCTGGGACAACTAAAAATGTCTCCACACATTGCCAAAGGTTTTCTGGGGGTAAAATCACCCCCAGGTGAAAACCACTGCCCCAGAATAACGAGACTTCGTTAGTGCTCCAGATACATTCCATGTTCTCGATACATCTCTATTGAAAGAATGACGCAAACAGGTTTCTGGTAACTTGCATGGAAACTGAGCCCTTGTGCGACAACATGCTAGACTCTCTTTTAGGTGACCCTCGGCAGCACAGAACGACAGTGCTGAAAGGCAATCAAAAAGCTGATTCAGGGCTTCTGGGGTGAAGTCCCGAATCTCCCTCATTTTATCAGTTCATTAGATCAGATCATGTTGGGTCTTTTTTAGTTGACAAATTGGAAATTTTTTTTTTAAAGCATAGCAGTTGAATTTATAATATTTAGCACTAAAGGGTAGGGTGAGGGAGAAATTATTTTCTCTTGTCCTGAATGCCCTTAATTGCATTTTAGACAGTCTGTTCGGAAGGGCCGCTTAGATGTTCGACAGAAGAGAGGCAGATGCTTCAGCGTGGCCAAGGTGAAAACAGGAACCCGAGAAAATGAGCAGCAAGGAAAAGTCAGGATGGCTCGCTTTATGTGTCCTCTTGGCTGGGCCACGGGGCCTCGCCATTTGGTTGAATGTGATTCTGGATGGTTCTGGGAGGCTATGGTTGAGATTTACATAGAAGTCGGTGGACTTTGAGGGCAGCAGGCGCCCTCCCTGCTGTGGGTGGGCCTCATTCAGTCATGCGAAGGCCTGAAAAGAACAAAAGACTGACCTCCCCCAGCTCCCACGGGGAGTTCAGCCAGCAGACGGCCTTTGGGCTTGAACTTGGACTCTTCTCTGGGTCTCGCACCTGCTGGCCCACCCTGCAGATTTCTTTATTTCTCTAGCTAGCGATCATCGATCTATACCAATCATCACCCACCATCATCTCCTGTCGGTTCTGTTTCTCTGGAGAACTCTGGCTGATGCAACTACGGAAGAAATTTCAAATACTCTGAGTTTCACGGTTAACCGGCACCACCTACTCAGCCCCCTCCACTCCAGGAGCAGATGGCTGTAGACGTCCCCTGGGATGGTTACGAAATGCCTGGGTTTTTTTTGGTTTTGCTTTGTTTTTGTTTTTATACTGCATAGGCCAGCAGGATACCAAGTCTTGGGGAAAAAAGTTGACTTTGGGGTTTGCAAAAAAGAAGGATTTAACCAGCATGGCAGCTGGGAAGTTAGAAAAAGTTGCAAAGCAGCAGAAGAGTGCCACGGCCACTGAGGCCGGAGACAAGTGTTTTAAAAATAATTAATTCATTAATTGAAAACCTGCTGGGTTTGGCAGTATCTTTCCTCTCCCTCCAGGTCCTTCCTCCAGCCTTGCCCCTTTATGGGGCACCTGAGCGTGGTGACCCCACCTGGGCCGGGCAGTGCCCTCCACTTTGCTGGTGGTCATTCCGTGGTCTCCAGGGGTTCCCACCATTTCCGGCGGGTTTCAGTGAAGCTATGGGCCCGTTGCACCCTAACGCTTTGCTCCCGGCGCACACACCGGCTCTCTGCGTCCCTACCTAGCTTGTGAAAGCACCAGGAGCAAGGATGGGGGGCAGTTTTGTCTGGGTTTGGGCGTGTGCTTGCGTGTACTGGAGTTAGCCTTTGAGAACGTCATGCCTGAGGGTGCTCAAAAGGCCCATTGCAGGCCCCCCACTGCCTTTGCCCTGTTCCCCAGCCTCTTCTGGTGTTTGCTTGAATCAGGCAGAATCTCACGGTGTCTCTGGTCTTGTGTCATAAATTAACCACCAACACGATAATGATGACCAAATAGGATCGACTGAGTGCTCACCGCGGCAATACGCACACAGCCCCCATCCCTGGAAGTTCAGGATGGTTCCTTTCGGCAGTGATAAAGCTGAGGCCTGCAGAAGAAAAGCCAGGCCCTGCAGGTTCTAACTGGGAGAAGGGAAGCGTGAGCTCGCCGGGCCAGCCCTGGTTCTGAGCTCCGATGGCGTTCGGCAGAGCTCCATCAGGGGCTGACCCTAGACTGAAGAGTGGAGCCGAGGTGGCCCCTGAGGGGCATGGGTGTTGTGGTCGTAAGTGTGGACCTGAGGACCAGCAGGGGTTGACATGTGGCCCCTGTCCTTCTCCCTGGACCCAGGGGAGGGGATGGCACAGGAGGAGCGGTGTTGAGAGTGCGGAGCCGGTCTCCCCAGACCCGGCCAGGGTGGCAGTGGGCCTCACAGCTGATCCAGCTTGGAGAGGGGGTCTGCTTCTCGGTCTATCCCAGGGCAGGGCACAGGCTCTGGCTCCTTGGGCAGCCCCTGGATGAGGGGGCAGCCCAGGAGCACCACCATGTGTGCCTCCCCATAACCTCTCAAGTCTCCATCAACCCAGTAACACCTGTAAACGTTACCAGGGGATTTCTTGCCGAAACCAGTCAAGGGGCTGAGCTTCGTGCTGGGGTGACAGAAGCCCAGTGCACAGCAGGCAGAAGCCAGGGCAAATGCAAGCCTTGTTGACCTCTGGGTCACATCTGTCCTATGGGGTCCTTGGGGTCCTAAGGATCTGCTCATCCCTGCTCTGCTGATCATTATCTCTGGCCTCCTCTCCAATCCCACACTGTTGTTCCTGGACACAGCCTGGACTGGCATTGATCCAGCCATCCATCTGCAATCTTCTGTCCCTGCTATCCCAAATCTCTGCACCCTACCAGTGCCACCTGCCCACGTTGGGAGCGCTGTCCTTTTGAAACTGGTATCTGTATTAACCCAGAAGTTAATATCCGTGATTGTTTTTCATCCTTGCAAAACCCCTTTCTCTGCATACATAATGGCCCAGTCAGACAGGTGGAGAATTGAGGACCAGAGATGCTGATTGAAGAACTGGCCTCAGCAGGGGCAAGGCTGGAACCAGCAGGGGTAAGCTGGTACCCCCCCCCNTGGCCCCCTGCCCCACCCTTTGCCCCAAGTTCCCCTCCCCACCTCACCTTCGTCGTGGGCAGGCCTGGGCATGTCTGCTCAAGACCCCGCCTCGGTTAAGGCTCAGCTCAGCGAAGGACAGCCCAGCCCGCGCCTGCCCTGCCCCCCTCCCGTCAAAGGGCGGCCGCTAAGCAGAGCTTTTCGTCCCTGTGGGATTTTTAGATCGGCATTTGTCCTCATCACAGAATTTTTCTCTGTGGTTTGTGCCTTCTGCTTACACTCACCTGTGCTTACCCAAACTGCTAGCATCCGGTCACCCCTGTGATTCCCTGTCGCCCCGGGGACTTCAGCATCCAAGTCATAATCCTTGGGGTCTCAGTATCCAGACTGCCCTTTCCAGGCTGTCTCATCTCCTTGCCTCCTCTCACTTGATCTTTGCCATCCTGCTGCCCAGCTCCCCCAAATTCCTCTGCCTGCCAGTCCCCCAGGCCATCCCCTGGCCCCCAAGGGTCCCCTCCATGCATCTGCCCTTCTGGGCTAGCAGGTGGGGGGTGTCTTATTGAACGTGCACTCTAGCCTATGATCTGGATCCCCACCTCAGCTCTGCCCCTCACTCACACTGACTTAAACAACTCTTTGTTGAGGTAGGATTTCCACACCACACAATGTGCCCATTTAAAGTGCACAAATGGGTTTGGCATATTCACAGGCATGTGCGAGCATCCTTTCAGGGGGTTTTTGAATATTTACATCACTGCAGAAAGAAACCCGGTTCCTATCCTCCCGGCTCCCCACCAGCCCTAGCAGCCACTGTCTCCGGTTAGCCTCTGTTCTGGACAGTTCCTAGGAACGGAATCCTGTACTGCACGGTCTGAAGTACCCGGCATTGTTCACCGAGAACAACGTGCTCGAGGACCGTCCGTCCTGCGCCTTCTCTCGGTGCCTCACTCCTCTTTGTGGCCACGGAAGGCTCCACTGTACAGACAGACTACACGTTGCTCATCTGTCCTCCAGCTGAGGGGCGTTCAGATTGTTTGCACCTTCGGACCGCTGTGAATGCTGCCGCTACAAATGTGTGTGTGTGTGTGTGTGTGTGTGTGTCGACATGCGTTTTCACTGCTCTCAGAGGCTGTCACCATTTTACGCTCCCAATAGCACGGTGTGGGGTTCTGATTTCTCTGCATCTTTGCTGACACTTGTTATTATTTGACTTTTGATTTTAGCCATCTCCGTGGCCGTGAAGTGATTGTGATTCGCATTTCTCTGGTGACTCATGATACTGAGCATCTTTTCATGTGCTTATGGGCTATCGGCAGATCTCCCTTAGACAAACGTTTGCTGACAGCAACTTTTGCCACTGGGCACTGTGCTTCACTCTTCCCATCTGTAAAATGGGACAGTCATCCCACAGAGAAGATGTGGGATCTAGAAACATGCGACCCTGGGTGAGGACAGGTAAAGCCGAGAGCTGCAGACTCACAGGCTGCTGGGACCTGGGGACAGACAGACACCCGACTGGAGGCCCCAAGCATGCACCTGCCTCTCTCACCGTCTCCTGCAGGCAGGCTGTGACTGTTCCAATAATTTGCATCTGGGAAAGCATTCTTACAGCTAAGTTTACTCAGAAAAGCGATTTATGAAATGAACACCGAGTCCAACAGTGTGATCAGGGAAGGAGGTTCCTGACTTTTCAGCACACGGTAGATGCTCTGGGTTGAATTATGTGTCCCCAAATGACACATCAAGTCCTAATCCCCACTATCTGTGAATGTGGCTTTATTTGGAATTAGGGTCTTTGCAGGTCTAATTCCTTAGCGTGAGGTCACACGGGATTAGGTGAGCACTAATCCGTTGATGGTGTCCTTAGAAGAAGGGGATGTGGACACAGATGCACACAGAGAAGATGTCCATTGGATTTACACTGAAGCCAGCAATAAATACCAAGGAATTCCAGCAGCCATCAGAAGAAGGCCATAAGCATCACCTAGAGCCTTCCTAGGGAGGAGAGTCCTGCTGATATCTTGAGTCCAAGCCTCTAGACTCCAGTACCATGAAATAATACATTTCCACCATTTCAAGCCAGTCAGTTTGTGGAACTTTGTTACGGCAACAATGGGGGAGCAATGCAGGTGACAATGCTGTTGGTAATAAAACACTCGGGGTGATTCTTTTCCATGCCGGTCATGTGTTTGGCGTTTCTGGCCACCAACATTTATTTATGGAGACCGACTCTCCCCCCAGGGATACTAAATACAAAGACCCTCTTTTAGGTCTCAATCGAGTAAGGCCGATGCACTCATACCCCAGAGGGGACAGCAGGGCTGAGGGACGGCCAGGCTTGTTGGGAGATGCTGATGCTGGCTTGTCACTGCCCCCCCCGCCCCGTGACACCCAGGCCCTCAGCTGACCAGGGAGTCCCTGTGGGGGAAACGTCAAGGGACCCTCCCAGTCCAAGTCCGTGATTGGTCTGGATCTTGAGGTTGGACAGCTGTGCTCACCTTCTCCTCCCACCCACAGTGTTCCTGGAGAGCTTTGGATAAAGGCAAATGTGTTTTTCATCAAATCTGCTCACAGCTACCCCTGCGCTTACTACTAATTCCTTCTTAAGTCTGTCCTGAAGGGCCTACCTAGCGCAGGGCCAGCTGCTGGGCACAAGGAATATGTTTTAATCAGCTGCATTAAGCTCTTCCATTTTAAGACATTTTAAAGTAGCTGATGAGACTTAAGGTGTC
The DNA here is from genome assembly GCF_002007445.2 of Ailuropoda melanoleuca. Lineage (NCBI taxonomy): Eukaryota > Metazoa > Chordata > Mammalia > Carnivora > Ursidae > Ailuropoda > Ailuropoda melanoleuca. The sequence continues at coordinate 139,228,245 of NC_048220.1, read as the reverse complement.
AGGTGTCCAACAGTTCGACTTTGTGTCTGGGCAACAATTTGTGAAAATATCCATCACACAGGCATGTTGGTGATTCTACTGAAACCACCTGGGAACCCCTATAAAATGTAAAAGAAAAATCTCTGAAATATAAGAAAATACACACATGAGAAGAAATGCAAGAGTTTTATTACAATCATTATTATTCTCGAGGTTCGCAACTGATGAACACATTCAGGAAAATATTTTGCATGTCATGATTTAGAGCCCAGGGATAGGTGCCAGAAGTAACTAAAAGGACATGAACGATGTACCTTGGGCAACAGCGCGGCGCTCTGGGCTGCAAAACTAAAAAGTATCAAGGATGCGTCTGAATTTCGTAGTGGAGGGTGTGGTGGTCCGCACAGGCCTGACCCAGCTCCAGGAGGCTGCTGGGGGCGGCTGCTGGCTCGCTGCACTCCGGAGCATGCCCTCCCACCCCACCCCGCCGCTGTCTGCATCTCTGCAAGCCAGTTATACCAACATCTCAGCTTAAGAAATACCAGATGTGACAAAAGAATGCCTTGAGGGTTGACCCTGCCTCCCAGCAAATCAATGAGAAGGAAAGCCAAACGTTGCCTTTAGAATGTGAAGCAGGGCTGCTTCTCCCTTGAGGAAGAGCAAGAGGTGGCTCTGATGAGGTGTGCATCATTCTTACCGGTTGGCAGACACGGGTTTGCTAAGGACATCAACCAAGCTGGCGGCGTGCGCGCCTGCCGACGCACGACAGGTACGGCTGTCGGGCGAGAGGGGTGTCGGCGCCGTACCCACTCCAAAAGCATCTGGTGCAGGAGACTGCGACGTCTGAGTAGGCCAGCCCTCTGGCTTTGCAGAAGAACAAGGCACTCTATAGCCGGGAGCCGGGGAGCCGGCTGGGGCAGCTCCGGGCGGGAAAGATGGGCTGAAAGCGTAGGACAATCGGACTCGCCCAGGTGAACACGGGCCCGGGCAGACCTGCACTTGCGCAGAAGGAATTCAGGGCAGTTGCATGGACAGGTTCTTCCTGGCTCAAAGGGAACGCGGTGTTTCTACCTTTCTCTGGGGAGACAATGGGCACGTTTTCGTCTGGTCTTTCCGTGCACGCAGTGCGCCTGCTCGAGTGTTCCAGAGCTAGTTTTACGTCTGTCCCTCCACTGGTCGGTGGGCACTTCTAGAACTTCAAAGCAGCTCTGGAGGGGATTCTGAAACACGCAGCCTTGCCCAGTTGCCCCGGTGGAGGTGGAGGCTGGCTGGATCAGGAGGCAGTGCGGACTTGGGAGGCGCTCCCTCCGGGCAGACTGCCTAGATTCTAATTTTCCAGGATGCGGCTCCTGAGATTAAAGAGCCATTTCAATGATGGGAGCTTCTCTTTGGCTTCTCCCGGGAGCACCTGCTGTCCCCCCGTGCAGTGACCCCATCACACAGGGAGGGGAATTCAGGGGCCCTGGTGCCACTTTCACCAAAAACCTACCCTGCCCCGCCTTCCTGACACCCGCCCCGTAATTAACGCCCGTTCTCCCCCAGCTGTTAAGACGCAGGGTCCTGTTACTAAAAAGCATGAAGCGGGCGACTTTTCCTCTCGCCTCCATCTATCTTGTCTTCCCAAATGTGCGCCCTCTTGTTTTTAAGACCACAGGCAGGGCCTTCGATGACTGCTGACACAGAAGTAAAGCTGAGCTCTGGAAACTTCCCTTGGCTTGGGTCTGGGCAAGTTCGGCTTATGGCACTTGCAGGGACACCAAGATCCTCAAAGGCCACCAACCAGGGACTCCCTGGACACAAGGTTGAGGGTCAAATTCTTTCTAGTTTCAGATATGGAAATTTAAGGCAAAGGCAGGGGCACTTGACTTTGTCTTAGATTTCCCATAGGGACAGTGTCTTGAAGAAAATGCCAGTTCTCTTTGCCGGGGAAATACAAAAGATCGGGAAATTGAGGCACGGCTGGTGGAGGCGCTGGGTCCTCCCCGTTACTTGCGAGGCTGCTGGATGTGCTGGGTTCTCGGCGAAGGATGCTTGTCTATGGAGGCGTGCGGCTTCTGGTGAGCCACCTGCGCGGCCGCCGGGGGGAAGTCTTTGTCGCCCTGTCATGAGACAGAATGCACTGGCTCACTCACAGTGGACAGCGGGGACATGCGACAGCGAGGCCCCCAGCACCACGTCTACTGGCTTCCCTGCATGGTAGGGGAGGGCATGGGGAACCAGCTGGCAGGGAACGGGCTGTCCCCTGGGACTCTGGGGCTCCTGAAGCCACTCTCTGGGGTGCGGAAGGGGGCACCGAGGCCCAGGAACCATCCTGGGGGTAAGAATGCTCACAGTCTCTGCCGCCCCCCTTACCCCCCCCCCCCCCCCGCCATGAGCTCGGGTCACCATGGGACTCCCTCGGCACTAAGCTGGTGTTGGGTGGCCTTCCTCTGCCAGAACTGTTCTTGTGACCAACTCGGACAAGACCGAACCAAATCCAGTGTCTTCAATTCTGATCTGCTGCCACGGCCGAGTCAGGGCACTGGCTGGGAAGCAGACACATGGCGTGGGGCTGAAAGCTGCGAGGTGAAGCCAGAGTCAACCTGCTGAGTCTCAGAGAAGGTACCTGGCTATCTGTCAGGAGGACTTGCCTTCTTGTGCCAACAGTGCAAGTGTGGAGGTGGCTGGGGCCCAGGCACCGAGAGCAGGCTAGAGCCACGGCGTGCTCCGGCAGAGCCAAGCGACCGTGGGCTGACTCTGGACTCGGGTCAGCAGTTAGTTTTCTCTCATGCAGTAGGTGTGCCTCCCGTCTGTCCCAGAGGCCTTGGGGCGCTGGGGGGAGCCACTCTGAGCAACCGCATGGTCTCCATTCATCACATGCTAAGGGCTCGAATGTACTGCGAGCCACAGGGCTGTGGATGGTATCACTGCCCTCAAACGCGAGTTTGCTGGTGGCTCATTAAAAAAAATGTTGGGGGGGGCGCCTGGGTGGTACAGTCAGTTAAGCATCCGAATTTTGGTTTTGGCTCAGGTCATGATCTCAGGGTGGTGAGATCGAGCCCCACCTCGGGCTCCGCACTCAGCACGGCGTCTGCTTGAGATTCTCTCTCCCTCTCCCTGCCCCTCCCGCTTCCGCTCACTCTCTCTCTAAAATAAATAAGTAAATCTTTAAAAAAAAGGAAGTTGGGTCTCGCCAGAAGAAAGGTAAAGGGTAGGACAAACATCTGTGAGTTCAGTCCAGGGGTCGGCAAGCATTTTCTGTAACGGGCCAGAGAGTAAATACTTCAGGCTCTGTGGTCACACACTCTGCCACTGTGGCATGAGAGCAGCTACAGACGCACATGCGTGACCGGCCACTGAGCCTTCATCCGTGGACACCGGGATATGAATTTCATGTGATTTCCAGGTGTCACAACATATACTTCTTGTTTTGAGTTTTTCAACCATTTAAAGATGAAAAAACATGCTCAGCTCAGGGGTGGCCGGCCGAGCCCTGGTTGAGTCTAAAGACAAGAGGGAGCATGAGGAAGCAGGGGGAGGCAGGCCGCGTTCCTGGGTGCGCGCCGTGCGGTTACGCGCCGTGCGGTTACCGTTCCACACAGTGCTCACGACAGAAGCACACCACGGACACGACACAGCCCAGGGGCCCTGAACCCTGACAGATGGGTGGGGTTTAACAAGGACAGGAGGAGTCTGACCCCATGCCAAGGATTTGACGGAGTGGCTCTTACCCGGGCGATCACACCAGAGATGAACACGGTCGGCTTGGGCGGGCTGCAAGACAAGAAGGGGAGAGGTGATTTCAGGGAACAGAAGTGGAAGGAGGCAGGTTTGGGGGAGAGTAACAGACAGTGATGGAGGAGGGAGGAAGGGGGGGCCAACCTCCTTGTTGGTATGATTTCATCTCCCCAGGACCAGCGGGGGCCCTTCTGCTGAGGCGAGCTCAGGCAGAGCCAGAGACTAGCAAACAGCGGGTGAGTTGTGCGCTTTTTTGTGTTTTTTTTGTTCTTGGTGGGGGGGGGTCATCCTCAAACGGCAGCTGTGGGCAAGCCCTGTAGTTTTTGTTTCATGAGATTATGGACATGGGTGCTTCCCGAAGCAGGGAAGAAGGAGGGTCACGCTGGGTTGAACGTGGAGACTCCCACCAAGGAGGGATTCTCTTCCCGGCCCTGGTCACAGCTTCTGGCAGCTTCTAACGGGGGAGATCCCAGGGCCAGTGCAAAGCTCCTGGCCCTTAGGAGACCCAGGTATTAAAAACGTAGGGTCCTTGTGAAGCTATTGTCAATTCTTAACATCTGAAATCCTACTGAGCTCCCCCACCTGTCAACACTCCTGGGGAGGTGGGAGAGAGGACCCAAGTAACACATGTCCATTGTTGAAAAGCAGGCAGTGCAAACATGCTAACATCAGTTGTCATTCTACCATGTGGAAATGGTCACAGTTGATACGTGGCTCTTTGTCCAATCTTTCTCGCTATGGATAGACAGACACACTTGTTTTCATATTAAACTTCTTTTTTCTAAACGAAGAGTCATACTGTTTTCTGCATTGAGGATATGCTGAGCATACTTCCATGTTAGTACACCCTCCCCCGTGTCTGTGCACGCGCCCCTGTGTCCGTGCACGCGCTCCTGCGTCATGCACGCTCTCTCGTGTCAGCGCATATGCCCATGTCCGCACACACCCCGTGTCCACGCACGCTCCCCTGTATTAGTACATGCTCTCCCCAGTTAGTACACGCTCTCCTATGCATGTTTTAAATGTCCGCACACGCACAGCTGAAGAACATCAGAACACCGTTCCAGGGAGTACACAGGGGCACACCCCTCTGAAACGCCTCCTGCGGAGGTAAGGGGACCTGGGAGCAACAGGTGACTACAAGGCCAGCCTGGCGGAGAAAGAGCAGCAGGGGGCAGCTCCAGGAGGTAGACAGTCTTGCTCAAGGCCAGTCTTGCTGGGCGGACAGGGGAGAATCCATCCTGGGAGCTGCCCAGCCCACCTCCCACCGGTGCTGTGCTCTATTTTGCTGCTGGGCATGCTGGGAAGGAAACCATTTGTCTTAGCTTTGTTTTGCTGCAGGCAAAAGTTCCTGTATTCAGTAAGTTCACTGTTTATATCCCAAACAGTTTAGCTAAAACACCCGAAATCCCCCCCGAGTGACTTCTGTTACTCCACGAGATTAAGAAATTTCAAGTCCTACTAAGCAGCAGAGAGATGTCCCTACATGACTGGTTTTATTTTTGTTTTTGTTGAGTGATTAACTGGGTTGGCTTCTTTTTTCTTTGACTATAAATATGATTTGGCTACAAGATCAAGAGCCAGCCAGAGCTGAGTAAGTTCAGCTCGAGTGTAAGTACCTCACGGTGTAGATTTGGATGCCTCTGCCATCCAGACACTTCCGGCTTTGAGGCTCCTGACCATCTGCAGGCTGGGCCCCCAGGATGTTCACGGCCAAGGGCTTCGCATCTAAAGCCGGGGAGCCATGTTCTGGATTCTAACACTTCATAAACGTTTTACAGAGGAGTATGGAAATGGTACCACGAAATTTCTTACATTTTGAATGTTCCTTTAAGAATCCAGGAAAAGCCTCAAGTAGGGATTGCTTTGCTTTGTCAACTGATCATGTGGCATCTGCTTCCAGGCCATCGTTTTACACCCAGAGTGCATGACTGCTTGGATCATCTCCACTGTTTTTGTAACCTGAGTCAAGGCGTTTAAAGGCAGTCAAGACAGCCCCCCGCCCCGAGCAAGGACTTGATGAGAAAGTCACCCACAGAGAGTGAATCTAGTCAAAATAAATACACAGTAGAGTGGCTCCCGGCCCAAAGTGAACCCCAAAAGTTGGCTGAGGAAGCTTGAGCCATCATATATGTAAAACACACAAGCTCTCTCTCCCTCCATCTCTCCATATACATGTACGTGTACATTCATTGTTGAAAAGCAGAAAAGCAAAAAAAAAAAAAGTTAAAATTGTTATATAACTGTGCGTAGAAAGTATACAAACGCACGTTTATGCAGAGAACTGGACTATAAGAAAACTGCAGCCCAATCAGCAGATGATGCTCCTTGGAGAGCTAGCACCTGGTTCCGGAGAAAGGAGGTGGCCCATAGCAGGCAGGGTGTAGCAGAGCTCCAGCCTGTCATGGGTCCCTGTGTCCTGAACCCCTCGGGCCCCCAGAGCCTTTCCTGCTGCTCCCTGGAACACCCAGCCCCCGCTGGACCGCAGCCCCTGCCCCCGATCCTGGGAACCCGGTTATCAGGAGACTGTTGGCAGCATCCACTCCGTTCTGTGTGCAGGGGGGAAGGGTCTCCAGACTCTTGGAGCCCCATCATGGATCCCATGCTTCCGCCCATGGTCTCCTTCTCCTCCTCAGAGGTGACCCTTCAAAGTCTGGCTATTTCCATCCAAGTTAGGTCCCGGACATCTCCCATGTTAAATACAAGTGTGGGTTTCAGACCTTGCTTTGAGAATGTCTTGGGAAATGTGTGTAAATGATCGTGATTAGAGGTCATTAATGACCTGGGTCCAGCCCCAGCGTCAGAAAATGCATGTGGAGGGGATGGCCACTCCACTGGACTCCGACTCCCAGAGCCTCCACTCCAGGTGAGCCTCTCAAGAAGACCTCACCACACAACCACTGGGTGGCCATGGAGACTCCGGCGACTCAAGGAGACCCTAACATAAGACTGCTCCCTCCCAGCCTAGCTCATTCCCTACGGGGTGTCCAGGGACTCTGGGTGCAGAACGTAAGGATCCCCCCAAGGGTAGTGCTGCAAAATGGCAGCTCTCCTCGCTGACCCCGTCTTCCCGAGGCACCTACGCTTTGACACACGTTACTTAAGCTTTCGGGTTTTAACGGCTCGTTGGATTCTGCTCATAATGGAAGAGTGTGTCAGTGAAAAGCAAGTTGGGCTCAGAGTAAAGACATACGCTCTGATAACCTTGGCGTGTTGGGTGGAGGGGAGCTGGGCGCTGGTGGCTCCGTAAACCGGATGTTTTATGGCATGTGTGTTCTGTCCAAAGTGGTTGCTTAGGCTTGCGATGGGGAATTTCTGAAACATTCTACTGGAATTCATGAGCCATTTCTTGGGTAGGGGTGAGAAGAGGGAACAGATCACAAGGCTCCTGGAGCATATCCTGCAGATATACGCATGGGGGACACATATCCCATGGTCCCTTTAAAAAGGAACACAGAAGCAGTAAACAATACAAATGATAGAAGTCAATATTAACATTTCATATGAATGTAACTATTAAAAAATAAGTAAATACTAAATAATTAAGGAGTAAAAGTTCAGATAACCTCTTATCAAACCTTTGTTTCTGGCGTTGTCTTAAAATATAGTGCCTTCTCACTGTCTACCCATATTGCACGTTCACTGATGGGCCTACAGCCAGACCCCTCACGTACATTCTAAGACAGTGGGCCCACTGGGGTATTGAGGGAGCTGTGCAGGAATGGGGGTTGAGGCCCAGGAAGCCACTGAGGCCACACCAACCCCATGTCTTGGCCATGGCAGGCCCCGTTCCTGCTGTCAGGTGTGGTGTTTGTGACTCATCCCTGGTCAAAGGGACACAAAGTCACCCTTTGGGCACAGCAGGGGGCTAATTCCAGGCCAAGGAGCAGGGGCAGTAAGCTGGCTTCAAGTCAGAGCAGACTTTTGGGACCCAATCAAAACAATGTATATACCGTCCAATTACGCCGGGGGATGGGAGCCACGGTAAAGACCTCGAAGACTTGACCCCACACCCCTGTATTCCAGGCCTTCATCTGTTGGTGCTGGCAAGAAATATGACAGTGAAAGGAATGTGGAAAAAGCCCTGTAGATCCAACATGTTCTGGGGGAGGTCCTTGCTTTAAGATTGCACTTCTAATTTTTTTTTTTTTTTGGCCCATGCATGTTGCACTTCTAATTTAAAAAAACATTCAAATCAAGTGGATTTATCCTGGGATGCCAGGGTAGTTCAATATTCACAAATCAATCAATGTGATATACCACATTAATAAAGGAAAGGATAAGAACCGTAGATCCTTTCAAGAGATGCAGAAAAAGCATTTGACAAAATACAGCACCCAATCTTGATAAAACCCTCAGCAAAGTAGGGATAGAGGGAACATACCTGAGCATCTTAAAGGTCATATATGGAAGACCCACCGCTGATATCATCCTCAATGAGGAAAAACTGAGAGCCTCCCCCCACGGTCAGGAACAAGACAAGGATGTCCACTCTCACCATTACTATTTAACATAGTACTGGAAGTCCTAGCCTCAGTAACCAGGCAACAAAAAGAAATAAAAGGCATCCACAGCAGCAAGGAAGAAGTCAAACTTTCATTGTTTGCAGATGACATGATACTCTATGTAGAAAACCTGAAAGACTCCACTAAAAAATTGCTAGAATACATGAATTCAGCAAAGTCTCAGGATTTAAAATCAGTGCACAGAAATCTGTTGCATTTGTATATACCAATAATGAAGCAGCAGAAAAAGAAATCAAGGAGTCAATCCCACTTACTCTTGTACCCAAACCAATAAGATACCTAGAAATAAACCTAAACAAAGAATTAAAAGATCTGTACTCTGAAAACTACAAGACACTGATGAAAGACATTCAAGAGGACACAAAGAAATGGGAAAACATTCCATGCTCATGGATTGGAAGAACAAACACTGTTAAAATGTCTATACTACCCAAAGCAATCTACGCATTTAATGAAATCCCTATCAAAATACTACCAGCATTTTTCACAGAGCTAGAACAAACAATCCCAAAATTTGTATGGAACCACAAAAGACCCAGAAAAGCCAAAACAATCCTGAAAAAGAAAAGCAAAGCTGGAGGCATCACGATTCCGGATTTTAAGCTCTATTACAAAGTTGTGATCATCAAGACAGTATGGTACTGGCACAAAAACAGACACATAGATCAATGGAACAGAATAGGAAACCCAGAAATGGACCCACAACTATATGGGCAAGTAATCTTCAACAAAGCAGGAAAGAATATCCAATGGAAAAAAGACAGTCTCTTCAACAAATGTTGCTGGGAAAACTGGGCAGCAACACGCAGAAGAATGAAACAGGACCACTTCCTTACACCATACACAAAAATAAATTGAAAATGGATAAAGGACCTCAATGTGAGATAGGAAACCATCAAAATCATGGAGAAAAACACGGACAGCAACCTCTCTGACCTTGGCCACAGCAACTTCTTACTGGACATGTTGCCTGGGGCAAGGGAAACAAAAGCAAAAATGAACTATGGGGACTTCGTCAAGATAAAAAAAAAAGCTTCTGCAGAGCGAAGGAAACAATCGACAAAATTAAAAGGCAGCCTATGGAATGGAAGAAGATATTTGCAAATGACATGTCTGATAAAGGGTTAGTATCCAAAATCTGTAAAGAACTTACCAAGCTCAACACCCAAAACCCAAATAATCCAGTTAAGAAATGGGCAGAAGACATGAATAGCCATTTTCCCAAAGAAGACATCCAGATGGCTAACAGACACATGAAAAGATACTGAACATGACTCATCATCAGGGAAATGCAAATCAAAACCACAATAAGATACCATCTCACACCTGTCAGAATGGCTAAAATTAACAACACAGGAACCAACAGATGTTGGCGAGAATGTGGAGAAAGGGGAACCCTCTGGAAATGCAAGCTGGTACAGCCACTCTGGAGAACAGTATGGAGGTTCCACAAAAAGTTAAAAATAGAACTACCTATGATCCAGCAATTCCACTAGGTATTTACCCAAAGGATACAAAAATACAGACTTTTGAATGCGTGCATACACTGCAATGTTTATAGCAATATCATCAACAATAGCCAAACTATGGGAAAAGCCCAAGTGTCCATCAACTGAAGAAGATGTGGTATGTATACACACACACACACACACACACACACACACACACACACAATGGAATATTACTCAGCCATAAGAAAGAATGGAATCTTGCCATTCAAAATAACGTGGATAGAGCTAGCGGGTATTATGCTAAGCGAAGTAAATTCGTCAAAGACAAATATCGTATGATTTCACTCATATGTGGAATTTTGGAAACAAAACAGATGAACATATAGGAAAGGGGAAAAAAAGAGAGAAGGAATCGAACCATAAGAGACTTAACTATAGGGAACAAACTGAGGGCTGCTGGTGGGGAGGTCGGTGGGGGAGGGGCTAGATGGGGGATGGGCATTAAGGAGGGCACTTGTGATGAGCACTGGGTGTTACGTGGAAGTGACGAATCACTGAATTCTACCTCTGAAACCAATATAACTCTATATGTTAACCAGAATTTAAATAAAAATTTGGAGGAAAAAATGTTAAAGTAAAAGAAAAAGAAAACATTCAAACGTTGCGAGGTACGGGCAAGCTCTTTCCTAGTCTGGAGAGAACTGGACTCTGTTAGCTCCCGTCAGCTCCAGGTACCGATGCTCCTAAAACTGGAGTGCCTTCTCCCCTCCCTGCCAGGTGTGCTTTAACACCCGAGCTAGCGCAGCAACTAATTCAAGTAATTCTTTACCATTTTACCCATTCTTCTTATTTATTTTTTAAAAAAAGATTTTTATCTATTTGAGAGAGAGAGAGCACCAGCAGGAGGGGAGGAGGGAGAAGGAGAGAGAATCTCAAGTGGACTCTGCACTGAGCACGGAGCCCAATGTGGGGCTCGATCTCATGACCCTGAGATGGGGATGTGAGCTGAAACCGAGAGTCGGGGGCCTAACTGCACCGCCCAGGCGCCCCAGCATGTTAGCCATTTTAACTGTACAGTCGTACACCTGAGTGACAGTAAGCACACGCGCAGTGTGATGCAGCCGTCGCCGCCATCCATTTGCGAGCGTTTTCAGCCTCCTTAGGAGAAACTTACACAGCAACCCCAGCCCCTCCCCCAGGCCCCGCCGCAGCTCCTCCATGGCCCCTCCCTCAGCCCCCCTCCCAGCCCCTGGCAGCCGCTGTTCTACCTTCTGTCCTAAGAACTGAACTACTTGGCACCTCCGATGAGTGGAATCACACAACATTCGTCCTTTAATGTCTTGCTTATTTCCCGTAGCATAAGGTCCACCTGGGTTGCAGCGCTGTCAGAATTTCCTTCTTTTTCAGGCTGAACTCTATGCCATTATGTGCGTGGGCTGTATGCCGTTTACCGCTGATGGTTACTTGGGTTCTTTCCACCTTTTGGCCGTTGTGATTAATGACGCGGGGAACACTGGTGTAACAGGATCGCTTGAGGCCTGCTTTCGAGTCTTTCGTGTAACACAGTGGAACTCCTGGGTCCTACGGTCGGTATTCGATGTTCAACTTTGAGGAACCACCGAGCGGTTTTCTGCAGAAGCTCCACTATTTGAGATTCCCACCAGCAAAACACAGAGTTCCAATTTATGCACATCGCCATTACTTACTACTTTCTGGAATTTTTGGGGGAGTAGGCAACTTAATGTGTGAAACATGGTATCTTGTTGTTGTTTAGACTTAGCAACTAATTTTAAGAATAAGCTTCCTTGGGGCGTCTGGGCAGCTCATTCGGTGGGGCGTCTGGGCAGCTCACTCGGTGAAGCGTCTGCCTTCGGCTCAGGTCATGATCCCAGGGTCCTGGGATCGAGCCCGCATGGGACTCCGGGAAGTCTGCTTCTCCCTCTGCCCCTCGCTCCACTCGTGCTCTCTCTCTCAAATAAATAAATAAATAAAATCTTAAAAAAAAAAGAATAAACTGCCTTGCAATAAAACATATCAATGTGCATCGATCATCATCCAAGGTCTTTATGACACCACATTCCCCCCACAAGTGTTCTTCTCCCCTCTGGAACTAAAAAGGCTATAATCAACTGTAAGGACACACGGCAGCCGCCACTGACAAGACGATACAAGGCTGACGTCTTGCGTGCCACCTCACTGAAACGTGGGTTTTCACATAGCTCTTCTTTGGCACAGGCTACGGGGTGGTGTGGGTTTTTATCAGGCTTGGTCAAAGGGCCCCTCGCTCTTTGTCTTTCACCACCTACAACGAATAGCATCTCACTCTGTGAAATGATTGCTTATTACATTTATCTAGTCAAAACCCTTCCTAAACTCCTTGAGATATGGTAGCTGCAACAAAAACTCACAAACGAGAAACCCCGGGAAAGAGTCTGCTTACAAAGCTCTGTTTGCACAAACACGCGTATTTGAAACTCCATTAGGGCTCCATGCAAAGCATAACCTACATTTTCAAGATTCTATAAACTGTGATCGCGGCTTTGAGGATTTATTTAATCTGATGAAAATCATTCTGACAGATGTTGTTTTGAAGATGCAACATTACTTTTCTCTTAGGAAACAGAGACAGTGAAAAATACCGTCCTGGCCCTCCCCACATCCTCAGGCTTTTCCAGTTTCTAAAAACCACATTTAGCTAAACTTAAAGGAACTGCAAGCGAGGCAGAATTAGGGGGGATTAGAGCCCCAGTAACGGCTTCTTCCGTGTCAGCAGAACAGCCCCTTCTCACACCTGCGCTGGGCAGCTGCCGAGTATCTGATGTGTGGAGTTTTCCAGGGCTCACCTGTTCAGGACCTCACAGTCTTAGCAGGGTCCCCTGTCCCTAACTAAATTTTCTTAGTATTTATCTTATAAGTTTCCTGGATGGATAAGGTTTATGCCTTCTTGGCATTCCAGACAGGCAGGATAAAATGCCCCGAATACTTAAGGAATGAGTGGCCCTGTGGAATGCAGATGGCCCTCGGGACTGGGTTTGTTGGTCTCAATCTGTATTTATTTTTTAAAGATTTATTTATTTTAGAGAGGCAGACAGAGAGAGGAACAGAGAGGACACACGCACACGCGCGCCGGGAGTAGGGGCAGAGGGAAAGAATCTCAAGCAGATTCCCCACTGAGTGTGGAGCCCAACTTGGGACTTGAGCCCATGACCCCAAGATCATGACCTGAGCTGGAACCGAGTCGAACGCCCAATGGACTGAGCCACCCAGGTGCCCCACTGGTCTCATCTTTAAATAAAAGTCCTCAGGGCTGAGAAAACAATTCATGTTTTTAAAACTCTCCCAAAATAGAAAACAGCAATTATGGAAATACATGTCAATGTATTTAATTTAACTCAACATATCCAAACGACTGCTAGGCCAACATGGGATCAACAGAAAAAATATCGAAATGGCTTTAGGTCCTAAGACCTCACAACCTGGACAGTCAGGGCAGGTCCCAGGTGATGGGACGTTTTCTGCCCAGCTCTGGGAGGTGACACTTGGCCGTTAGGCCTGCAAAGGAGACTAATCACGACCTAGTCCAGCTTCCCTCCATGTGGACCGTCGCCCTGGCCTGTGCGGTGGTTCCTCAGCAGACGAGGACCTCCAGGGCCCTCAGGGCGGCCTCTGCGCTGTCTCGGCCCCTGGCATTTTGCCCAGGGGCTCCATCCCAAGACAAAGGCCTCTTCTAAGTCCCTCTTGTGGGACAGGCCTTCAATGTTTGAGGAAGGCTACCACAGGCCTCCAGGGCACCCCCTTTCCAGGCTATGGGACATGATTACGAATTCCTTCACTTTCTGGGCCCTCCGTCCCACCTCGATTCCAGTGTAATTTCTAGAGTTTGGCCCAGAATGGCACCCACACTCCACACGTGCGCCAGCAGCCCAGGCCTCTGCAGGATGCCGACCGGGTCCAGGAACGTAGATACTACTCTTGCTCAAAGCTACAGAGAGCAGGGCAGCCTGGGATATGATTCTGGGCTCCCTGGCAAGGACCAGAATGCCAGCCTCCCAGGACTGCTATTGATAGCCACACGGTCAGCGTGTGTGTGCACCAACCCTGCTTTCCCAGCTAGCTTTATGAGGTCCTTTCTCTTCCTCCCGTTAACTCCGGGGGAGAGCTGTTCCACCCTCATCCAAAAATAGGCTTCTATGAATGGGAGGCAGTGTTCAATGCCTGCAGGAGTGGTTGGCCTATGCCTTCCCCCGCATTCTGACAGATTAGGGTTGCTTAGTTGCTGCCCCAGAGCATTTTGGGATGGGGACACACCCACACACACCCACACACACCCACACCCACAGTGATCAGCAGGACTGGAAATCCAGTCAAGTCAAGGATCCCACTGCAAGTAGTCAAAATAGCAGCAAAGGCATTACTGGAGAGTTCTATTGAACAGAATCATTTTCATGTGAGTGCTTTTGATCTGAGTTTAAGAAAGTCCACTAAGTTATCCTCTGCAAATACTTAGTCCTCTTCATGTAAATGCATTGGGAAAATAGCAGATGGAGGTGTTCATACAGAAATGGGGTCATGCAGCCTTTAATGCATTGTTTCTTAATTCCTCTAAAGGACGGGAATGATCTCAGATGATAATAGCTCCTATTTACGGACCACTTACCACGGGCCAGGCACTGAGTTAAGTGCTTTATAGAATTATTGTATCTAACCCCCTCAAACTTGTGAAGAAGGGATTATTATGTCCACTTTATAAGTGAAGGAATGGTAAATCAGAGAGGTTAAGTAATTTGCCTGAAGGCTGCACAGTAGAGAAGTGCTCAGAGCCAGACTTGGAACAAGGGCAGGCCAGGGCACTAGCTTAATGCCCTCATTTTAGGGCTGAGAAGAGGGTCACTTAGTGGCCTCTATTTTCAGATTGTGTCTTCTATATACAATTTAGAGATGCAGATTTTTAAAGTAATCTAAGTGTAGTCATAGAGTACCTTATTTAACCAGGCANCACGCACACGCGCGCGGGAGTAGGGGCAGAGGGAAAGAATCTCAAGCAGATTCCCCACTGAGTGTGGAGCCCAACTTGGGACTTGAGCCCATGACCCCAAGATCATGACCTGAGCTGGAACCAAGAGTCGAACGCCCAATGGACTGAGCCACCCAGGTGCCCCACTGGTCTCATCTTTAAATAAAAGTCCTCAGGGCTGAGAAAACAATTCATGTTTTTAAAACTCTCCCAAAATAGAAAACAGCAATTATGGAAATACATGTCAATGTATTTAATTTAACTCAACATATCCAAACGACTGCTAGGCCAACATGGGATCAACAGAAAAAATATCGAAATGGCTTTAGGTCCTAAGACCTCACAACCTGGACAGTCAGGGCAGGTCCCAGGTGATGGGACGTTTTCTGCCCAGCTCTGGGAGGTGACACTTGGCCGTTAGGCCTGCAAAGGAGACTAATCACGACCTAGTCCAGCTTCCCTCCATGTGGACCGTCGCCCTGGCCTGTGCGGTGGTTCCTCAGCAGACGAGGACCTCCAGGGCCCTCAGGGCGGCCTCTGCGCTGTCTCGGCCCCTGGCATTTTGCCCAGGGGCTCCATCCCAAGACAAAGGCCTCTTCTAAGTCCCTCTTGTGGGACAGGCCTTCAATGTTTGAGGAAGGCTACCACAGGCCTCCAGGGCACCCCCTTTCCAGGCTATGGGACATGATTACGAATTCCTTCACTTTCTGGGCCCTCCGTCCCACCTCGATTCCAGTGTAATTTCTAGAGTTTGGCCCAGAATGGCACCCACACTCCACACGTGCGCCAGCAGCCCAGGCCTCTGCAGGATGCCGACCGGGTCCAGGAACGTAGATACTACTCTTGCTCAAAGCTACAGAGAGCAGGGCAGCCTGGGATATGATTCTGGGCTCCCTGGCAAGGACCAGAATGCCAGCCTCCCAGGACTGCTATTGATAGCCACACGGTCAGCGTGTGTGTGCACCAACCCTGCTTTCCCAGCTAGCTTTATGAGGTCCTTTCTCTTCCTCCCGTTAACTCCGGGGGAGAGCTGTTCCACCCTCATCCAAAAATAGGCTTCTATGAATGGGAGGCAGTGTTCAATGCCTGCAGGAGTGGTTGGCCTATGCCTTCCCCCGCATTCTGACAGATTAGGGTTGCTTAGTTGCTGCCCCAGAGCATTTTGGGATGGGGACACACCCACACACACCCACACACACCCACACCCACAGTGATCAGCAGGACTGGAAATCCAGTCAAGTCAAGGATCCCACTGCAAGTAGTCAAAATAGCAGCAAAGGCATTACTGGAGAGTTCTATTGAACAGAATCATTTTCATGTGAGTGCTTTTGATCTGAGTTTAAGAAAGTCCACTAAGTTATCCTCTGCAAATACTTAGTCCTCTTCATGTAAATGCATTGGGAAAATAGCAGATGGAGGTGTTCATACAGAAATGGGGTCATGCAGCCTTTAATGCATTGTTTCTTAATTCCTCTAAAGGACGGGAATGATCTCAGATGATAATAGCTCCTATTTACGGACCACTTACCACGGGCCAGGCACTGAGTTAAGTGCTTTATAGAATTATTGTATCTAACCCCCTCAAACTTGTGAAGAAGGGATTATTATGTCCACTTTATAAGTGAAGGAATGGTAAATCAGAGAGGTTAAGTAATTTGCCTGAAGGCTGCACAGTAGAGAAGTGCTCAGAGCCAGACTTGGAACAAGGGCAGGCCAGGGCACTAGCTTAATGCCCTCATTTTAGGGCTGAGAAGAGGGTCACTTAGTGGCCTCTATTTTCAGATTGTGTCTTCTATATACAATTTAGAGATGCAGATTTTTAAAGTAATCTAAGTGTAGTCATAGAGTACCTTATTTAACCAGGCAGATTTGATGAAATCTGCTTCAACATTTACTTTCTGAGTCGTTAATGGATTTTTTTTTTTTTGGAAAACTATCATTTAGTTTTTGGAAAACTATCATGTCTATAGCCCTTCACTGGGGTACAGAGGACTTCCATCTAAATTAATCATCTGCTTCTCTTCCGTACGGGTCATCTTTATTTTATGGATGAAGCAATGACAGACACGAGAGGCTGAAATTTGTTCCAGTCCCAGAGGCAGAGCCGGGAGGGTGTGGGCCCCTGAGTTCTCACCTCGCTGCTCTTTGCTGGGTCACTGCTGTCTCTACCCTCGTGCACACCTCGGCTCCCAAGCTTCAGGAGCAAAGCCCAGTGAAGGTTTCAAACTATCTATCAAGCCAGAATGCAGTTGACGTGGTCCAAGAAGGCGGCCAGGAGGAAAAGTGGCAGCTGGGCCCAGCCAAGCACAGGTTCTAAACCCAGACGTCCGTGTTCGAGTCCTGGCTCTGCCAATAACTGGTTGGTGGAATGGCGTCTGACGGTTCTGAGGCTGTTTCCTCCTCTGTAACATGGGATGGTCACGGACCCCACCCCATCAGGTGACGGTACATATGCCGCTCAAACTCTCCACAAATGTCAGGTGTTGAGATGATGACACATCCTTACCCCCTCCCTATGCATCCCCTCCCTATGTACTCTGCCTTTCATTTCTATTGCCAAGTCACCCTCGGTTCAGTTCAATTTCATCTCCAGATCCCCCAGGCACATAGACTAATATCCCACTTGTCTGGACAGAAGGGCTTCCGAAGCAAACAAAATGGTCCGTGATAAATCAGACATCACAAAACCCATAGACTTGACTTGGAGAAAAACTCTCTAAGCCTTCAGTCTATTCGGTTTCTATGTTGACACGATTCAGACGGCTTGTTTAGTTTCTCAGCCTACTGAAGACAGGAAGAAACGAACGGTCATGATGAGTCAGCCAAGGACTGTGATGGGGCCACCCAAGCTTACAGCGGAGGCTGGTGTGCTCTGAGGGACAAGGCTGGGTAGGAAGGGGTTCCAAGTGCTCAGCCCCTCCTGCACCCACAGCTTCTAGTCACAGCACAGGGGGCAAGGATGGAAGGAGGCCTGGCTGGGGTGCTGGCAGGGGTCACTGGAAGCAGGCCACCATCCAGAAAAGGTGACATCAGGACCTGGGAGAGTGCCATTGGGTGACACTCCCTTCCTTCCTGATAAGAAAGCAAGTGTGTTCTCGGGAGGGGACTTCCTCCCCAAAATCTCCCTAACCATCAGAGTTGCCTAGTGAGTCAGTGAGCGGTGCTCACATAAACACTTGGGCCCAGAAAGCTGTGTCAGAGTCTCAATTTCGTTTTCAAATAAGGAGCTAACAGTTCCATGAGGCCTCCCCTGAGGCCACAGGACTGAAGCACCTCCATTTAACCTGAAGCCCGCTCACCTGGGGCACCGAGCTGCTCCCAGACCACAAAGCCTTTCAAGGGTGTTGTGCATGGTCAGAGGGGGAGGAAGAGGCAGGATCCCCCCAAACGCAGCCCTGCAAATGGAAACACAGTGCACCCTCGCTGCAGACGGGCTGATGGACAGTGGGCTTCACTGTGCCCCCTGAGGCCAGAGAGCATGGCTGCCCCCTCAGGGGGTGACCCAGCAGAGGAGGCCGGGTACAAGCCCGGAATTAGACATGGTGACCAGTGCCAGGAGAGCATAAATAGGGTGTTCTTCAAAGGGCGGGGGAGTCAACACAGACCCTGACAAGGTGACATCTAAGCTGAGGCCCTCAAGTGTGACAGGAAGGCCATGATGCTGGGCTGCAGTGAGCAGAAGGAAGGGGTGTGATTCGATTTGCTTTTGTCAGCACAAAGTGGGTGAGGTCAAAGGGGGCTATCTTCTTGCTCTTCTCCTGCAACAATGGAGGTGGGGTGATGTGGGGTGCGGCCCAGCTCATGTGACGGGCCCTCCTTGGGAAAGGGTAGAGCTCTTCAGGCAAACTAGAAGCAGATTCTGCCACTGTCTTTTGACTTTGCTCTAAACCCGTCGATTCGTGTTTTCATGGAGTTCACGGAAAAATACATTCCCACCTGGGGTGATATGTATATATCTGTCCTAGTAAATAGATGGAAAACAAATCCTTCCTAGCCATTTTTTCTTGACATATCTTCCTGGCTTGGTGTTAATTTATTTGGGTTATTAATTTTCTAGACACCAAAATAATCATTAGCATGGCTGGTGACCGGAGGGAAACAGCTCACTTGACTGCACGCAGACATTTCTTTGTAAAGTGGTTCTTCACAGTCTTGTTTCCTACTTGCAGCCCGAGCTCAGGGGCCCAGAGGATTCCCACAAGATGGCGCTGCTGGTCCTCTCAGCGGCTGGCAGTCGTGGCAAAGCTCTGGCCAGCACCCTGCACACAGGACAGCTGGAGGCTGGATGTCCCTGGTGGGCTGGGGCCACTGGCATCTCAGGACAGGTGTGTCCCCCTTGTCCCAAGGAACAGGCGGTTGTCCCATGAGCCTTCTTGGGACAGGTAAATAAAACACGACTCCATTGTTTAAGTAAAATTCTAAATCTGAGAGAAAATAATCTGAAATACAGTTCCTTCTGGATTTGGTATATGGAGTTTGTAAAATCTTTTTTAAAGGGCCTGAGCCAAGGTCCTCTTCTGGAAGAGATGTCTGAGCTCGTGTTCAAACAGGTCTCCTTATTTTCAAGGAGAGGACAGAGGCTCAGGGACAGCAATGGGGTGCTCTCCCCCCCTTGTTCAGACGTTGGGACAGAACCTTTGCCTGGCCTGTTCTTCAGAGTCTGTCCTGGAGACGAGTGGGGGTCCAGGTCTCCATGTGGGAGGGCTTCTCAAAAGGCTTTTCCAGCTGGCATCCCACCTGCACACACCTGGCTGATTGCTGACCCAGATGCCCCCCACCATTACCCCCCACTATTAGTGGGAGGCGGCAGACCCTCCAAATCCCGAGTGTGCAGGGAGAGTGTGGCTTACACGTGAACAATGCGTTCCACAGACACTCAGGACCCACGGCGACAGCTGCTAGTTGTTTAACCAGAGTCTGGAAATGTCACTTTCCCCCAAGACTCGTATTTCCAGAAAGCTCCTCTAAGCTTAGTGCTCCTTCCGCACAGAGATCCCATCGTGTGACTAAGGACCTTCCCTTTTTCTTCCCTTTGTCCTTACCCCCTTTTCCCTCTTCACTGGATGCAGAGAAGAAGAGAGAAATGTAGCAAGTACTCTAATCGTGAGCTCGCATCTTATGGATTTAATACATAGGGGTCGTCCCAGCCAGAGACCATCTCTGCATTCGTCACGAACGAGGGGGGACCCCATCGGATGAGAGAAACCCCGGCCATGCTTCCTGCTGGGTGTGGACGGGCACTGCGCAGCTGCACGGGTTCGAAAACCCACCTGACGCTGCCATGCGTCTGTGCAGAGCTCGGGGAAGACCCAGAAGCAGGGAGAAAAGGGTGTACTGGAGCATCTAAGGACCCGGGCCGTGGAGACAAACAGCTCTGGGTGCAAATCTCACCTGAGATGAGTAGCCTCTCTGAGCCTCAGTGTCCATCTCTATAATGGGAACGACACCTACTGTCTCCACTGACAAAATCACATTTACTAGTAACAGGTAGTGAATTCATTTCCTATATAAAGACGGCCCCCAAGTTGCTATTTTGTCTTCTAAAATTGTAATTTAAAAATCCTTTTCTTCTCCCTCCCTCCCTCCCTCTGTAATAGAGACTATCCCAGGGCTTCTCAGAGCTTCTTTGAACCTTGTGTCCTCACTCCTTGTTCTGAGCCCATACGGTGCCCTAGGAGTGGGACTGGAGGGTTTTTACAGAGAGAAAAGTTCCTGTGCCGAAGAATTTGAGCCCCTGCCCACCTCATTCCCAGCATCCTGTCGTATTCAAACAGCATACGGAAGGAAAAAAAAGAAGACTGCCTTCTCTATGTCGCTAAATGTTCCAGGGAAGATACCTTTTAGGAAGAACGCAGATTATCATTAAAGGCAAGGGCTAAGTTTTAAATTAAAAAAAAAAAAATCTGTTTTACCATGTGGTAATGTAGGAGATGCTGGGAAAAAAGGCTTGGTAGCTCCAAAGCTACGCTGTTGGAAGATGGTTGCTGGAGGTGGGTCGCCCCTACATACGCTAAATCAATGGTAGGGAATGCCGGAGAATAGTCCGCACTGAGCTGGTGGCCGCTGAAACTGAAACACTTATTGTCTGTAGTTTGAAATCAGATCTAGTTGGCTGTTGTAGGGTCATGGGTCATGTGTACAATGATATGAGTTGGGGAGAAGGGTGTCCATGGTTCAAAGTACGAAGTATGTATTTTCTAGAGCTGTTATGGCTTTAAAAAGGAAAATGACTATGCAGGCGGAAAAAGTCTGGACAACTGTTAACAGGATTTCTATCACGATGAAGTACACACAGACGTTAAATCAAATACAGACACCAACAACTCATCCGGCCTGCGTCTCCTACCATCTTCAGATGTACAGGTGGCTGACCTGACACAGGGCCAGCCAGTGCTAGGATGTTTTGTGTGGCGAACCCAACAATAAAAGAGGAGAGATGCCAGATTTCACTTGCTCTCAGGAGACTTTTGGCCACGGAAGCTTTGCACCGAGCAAAAGTCAAAACACGCCGTGGGAGGACTGAACACGGCTTAGGTTAAAGTCAAGTACACGGCATGATGGACAAGAGCTTTTGGATTTCTCTGTTGCTGGATTCGCCTGTAATTATATCCTTAATCCACCCTCCAAACTCCTGGCAGGGAAGGATGTGGTGAGCTGATAGCGGCAGTCCCAGCCCCGCCAGCCGGTGGACGCGATAAGCTGCTGCCTTCAGAGGTCTCCGGATTTGCAAATGCAGCTTCTGTGTGACTGAAAAGCCTAGCTCTTGGACCCTCCCCAGGTCACTGCACACCCTCACGTGATTTCAGGAATCAACAGAAAAAGAGGAGCAAGGTCAAGTGCACAGAAATCTAGACCCACCTCCAATTTGGCTTTACTCCTACAAACCTGCTTGTGAGTTAGGATGACGTACGTTCAGTCCAGAACCCCGCCCTCATGCACCTGCTTAGAGCAGATGCTGCCGAATATCCAAACAGCATGGGAGCACGCCAGGGACAGACTACAGGAGCACGCCAGGGACGCACCTGGTAGGGACGAACATCAAAGGCCCTTACGGGTGTGAGAAAAGCACTCCAGGCAGGGACTGGAGTCTTCATTCACTCGCTGACATTGAATAGTCATGATGCTCTGGTCTTGGCCACCAGCTCACTCCCTGGGAAATTCATGTACTTGGGGCCCTAAGGTTTATTTGTGGTTTGTTCATCGGTTGGTATCACTTGTTTACTCATGCAACAGATAGGTGTCTGAAAGTACAAAACTAGACAGTGTTGAGCTGCATCTGGCGTGCTTCCTGCTTCCTGCTGTTCGGTACCCGGAGAGACACAGGGCTCGCTCCCCGCTGCCCACCACTGTCTCTTCTCCACCAACGAGTGTTTGTGGCTCATCCGTTGTCCAGAACTCTGCACTGGGGGGCTGGCTAGGGACGAAAGACAACAGAGCGCTGAACCCAGAGGGCCTCCAAATGTCATCGAGAGGCCAATGGGGCACTCCTGTGAGGTTTGCCAGAAGCTAAAGGGGAACACAGGTCATCGTGATTTTCCAGAAGCGACTTACCCCTGTTTAAATGTGGCCAGTCTCTGTGGCAACCAGAAGAAAACAGAGTACGTCCTTGTCCTTATCGACAGGAAGAACTTCCATGGACTCCATCAAGGATCACTCCATCAAGGATGCAGTGTCCCCAGGACTGCTCCTGGGGACACGTGGGGAATCAGAGAAGCTCCCTGAACTTGGCGAATAAGGACTTCAGGTGGTGAAGGGAAGAGCAGGGGCACGAGACAAAGCCAGCTTCCAACGCATGCCGCCCTGGTTCCCATGCCCAAAGCTCCTATTACCTCGTCCTCCTTCCAAATATGCTCCCTCGGGGCCCCTGCTTCCTTTCCTTCCACGGAGACAGCCAGATAACCTGCCTTCCCCACCAATGAAGCATCCACTGTGCCTCGTATTAAAAAGTGAAGCCGGTAACTGGATGGCAAGGTGGCTCTAAGGGGCTGAAAGAGAACCGGGCCGGCAGACAGAAAGCACGCATTCGAACTGACAGCCAGGTGGCAGCAGGCACCTAAGACTCAGTTTCCTTATCTAAAATAAGGAGCCAACTACCCCCTCCGGAGCTCATTGGAATCTGGGGACGATCAAGTGAGCTTCACATGGTAAGGACGCTGCACATACAAGGTGTGACTCAAAGAGAGAACTGTTACTGGGTTAGTGTATACTGAAGCAGATCTTTCTAGGCCACGTTATGGGGGGAGAGAGGACAGGGTGACGGAAATCCTATGTGTAAAAGGAAGAGCGGAGAAGCACTAGTGCCTGGAGGACGGCTCCCAGAAACCCGGGGCGATGCTCAAGGACCATGATGTGGATGTGGCCAGGTGGGGTCAGGACGGAGACCAAGGAGAGACCGTCCCGTGGCCACGGTCACAAACAGGGAGGCCCACGCTGAGACACCCTGGTTGACCTCTTGGCAGGCTGGATGTGACATGCTTCGAGGGGGAAGGGCTAAGTGTATGGGAATCAAAGGAGAACTTAGATTTTATAATCCTCGCTTTGAGATGGCATGCACGAATGGAGCCTCATACCAGAGCCTGCCTTCCCCCACCACGGTTGGGGAAATAAGGCCCACCTATTCTGAGCAAGTGAGGCAAAGTGTAGGAACAGTGTGGTTACAGTTCAGAGGAGTGTAAGCAGTTCCAGGTCATGGACAGTGGGGGTCACTGACAGTGGTGAATCACAACAAATGTAAATGATCTAGAATGCAACGCAAACGGGGCTTGGGAAAGGAAGATGGGGCCCTTTTCTCTTTTTCCTTTAACCCTACTGGCCCTGCAGGAGGGGGGGTTTGTTGGGGTTGGGAGAGGCAGACATTTCAGCTGAAAAGTAGGTTCTGGCTGGGGAGCTCGACCTGACACAGCTGAGGTCCAAGGCAGTGCAGAGGCCAGGGGCATGGCAGGTCTGCGTATGCGATCTCTGCAAGCCACCGCCGTGCCTGGGCCCCTGCATTGACTAAACATTGTCTGAGCAGCCGCTGGTGCCAACCACAGGGCTGGGTACTGCTCTCCACAGTGGACTGCAATGCAAGACAGACTTGACCTTCTTGCCAATGAAGCCAGGGCCCTTGGTTCTCTAGGTCACATGCTCTAGGTAAGACAACTCGACTGCTTTATATTTTGTTATCCAAAAACAGAACACACTGCCTGACCAATGGGAATCCTCGTGTGGACAGTGGGAGGGAATATTTGAAAGTAGGACTATTCCAGAAACTCTGTGGCCCCTGGAGTGGCAGGTGGAAATCCCGTTTGCACTGTTCCATAGCCTCAGGGAAGCATCTGACGATCAAGCTGCCACCTTGGAAACCAGAGAGAGGGACCCCAAGGAAAGGTGACACCCATGTGGAGCAGGGCGCCTGCCTGGGATAAGTGGAGGCACAGCAGGGACCTAAAGCAGCCCCTCACCTGGAGGCTTCCCCAAGGAAACATAGGGGCGCTATTTCAGTGAGATACGTGAGCGTGAACCAAGCAGCCGATCAAAATCACCGTGCACCGATGCTCCTGTTCCACGAAGGTGGGTGTGGAGGGAACAGGAGCACTAATATGGAACACCATTGTAAAGAAGCAAGTTCTATCAGGTACAAAGAGCCGTGAAGGGGACTTCTTCTCAAGCTCAAGATGCAGTTTGCGGCTTTTCCTCGGCATTTGCCTCAAAAGAGTGCCGATCTAAGTGGAAAGGAAAAGACAGCCTCTTTATGGTGCAGTAGTGCGGCTGTGTGAGTGTCCTAAACCACTCTTGGTGACATAAGTACAAACATCGTCTGCAATGCAGTCTTCAAAAATGATACAAAGGCAGATGGCATGATGTTTGCCTTCCTGTCCTTTTCTAGGGAAAAAAAAGCAGCTATCCTCCTGCTGCCTCCTCCTTGACCAGTAGAGGAGAGGTGGAACCAGCCTCAGTCAATCCTGGAATGGTCATGTCCCTGACCCCAGGGGCTCGCTGTCTGGCTAGGCCTCTGTCCTGGCGTGATTACAAGAAGTGCCAACCTCGCACTCTCCGAAACATTCCAGCCTAAACATGTCGCATGGTCACTTGAAGCTGAGACACAGAATTCTAGAGAGATCCTCGAAGTTCCTGGGGCTCTTAGGAGTTTCATTGTGTGTGGAAGAAATGCTGGTGTCCTGTCTGCCTGTACGGAATTTTTTTTTTTTAGAGATTTTATTTATTTATTTGACAGACAGAAAGAGCGTGCACAAGCAGGGGGAGCGGCAAACAGAGGGAGAAGGAGAAGCAGGCTCCCGGCTGAGCAGGGAGCCTGATGCGGGGCTTGATCCCGCGACCCTGGGGTCGTGACCTGAACCGAAGGCAGTCACCCAACCCACTGAGCCACCCAGGCGTCCCTGCCTGTATGACCTTAACACCCAGCCAGCTGGTAAACACTGCCTCAAAGTCTCCCATGTTATCATTCCACTGCCTTCCCCAACCTGCTGGCTAAAGCAGGTTCTCAGCTGTTTCCCTACAAAAACTCCCCACTTCTCTGTGCAGCAGAGGCTCTGACACACCGAGCTCCTCTTCAAGGTCAAGGATGATGGCTGACTCTGTCGTTCTGCAGCACCTGCAGTGTCTGGTGCACACAGAGCCCCAGGCGATGCTGTTAATGCCACACGCATGGCCGGCCCTGTTGCAGTCCTGGCAGGAGCAAATTAACCTGGGGGATTAACTGGGGCTGTTTGTTGCTCCCATCTTGGAAATGCATGTCACTCCTCATGCATAGAGAGCCTCAAAGGCTCGCAAGGGAGCAATTAGAGATCAGGTGGATTTATTTTTGCTAACTACCCATCTAGCTGCACCAAGCCGGCTGCTGATCGGTAGGGACCCTGGGGTTCCCGAGGAAGTGGGCTGTCCCTTGGGTGACTGCCAGACTAATCTCAAACTTGCACATGGTTTTCTTCCTGTTCAGAAAGAGCCCAGGCCAAGAGGTGCTTCTTCAGACCACCTCACGTCAAACCTGAGACTGGTGATGGAACCATCCGCTGAATCTTAAATGATCAGCGTGCTGGGGGCAGAAAAAGGAGAAGGAAGGGTACGTCGTCCTTAAAATTGTTTTCGGGAGTCTGAATTAAGAAATTTAACAGAACCCCCCCCCCCTTCTCTATGACGATTCCTGGCAGCTGCCAACAAAGGCTGCGTTTCTTTGCAGGACTCTTGCCAAACTTCCCTAAAAGTCTGGAATGGTTTAAAGCATACAGGTGACCAGATTGAGGCCCAGGCTCCAAAGCAGCCAACCTTGGAAAGAAAGCAGCGTCTTTATGGAGTGTGACTTCACGCAGACAAAAGCTCAACTCCACGCAAAAGGGACTAACTATAACGTTAAAGGCATCTTCTCAGGAGCTTGGAGAAGATAAAGATGGGCAGCCCCCACCCCTGCCCTCAACACGGACGGTCTAGCAGGCTTTGCCTCCTCCGCTGGATTCCTGAATGCCTGAAGGACCCAGGCCTTCATTTTGAAACTTCTCCCTTACCTACAGCCATCCCGATGACCGGGTTTGCTCATCTGCGCGCCCGTGTTAGGACACACGGCCTGCTTCCGTTGACTTCCTGTCATCACCAAGCACTGACGAGCAAGAGGGAAATACAGGGCTCTGAGAGGAATGACCCACGTTAGGGTAGCAGCTCGCACCTCACAAAGGAGAGGGCTCCCAACAGTCCTTCTTTGCACGTGGAAAGATTTTTTCCCCCTTAGAAACAATATTAATGATCTCAGGTCCCTTTATGGTCTCATGATCCATGTAACCCAAGTGTCGGACACCGAATGCCAGTGACCTGAGTCTCGGGGCTGGGATGGGACCAGCTGGCTGGCTTCGCAGCAAGACAGCCCCGGGGCACACGCAAAGGGAGGTAAGTGTCGGCCTCCAGGTGGACAGGTCAGTTGTCAGGTACTTCACGTTTAGGAACAGTTGTGTGGGATTCTGTTTTAGAATTCGGGAAGCATCACCGAGGCAGGAGCCCAGGGAAGTCAGCTCTAAAAGGACTCTTTTCCCCAACAATTAAAAGAAATATACCGAAGGATCCATAAGGGATGAGTAAATTATTAAACTATTAAGCAGTTGCTATAAATACGCAGTGTTAATTCAATAATTTACAACGGATGGGTACAAAGAGATTTCTAAGGCTTGTGAAATACTGCTGGCTTTTGGTGGTAGCCAGCTTCCCGGGGTGTGTGCCAACTGCTTCTTTACTGAAGAGCCTGGGTGAGGGGGTCCCAGGGAGCCTTCTTCCTGGCGGCCTCCCAAAGAGCCCTGATGGAGGAGAGAGCTGGGTCCCCACCCCCGGGCCAGGGCCTGGCGCTGCCTCGTCTATGGCTTCAAGAGGGAAGCAACAGCAGGGAGGGGGGAAGCATCTCACCAGCTGCCACAAGTGCCTCAGTTTCCATGATGGCCCCTGATCTCTTATCCGGAACACTTGGAGCCAGACAGGTTTCAGAATTCAGATTTTTTCCCCCATTTATGAAGACAACATGTTACAGAAATCATATAGTGACCACTCCCAGAGCGGCCTGAGGCAACGCCCCATATTTAAACCCATCACTATCTTCTACAGCAAAATGTACGGGTATTACACTAAGTAGGATAAATAAGGACTATCAGTAGCCTTGCATCACTTCAACATTTGCCACCGTAGGAGTTTTAGCATGAAGACAGAAAACCTTTGCAGTTTTCCGAGGCCTCTGGCCTGTGCATTTTGCTTGTCTTGGGGATACCTGGCCACTTTCCGATGACAACTTCCCACCAAGCTCTGGCTACCACTCCCTCTAGCACCGAGAACGAGAAATGGATTTGGCAGAAACAAGACAGCGTAGCTGTCAAGGGGTAGAAAGTATCACAGGCATCACTGGACACGGAGAAGCCGTGGGCAGCTCTATACATTCATTTCCACAGAGGACATATGACTCACGCACAGAAGCAAAACCTTCGGCAAGGCAGAAGGAAACAGACGCAGCAGAGAATTTCTCCCCAGTGGACAGCTCCCTGCAAGCCCTTCCTGGCGGAGAGAACAGTGTACGGACACTCTGTCTTCCACCTGCAGGCCTTCTGCTACTCGCACAGCCCGTTTCGCCCACGTTCCAGTGTTTTCACTGCAGGGTCGCAGGGTGGCCGGCACAAGGGAAGCACTGGCCTCCTTTCACATGAGGAAGCAGTGCAGCGGCGGAGACGGCCACGTCCCCCTGTGGTCAGGGGGCTGGGAGGAGATGGATCTGGGACAAGAACCTGGGTCCTCAAATTCTCTGGCAAACTGTTCTCCTGACACCCACCACATGCACAGCCCTCAGGACGGCGGCCCCACGTCTGATCAGCCCGTCTCCAGTCCTGCAACGTGATTTGCGTGACCTTGGTCAAACCAGGTTCTGGCACCACTGTTCCTGAATCCTCTTCCCGGGAATTTAAATGCCCTTCAGATACTAGGGCCCAGAGACAACTTAGGGAAATCGGATTAACTTCACTGAACCCATGATTCCTAGATGCATTTGAATCTGGAATCCTTTAGGGCCAGATTAGCATCAACACACTCTGGGACACTGATTAAAGGCCAGTTCCACTGCTGAATTTATGATTTTACGAAGAGTTGAGAGCAGCTTATCCATTTGGAGAAGTGTTTTACCTCGAAGGCTGAAAGAGAACCCACCAAGATGATTGGGAGACCCCATCTAAGGAATTCATTTCTCCCTTGTCCTCCGTTTCCTCCGCCACCATGCCGTGGGTTCCCTGGATGGACGAGCCTGAGCGCACACTGTTGCTGTCTGAGAGCAGGGCTGTGTGTCCAGCTCTAACACCCGATGCCTCGTCATGTGTGCTGGGACAGGAGCGCCCCCTTCAGGGCCAATGCCCTCACCGGCCAGCACTGTCAGTGCAAAACCTGGTGGACAGAGGGCATTCTTAAGGAAGTAAGGGGAACTCAACTTCTGTCTAAAATGCCTTCTGTTCTCCTCCGATTTTCCTTTCCAACTCAGTACAACTTTTTACGAGCAAGGTGATAGGAAGGCAGATTTAAAAGTAAGGTGAAGTCATACCTTTGCTCTCTGATTTCCCTCTGCAATTCTTTAAGAGACGTATGTGTTAGGAAATTCTAGAAGTTCTGAAATCCTTGGTCAGGTGGGAGAGCGGGACCAAGAGCCCTTGGTGTAAGATTAGTTCATGAGCCAGCCCAAAGCGACATTCGTTTGGGCAATTACTGCCCTTGAAATCACATGAGCTCCCAGGAAACAAAGCATTTCTCGAACATGCATTGTTAGGTGGGACCAGGAAGTAGCCACAGTCATCTCCAAATGCTGCACTGGGAGTCTGAGCTTAGCTCAGCATCAGCATTTCTAAGAAACAGCGCAATGCTGGAAAGATGCCCTAAAACCCAACCGGGCTGCAGCACCTGGGAGCAGCACCGACCACCTGCCTCCCGTCGCATCCTCCATGCGGAACGCATGACACAGCGACAACAGGCAAAGGTGTCCTTCTGAACACACTGGGCCTTCAATATTCCAGCCACTTACAGAGGGTTAGGATTACTTTTAGTTCCAGGGTTTTGACTATAAAATAAGAGAGATAGAGTCATAATGGAATATACTAATAAGAGCTAATATTTCTCTCTTACGCTACACCAGGAGTGCTTCCAAGTGCTGTCGACACGTCGACTCACGTAATCTGAGCCTGCTCAGGTAAGTGCTATCATCACTCACAATTTGCAGATGAGGACACCAAGGCACAGGGAAGGTTAGTAAACTGTCCAAGATGACAAAGCCAGTAAGAGGGGGAGCCAGGATCCCAGCTCATGAGCCTGGGCCCCTAACGGCCTCCAATGCTTTTCAGAGTCCAAACCTTAAACTCTTTTAAGGCCTTTTACGGCTAAGGCACAATTGTGTGAATTCACCCAAGTGTTGCTGGGTTTATAAGAAAATCAGACAGGCTGGTTAAGGCTAACTTTCCCAATCAATGACTAGGCAGATAAGAAACATTTTTTCTAGGAGGAATTTCTTTTACTAGTTTGTGAGACAAAACTATAATGGCATTTTATCAGGAACACACTTTTACTAACTTGAGAACAGCATCTAGGGGCATGAAATTCTTATCCGAATTTAATACATTAAATTGCATCTAAGAGGAGGCCTCCAGCTGTGTGCAAGTCAATCCCACACTGTAGGTCACAGACAGGTGTGGGGAAAAGCACTGAGAGGTCAGGAACCCCGATGCACGTATAGTATGCTGGTCCTTCTTCGGGAACAGTGCAAACCACCCCATCTTCCCCTAACCACGGAACTTTGGCCAACTGATTTCACCTTTCCTGATCGGGATTCCCACAACTGTAAGACGCAAAGAGGGAGACTAAGTCCAAAACCTACATGGAGAAGTCATGGGGGCTTTAAAGGGAAGCCAGCGATCTGCCTCTGAGGCAGTTGGGGGGGCATCGGTCAGCTGAGCACCACACACAAGGTGGGCTGGGGGTCAGGGAGAGAGGATTGGGGGCAGCTCTGTCTTCTTGGGTCCTAAGAGCTGGACGCTACCCCGAAGCACGAATCAACCTTAAACAGTGCGAAGGAATTCCACCGACGGTACAAACTCGGGGTTCCTGGAGCTCATTTAGCAGGTGGGTCACAGGGCATGGCACCGCCAAAGCCCAGAGAGGATGTGGGGCGCAGGGGGCCAAAGTATGACACTAAGGAGGACAAGTTTCACCTTAAGTTAGTCATTCTCCTTTATCTGGAATTGCTTGAGCTATGTTCTTTCAAATGGCTGTCCCATATTTTGACCATGACCCACAATAAAAACTTGGCTCTTTCCACGCTGTGACCCAGTGCACAGACAGACACACATACATAAACACAGTCTGACTCTTAGAGCCTAGAATGCACTCTGATATTTACTGCTCGATCCCAGTCCATTAAAAAAGAAATGCTGGTCTCCACCCACTGAACTGACTTCATGACCCACCCGTGGGCCACAACCCACAGTTTGGAAAACAGTTTTCTCTGATGAAATGCATTAAAAGATAAACCTTCCCATGCTTCCATTTTTCCCGGAACCATAACCAATGCACGAAAGCCAGGTGGGGTCATGCAGGCAACCTTTGCCTTATAGGTCAGCTGCAGGAACAGAGTTTAGAGACAAACAGCTAAGGCTCTGACCACAGTCAAATGTCCTCAGAACAGATATGCAGGGCGGCAGCTGGGCAGGGGGCAGGGGAAGCTGCTCGTGTGTGTTCACATGAGTGGTTTTTCCTATAGAGTGAAACCTTACTTAGTTGGGCTTCACTGATTTGACGTTTGTGTTCATTAGAAGAAAGGGGGGGGGGACCCACAGGCAACATAGACAAGACGGTAGGAAGAATATGAACCCCTTAAGTAAATAAGGTTTTGGGAAGAAACCCAAAACACCCTAAATGAAAATTTATATACAAACAAGTGATATGTTTATATACAAACAATTGATATGTTTGTTACAAATAAGTCTTGTGCATTAAGTCATGTCTCTTCCATGAGAATTTACCGGCAGCAGTAATTAGACGAGTCCAAGTTACAGGATGTTCACAAAAGTAACAATTCCCTATTTTTAATGACTATTTTATAATTTGGAAATTAAAAAAGTCTATCATACTACCACTCACTAGAATTAATACAGACTGGTGAAGTTCTACCGCACGAGCTTATCAGTTTTCTTAGGGTTGCTGTTCAGATGTGTACACACATTCCCATGAAAAGTCAGGCAGATCACGTGGGAGGGCAGCTGAGACAAGACCGGTTTCATGAGTTCCCACAACAGTCTGGTTAAGACAGCGTAGTAACGAAATGGAACTTTACATCAAAAACTAGGGATGTACTGTATGGTGACTAACATAATATAATAAAAAATATTATAAAATTGAAAAAAAAAAAAAAGACAGCGTAACTGTTGCTCAAGGTTCAAGACCCAAACAGAATGTACTCCCAGAGAAGAAGGGGTAGACAGGTAACGTGTTCAAGAAATCCCACCATTGGAGAGGTTTCCTCTCTCACTCCATTGTCCCGCTGTCTTCACAGACTTCCCACGGCATCGCGCACAGGGTTGTACATGGGGTCGTGTGGCTCTCTCTGGCCAGGTCAGGGGTACAGGTGCACTGGGAGTTCCCAGCTGGGGACCACGGGAGGACAACTGCCTGACTTCTCTGACCACGGGACTCGTTATCAGAGTACTTCATAGGACCGGCATGCTAGGAAGCAGGCTTTGAACAATGCTACACCAGAAACACTCCCACAGCTCACTGGCACTGACAATGTGGGGAATGCAAAATAAGCTGACATTTAGCTACTTGTAACATGTCCCAGGTGAGGCCCTCATAAGGGAAGAGTGGCTGTCTCTAAACAATATATAGATGTGTTGCTTGTCTTCTTGAGGGCGTGGTTCCAAGTGTGGTCCCTACACAGCAGTACCAATTCGTCTGGGAGCTGACTGAAGATGCATTCTCAGGTCCTACCCGGACCTACTCAGTCAGAACCTCAGGGTTCTCAACCATACAGGCGATCTGTGTCTCACCCCCCCCCCGCCCCCCATGAGATGCTGGCGGGACTCCAGGCTGAGACCAGGCTGTGCTGGGCGGTGGGCGGGGCAGCCTTGGAGTCCTGCTCACTTCCACCTTCAGAAACAACTTAGGGAAAATTCATGACCATATGCTGAGGCAATTCAGACAGACAAGGAAACAGTTTTTAATCTGCATTCACACACACACACACTGCAAAAACTAACACCCCCCCCCCATCTAGAACAATTCAGTCAGAGGTCTTAGGTGGAGCAAAGCACGTTGGTGTTTCCTGAGTGCTGCTAGTGGCCAGCGCCTTGTGGAAACCTTACCCAGCCTCTGTGACATGAAGTCCTCTGAAAAATCCTCTGAACAAGGTACCGCTGCCCCATCTCCAAGATGGGAAACCGAGGCTCAGGACATCACAGGTATGTGGCCAAAGCCACAGGGCAACCCTGGCAGAACCAGGTTTAAACTCCCCCCCCCCAATCCTGAACTCAGCTCCTGGCACCAAGGTGCTTCCGGGAAACCTGTCCCCACAGCCACCACACAGAACCCTGAATCACGGGTGTCTGCTAAGGGGTTCAAGGTGACAGAGGGTTCCCGGTGAGATGAGATCAAGGGACTTTCACATCAGGTCTTAAAGCCTAGTGGGGGTGGGGATGCTCGGGGGAGAGCGAGGAGGGGGAGGGAAGCAAGACCATGACCTAGCAGTCAGGTGCAGTGGGAAGTGCAGGCGTAGGAAACATGGCTGGGGAAGGTGACATCTGGGGACACCCTGACTGAGGAAAGTGCACTGTTTTCTGGAGGTGACGGGGAGCCTTCACAGCTATAGAACTCTGCCCCTGGCCCGTTAGAGACACGGGCAGACCTTCCCCTGCCACTCAGCCTGTGGTGGCCCCAGGGAAAATGCCCGGGGCTCAGCTTAGCCCCAGGCTTAGAACCCAGACTTGGCTACCTTTCTGCACCCACTCAACCTGTCCCAGCCTGAGTGCGTTCCCCGGGCACTGGCTGCTTGCCGCACATCCCAGCCTCTCAGGGCTTCACTCCACAGCCCAGCATGCACTGAGTATTCGAAGGAGGGGAGAGAGAGATTTTAAAAACACAACTTCAACACTTTATGGCTTTAAAGAGTAGAAGCAAGGGTGCCTCACCCCAGGCGCAAGGGTGAGTGGGAGTCAGCCTGCTGAAGAGGGAGGGGCGGTCCGCGGAGCGCCCCTCCACACCAGTGCCCAGGATGGAGGAACACACAGGTGGCAGAGGCCTGGATCTCCTTGGGGGGCTCTCACCCTCTGGGGGCTCAGAGAGTGAATGTGGGGCAGAGAGGGCTGAGGAAGACCGTCATCTCAGGAAGTGGAAAGTGAACCGCACAGAGCTGTGTCATGAAATCTGGAGTGAGGCAAGTCGGTTGGGTTGTGTGATTTTTCTCTAGAAACACCCAGGCTCTTGTTGCTGGGCACAGAGAGTGCCGTGGGCACAGGACTGGAGCTGTGCCCTGCGTACTGTGTGTTCATGCTGGGGGCGCAGTGGCTGCCAGAAAGCCACCATCTCGGGCTTTAAGGTGTGAGGTGGGGCGAAAGAGAAGCAGGTAGGAAGGGGAGGGGCAAATGGAATTTAGTTTGTCCTGGACATCCAAACGGAGGCCGAGCACGCAGCTGGCAATACCGGCGTGAACCAGGGGAGAGCTGGATACGGGCTTAGCTGTGGATGCATGGTCAGAATATCTGTGAGCGGCCATGAGCTCACCCTGGGAGCACGTCGAATGAGAAAAGAAGGGACAGAGAAACAACGTAACGCAGCTAATAAAATAATAATTACGAGCCTTCATTTAAACATGAGTGAATGTAAAACGTGACCTCTTGAAGTATCTGGAATTGTCAAATGTGACACAACCGTGTTGGGGATACACACTTCCAGGTTTTGGAATGAGGGAGCGCGAAGGTTTATACTCTGTTTGCTGTAAGGGGAAGGTGAGGGCAGGCAGGCCTAGGGATCAGCATGGCCAACAACACCAGCGGCCTGCCTCCCACCCAGCTGGGGCCTGAAGCTTTTTGCTTTAGAAACTAGTGTTCTGGGAGATGGGCTTGGCCTTCTCGAGTGTGGAGTGTCATTCGTGCTCGTGTGGAGTGTCATTCGTGCTCGGGGAGCTAAGCTGGCCACGTTTTCCTACCCTTTGGCATTTAAAATCCTCAGAACCCCTACAGCGCTTTCTCTTCTGCTTTACTCTCGGTGCTTCTCCCTGCCCCACCCTCCAGGTGTTACGCCCTGTCTTCCGATTAATCCATAAGTAGGTGATTTAGGGTGAGGTCGCTGTTTACAATCTTCTCACGCTGTCCTCTGAGTGAGGCCTCAAGCCCTGCAGGGGTGCGTGAGTGATCTAGGGCACAGTGCTCCCTCAACGAGAAGACAGCCTCCAGGAAACACAGAGCACGGGCAGCCAGGAAGGACTCAGCAGGTGAAGACAGCATGCTAAGGGAGGAGCTATTACAGGCTGCACGGTGTCCTCTAGTCCCAACCCCAGGACCTCAGATTATGACCGGTGTTCACTAGTCCTAACCCCAGGACCTCAGAATATAACCAGTGTCCGCCAGCCCTACCCCAGGACCTCAGAATATGACCAATGTCACCCAGTCCTAACCCCAGGACCTCTAGAATATGACCGGTGCCCTCCAGTCCTAACCCCAGGACCTCAGAATACGACTGGTGTCCCCCAGTCCTAACCCCAGGACCTCAGAATATGACCGTACTTGGAGACAGGGTCTTTCAAGAGACCCTTTGGTTAAAATGAGGTCATTAGGGTGGGTGACTTTATAAGAAGCGAGAATCTGGACACAGACACGCACAGAGGGAAAACCATGCAGAGACACAGGGGGAAGACAGCTGTCCACAAGCCAAGGAGAGGAGCCTCAGGAGAAACCAACCCTGTTGCCACCCTGACCTCGGACTTCCAGCCTCTGGAACTGACATGATCCATGTCTGTTGTTTGAGCCCCAGTCTGTGGCACTGTGTCGGCGCAAGCAGACTGATGAAGAGGCACACAGAGCTCAAGCGTCAAGAAGTCAGGCGGGGGCCATCCCCGGGGGCTGCGGCAGTGAGGGAAAGCTTTGTGGAAAAGGAGCTTGCGTGGGTCTTCAAGGCCCAGTACAGTTCTGGTGAGTGAGCAGACATGGCCTGCTCAGGCCCCGGATTCAGGGAAACATGTGGGCAAGAGGTCTGTAAGGAGGGTTGGATGCAGTGAGATGGGGTGGGGCTACTCGGAATAGGGGCCCACAAGACCACCAGCGGCCCTCGGACAGGACCAGGCAAGCGTGAGGGTCTATAAACGAGCCCTGAAGTCTTGGCTGAAAAAGCCCTTGGCTTTCCTAATGATCCATCCATAGCCATCATTCATAAAGTGCCTTAGGGTTGGTGTCTTTTCACCCTGTACGGGGTCATCATTTTTACCCCCATTTTATACCCAAGGAGCCCAGGCTCCAAGAATTTACGTACCATCCCCACAATCACACAGGCAGCAAGTCACAAAGCTGGGAGTAAACCCAAGGTTTCTGCCCCAAACGGAGTTGCCTGTGCTCCACCCCACTGCAGAGGTGAGCTGAAGCCTGCCACCCTGTGGGGCGGGCCCTCCAGCCAGTGAGCAGCCAAGCTGGGGTGAGCCATTCAGCGGGGAGCCATCATTGAGGCGAGGACTGGGGCGGGAGGACATGCATGTTCTCCAATGGGGAACAGAAAACAGCACTGAGGTCTGAGGGCTGAGCGTCCGGGAACGTTTCTCGAAGGAGGTGAAATTTCATTGGTCTGCTCATGCGTGTCCTCACTGCGCGTGAGAATGAAAAGGGTAATCGGGGCTGGCAGCGATGCAGACGCAGCCGAATCACTCCCAACAGAGCGTGGGTTCTTTCACAGTGAAGCCACCTCTGGGGTTTGGAACTGTGAGCATCACGCCGACATCAGATCCTTGAAGAGCTGTCCGATGTAAGCCTGACATAGGAGTTTAGACGTATGTGTGTTGATGTGACGCGGCTCTAAGAGGCACAGGATGAGGTTCTTAACCCAAGGGACTCTGAAACAGAAATCAAGGCTCCCACGAACGGGGTGAGGGGAAAAGCAACCAACCCACCCCATACCTTGTTCTCATCGGCACCTGACTGTATTTCACACCCCCTTTCCTTTCGAATTCAGGCAATGAGCACCGTGGTGTTGGCAGCACCTGTGACTTTGACCCCACATCACTGTCGCTGCGGGTATCATAAAATATCGTCCCATGCATTACTACCTCAAAGGGACGTCGGCCACTCACATTTCACATCATGAAATCTTGTTATTAAATTTCTAAAGAAATAAGTGTATCATAATTTAAAATGATATTTTGATAACTGAATCTCCTTATGGCAAGGAAATCTGTAATAAGAGTAAACAAAAAAAAAGTCGGGAAAAATGTAAAGAAGGGAATTCAAAAGGGTCTGGAGAATGACGGAACAGACTTGCAGACACGCAGACTATGGGGTCTCCCATCAGGGGCCATGGGGCCCCCCGCTGTGGGGACTTTCTGAAGTCCAGCCTTAGCCTGAGCCACTAGTGAAGGGAATGGCAAGCATGAGTGCTGAGCGGCTGTTAGAGAGACAGGGGACACCTCAATGGCAAAGGCTGCAGAGGGTGCAGACGCCGTAGCCTGCCTGGTGTCCCCGGTTGGCTCCGATGAAGGATGCTGCTGCGTCCAACAGGACAGAGCTTTCACGAAGGAACAGGAATGGCTCTAGATAACGCCAGGAGCAACTTCCCCGCCCATGTGCTGCTAATGCCTCCATCCGCCTGCAGGTGGCGCTCGGGCAGCCGATTCCGTGCCCCACCTGTTTGGGGGTTCCCACGGCAACAGCTTCTGACTCTGAGAAACTCAGGCGGCTGGCAGATGTTTGCCAGACTTGTGGGCTGTTTAATATGCAGTTCTTGAGGACCGGGCACGTGGGCTTATAAAATAGGTGCTGGGGGAAGAGCACCCCCGGAAAGCAACCCCCCACAGTTCACCTGGGGAGGGAGCAGAAGAAAAATGCTAAGAATTTACACAACTGCCAGGAACCAAATGGGTTAATGAAGGTTTCTAGGTAAACAGGGCAGGGAAAGGAACAGGGCAGGCTGCCCAGGAAGGGAGCTCTCCTGCCCTGTCCATCATCCGAGCCCCCTGGCCATGAAAACTCACCGTGGAATTTTAACAGGGAGGCTGCACCGAGGTATTTATCACTTTACACGTCAGTTTGTCACATGTAACAATTAATTCGATGATCCCAAATTGGACTTGACAGGAATCCTCTTGATGATATAGCATGCCTGGATTCAGCGGAGATGAATACTGTTGTTAATTTCTCCAGCAGAGGATGCAAGGATCGACCAGGGTCGCTCTCAGTAATTTCCATACCACTCGACTCAGAGCCCACCCCACAGTGACCGTGTCCCTTTGGCTGACAGCTGTGACCAATTTTCGGAAGCGTGGCATCCCAGCATGCTTACTGGTTGTTCACAGTTTTCAGAGCCAACAGGATGTAGGGGAACAGCAGAAATAAGAATGCCATCAACAGAGAGTCGGGGAAAATGGGGCTGAAAAAGCTCTGAAGTCATGTCAATAGGGAAATAAAGTTTGATTAAGAGAAATTGTGATTTATGATGAACTTTTCAGGAACACACCAATCGTGCCAAGTAAACTCCCTTTGAAGTCTGTATGTCCCTGGATAGCGAGAAGAAATCTTTTCTCCTCCCTCCACCATCTCTCTCACAAGCAGCTGCTAACTCAAAACCTGGTCCCTGCTGCAGGCGATCAGCGGCTGGCTGCCACAACCCCCGCCCCGCCCCCCGCAGGTCCAGTGCCAGGAGACATGCCAGTTACCCTAAGGAAACCCACTGGGAAGATGTCAACATCTCCATGACGACGCTTAGCCCCCACCAGCCTGCTCACACTCATCACCCAACAGCTAATGCTCGTGGCAATTCTTTCTTGCAATTACTATTCTCCACCACTCTTCTGACTGCGGTTAGGAAGGAGACCACAGAACTGAGTATGTATCACAGAGGCTGCGTGGCAAGACATGCAGTGATCAATG
This sequence comes from Ailuropoda melanoleuca, assembly GCF_002007445.2. Taxonomy (NCBI): domain Eukaryota; kingdom Metazoa; phylum Chordata; class Mammalia; order Carnivora; family Ursidae; genus Ailuropoda; species Ailuropoda melanoleuca. The sequence continues at coordinate 139,189,952 of NC_048220.1, read as the reverse complement.
TACTGAAAAACCCTCTTTAAAGGTCTTTATGCATCTGGCCATTGGGGCTATGGCCCATCCTTCAAGGCATGGCCATCCTTCAGAGCCATGTTCCTTGATAAAACGTCAATGCTGGAGAAACACAGACAGATACACTGAACATACCTGCTGTCTCGCCGGCCTCCGCTTCCACGGTCCCCTTGAAAGAGTAAGCAGTTTACGAAAGAAAGAAAGCTAAACATTTAGTCCCTCGAAAACAGCACTGTATGGTCACAAACTCTTAAGCTGAGAGGCGAGGGAAGATACGGTGTTAACAGCCCATTGGATTAAACCAGAAGACAAAAATGTTAGAAACCACGGAAAAGAATTCAATCGCCCGTCTACATATGTAGGTATCTCCTCTCCTAGAGATACAATTTGAGTTGAAAAGCTCGCTCAGCTAGTGTGCAGCTGGCCCAGCTCAGGTCTCCTAACTGGGTCCTTCTCGCGTACCCTGGCGTTTCGTAAGAACAATTCAGTGGCTATGGAACGTTGGAAGTGATACTCGGCGCCTCTGGGTCATCCCAATGCGGGTCCTGTGAAGCCCATGTCCTGGGGACTCTTGGGAAGAACTAACAGATGACGAACGGAGGCACATATAGGAGTGGTCGTTAAGAACACCCAGGCAAGAAATAAAACAAAGCAGCTCCTGAGCAATTTTAGTAAAAGAAAAAGACAGCCTGCTACAGTCCCTAATTAACACACAGCACTTCCCAAGGAGAGCTTATATGGCAGGCTCTGGGCCTGACACTAGAGCTAAAGAAGAAACATGAGAACCCAGGCTCCTGCCTCATTAAAAATCTTGGTCAGAGTTGGCTATACATTTTATTATCTGTCATTATCTTCATCCTCATTACCCTGGGACACCTTTCGGCGGCGACAGAGCTCCCAAGGTTGTATGAAAAGGAGACTCGTCCCTCTTGCTCTGCAGCCGAGTCGGGACTGTGTGTTATCTGAGTGCGTTTTCAGGGTGTTCATTTGGACGATTACTGAAGCAAACACTGAAATACAAAGGATGCATTGTTTGGGTGCAGCAAAAAACCATAGAGCACAAAAGAAAACCCGAGAGATCTGTTCCGTGAACCGTAGTGCACAGACAGTCCATTTCCTTGTGCCGTCTTAAAAATGTCATACGATAATTCTTAGTAAAAACTTTAAAAAGACTTACAGGAGCAGCATCTTTCATCCCGTTTAAGTCTGCTACCACCAACAGAATGCAGATGGCCTCACTGAGGACTGATCCACCTGCCCATGTGTCTCGAGGACTGACTTGTGTTTTCTTGTGCCCTCCAGAGTCCAGCGAAGTCCCAGCCACATAATAGGAACTCCATAAATGAGTGACTATTATTAATTCATGTGTGCTTTTCGCTATCTTCAAAGCCTCCAGATATTCATTTCCCCTCATTCTGTTTTCATCATCAAAGTCCTATTAGAGAAAATACTCATCTACAAATGTCACGTATGGATGAAGAGCCAGGCCCCGAAGGTCACTGCTGTACCTGGGACCACCCAGGAGCCACAGGCCGGGACTCAGGGAGTCCCGGCTCCACCCCCAGCACGAGACCTTTCCAGGCCAACTGCTTCATGTACATTTCACGCGGACAGTGGAAGGCTGACCCTAGAGGACTCCATGTCCCTACACTGCTTGGTGTCATAGTCCTAAATATGGTCTAGGATTAAAAAAGAAAGCTATGAAGACCAACAGAGAAACTAACAGATAAAAAGCCCAGCCTGAGTTGGATCAAACTCAACCTTCAAGTGGAAACATTTTTCTTTCCTGGTTCTGCTGTCCCCTAAGGGATGCCGGCTCAGTGACTCAGAGGGAGGAGTCCTCACCCTCACCCCCAGGCGCGGGTTTCCAACCCCTCCCATCCAGGGACCACAGCCATACAGGCGCAGAGTCTTGAGCTCTGAGTGCCCAGAAGATGCAGGAAGGTCAATGGACTCTTGCTGCCCTGGGACTCCTTCCCCCTCCTCTCTTCGGCTTCAGGCTCCCCTCGGACCCAACAGAGGCAACAAAAGGATTTCACGTGGAAATCCACCCCACAGGCTCAGCCCTGCCCGAACTGGAAAGGGTTTGCCTTCGCTTCTATCTGTAATCGCGTCTGGAACGGCTGGCAAAATGGAAACAGACCCTTCCATTCTTCAGCAGTATTTGTTTAGGGCCCACACAGCACCACCCTTCCCATTTAAGGCTTTTTATTTCTTTCCACTTAAAGTCACGGTGAATTTAGTAGCCATGAGTCATCGGTTTTACCTTGACGCCAACTTCCTCTGATTTGTGCTGTTCTGGTCTGATTTCCTCTCTCTGCCGACTTTAGGAATCTCCAATCTATGGCCTCTGACATCGAGACGGACCCAGTCCTTGCACTCTGTGTCTCCCACACGCTGGGCTGGGCGGTTCCAACGCGGGTGGTCATTTCCTAGCTCTGCGCTCCTGTCGCAGAGATCTCAGCACTTGCTGGAGCAGGAGTTACCATTCCTTACAAGGGCCGAGGGAGTGGGGGATGCCCTCGTGGGAGCCCGAGCCACCCCAGCACTGGGCTTGGACAAGAGCAAACACTGAGTTGACAATCGGAGTGGAAGTAAAAAACGACAGAAACTCTTCCATCTTAAAGGAGCTTGCGTGGAAACCAGTATCTAGCAAGATAATCCTCCTGCTACAATTACCTCTCTGAACTTTAAAATTCAAAGTAAAATTTTAGGCTCTCGTTTTCAATAATTTTTCCCAAACTCTTTGGGAAAAGAGAGCTGGTTGCCAGAATATAAGCGGTGGGCTGCAGAGTGGCCAGTCTTTGGAATCAGATTTGGATTCAAATCTTCCTGCGTCACTTCCTATGGGAATGACCCCAGGCATGTCATCAGCCTTTCTCAGCAGATTTCTTCATCCATAAAAAAGGGGCCACTGCCTCCCTTTGAAGGTGGTGAGGACAAAGTAAGACTAAGTATATAGAGCACCTGGTCTAACGGTGGCTTCTATTTGTCATTATTTGGCTGTCAGACTTTCTGAATGATGCTGATCATTGTTTGATAGCAGGGACCATCTTCTGAACTTCTTACTCCCCAAGCCCAATTAGGACGAGACAGATCATGATCTCAACAGGTGGCGTGACAGACACATTCTGACTAGATTAAAGTCCCACAAAAAAGCCCTATAGACCGGTCTCATGTAGACTGTCTCCCTTCTCCTCTCTGGAGTACTTATAAATATGGTGGTCAATTAGGAAATTATAATTATTTATAGATAGCTAAAGGGTAAATTATTCCTATAGCATTTTCTACATCTTTTTTTTTTTTAAAGATTTTATTTATTTATTTATTTATTTGAGAGAGACAGGCAGTGAGAGAGGGAACACAAGCAAGGGGAGTGGGAGAGGAAGAAGCAGGCTCTTAGCGGAGGAGCCTGATGTGGGGCTCGATCCCATAACGCCGGGATCACGCCATGAGCCGAAGGCAGATGCTTAACAACTGCGCCACCCAGGCGCCCCAGCATTTTCTACATCTTATATAGTGTTGACACATTTCTGAAAAGCAGATAGATTTTATTAGCATTACAGAGCCTGGGATGCAGTCTCCCGACTCAAAGTGTGGTAGGGGTGGGCAGCGCCACACCCCCTGGGAGCCTGTGAGAAACCGAGTCTCAGTTTCACCCCAGCCCCGCTGACGCAGAGTTTGCATTCCCAGGTGATCTGCAAGCACACTGAAAGTCGACAGGCTCTGCCCATTCCGTGGTCACTCAGAGGACAGGCTGTGGGGCAGGACAGGCACTGGATGGGGACTTGGGAGACCAGGATTCTCTTGATTGCTACTCAGCTCCTGCCACTTCTGCTTAGCTGAGCACCACTGGGCAATCACATCCCTTTACATGCTTCTTCCTTCCATCCGCCTGTTAAATCAGGAACTGTGACGGGTCAGAGGTTTTATCTTACCTGTCAGGTAACCAGTTAGTTTGCCACAGTGTGGGGGTGTGTGTGTGTGTGTGTGCACACGCCCCCCCCCGCCCTGCACAAGACATAGACCTCTGGGATAATTCCACAGCTAACATAATACTCAACAGCGAAAGATTGAAAGCTTTCCCACTAAGATCAGAAGCAAGACAAGGATGTCCACTCTCAAAACTCCTATTCAACAATACTAGAAGTTCTAGCCACAGCAATTAGTCACGAATCAGAAGTAACAGGCAGATAAGTCAGCAAGGAAGAAGTAAAACTGTCTGTTAATAGATGATATGATCTTAGGAAACCCTAAAGGCTCCACCAGAAACTGTTAGAACTGATCAACAAATTCAGCAAAGCTGCAGGATACAAAATCAATACGCAGGAATTGATTACCTTTCCAGACACAAACAGTAAACGAGCTGAAAAAAAATTTTTTTTTAAAATCCTATTTACTAAACATCAAAAAAAATAAAATACTTAGGAATAAATTTAACGAAGGAGATTAAAGATCTATACACTGAAAACTATAAAAAGTTGATGAAAGAAATTGAAGACGAGGCAAATAAACGGAAAGATAGCCCATGTTCATGGATCGGAAGAATTACTACCGCTAAAATGTCCAGACTACTCGGAGCAACCCACAGATTCAGTGCAAACCTTATCAGAATTCCCGTGACATTTTCTGCAGAAATAGAAAATATAATTCTAAACTTGGTATGGACCCACAAAGACCCCAAATAGCCAAAGTCATCCTGAGAAAGAAACACAAAGCTGGAGACATCACACTTCCTGACTTCAAACTATATTACAAAGCTATTGTAATCAAAACAGTATGGTACTGACATAAAAACATACACAGACCAATGGGACAGAATCACGAGTCCAGAAACCCGCCCCCTCCCACACATGTAAAATGCTGGAGAGAAAATTTAGACTTAGCCCAAGGGATAGGCAACAAAGACAACGAAGAGCTATGATGGACTGACACTCTATTTGTGTTGCCTTATTTTTCAGAGCTTCAGGGAAATGAGACATAGAGAGATGATGTACAGAGTGGTGGATTCTGTAAAACAGTGATACTGGTGTATAATCTTACTGATCTATGAATGTTCTTTAGAAACCTGACCTTCCAGTAAGTCCAGGTAAATGGGTATCATCACCACACTCCTAGGTTCAAATTACTGGCAACTCAGGAGGAACATATCTTGCCCGAAGATAGGAGTTTTGGGCCATGACCCAAGCACTGGACATGCGTGCCCCAGCACGTCCTGACGTTGCCTTGGAGAGATGCACTTCCACATGGAACCCTCATTCCGAAGTGCGTGAAGAGAGGGAAGCGAAGCAGGGAGGAAGAGGCAGGGGAGAGACAGCCAGCCCAGCCATCCCTCCAGCATCAGCAATCTCATCACTTCCTTTACCTTTTTCAAAATGCTCATTTATACCAGTCCCCCTGATTCAGACTTCCCATATTTCTGCTTATCACATTTCTGTACGTGCATCTAGGTTCAAAGAATATCACCTCTTCCATGTTAATTGAACAGCATGTTAATTAACAGCATTCATGTTGTTAATTGGCCTAGTTTTTCACTCAACTTGTAGAATTATCCAGTATTGCAGGAGAGCAATCACCCTTTCCCCGCAAAGAGGGGAGGTTTCAAAGCTCAGAAATATTTCATCATGTCCACTTCCTATGGAATCCATGTGTGCCGAAAGCTAATCTCAGCTGCAGAGGTCAAGCTATTCTGGAGGTAGGGATGTTGTTAAATCAACAGAATGAATTAGTACTTCTAGAACCAAACTTCAACTTTACTCAACTGCCATCTTAGAAAGTAGGCGCCCACATCAGAACTTTGTATTTCTACTCTGTCATCTTAGCTGTCCTTCCCTTCATTTCCCACCTCCCACAACATCCCCCCAAAAAAGAAAACAGCAATTACTTCTCTAAATTTAGTTAGACTGGCCGAAGACGCCTAGATCCCATTGGCATTGCGCTGCGAGAACCGGCTCTACAAAGGAACACTTAACAGATGTCATTTATTATCTTCGCTCACCCAGTTTTCAGCTTTCATCTTGACATACGTATTCAAAATTATCTAGAACAAAATGTTAGTGGTGGCAGTCCAGCTTATGGCCAAATTCTTGGACTACCACAGACACACTCTTTTCTCCAGTGCTGTGCAGTCGTCCCAGGGAAGGCTGTACCTTGCAGAAAGCCAGGGAGGCCACAGCCAGCCACCTTTCAGGCAGCACACCAAACAACCCACCATTGTGCCTTATTTGCAAAATCTTTCCTCTCAGGCTTGGCCATAATTCTTGATGCAATTTCCATGAAGACCCTATTCTGGCTTCCTCTTAGCAGAAAACCCATCTTTCCAGTGATGCCATGTCAACAGTGCCTGGTATCGAGGTGACCAGCAGGGGACTGAGTGAGCTCAGACCCACTCGTGGGCTCACGGGAACAGTCTGAGCTGCCATGTCCTGTGACAGTGACGCAGTGTTGATCTCCACGTCCTCTCTCCTCCCTGTGAACACCTCATGCTCATTCATTCTGAGAGGGCTGTGGCTGCCATTCATGGTGGCCGAGAACATTCCCCTGAGCTGTCCTCCATGTACAGTTTTCCTAGGGGATGAAGAACCCTTGGGTCCCTCCTCCTCCTTTGTTTTTCTTCCCAGCCTTGATGACTCCACCTGCTGTAGTTCCTGCCCAACTGTGTGTGTGCAAATCGTCTGGTGCCCCCACTTGAATGTGAGCTCTTCGAGAAGAGGGGTTTGTCTTGTTCACTAACATGTCCCAACCATGGGGAAGGACACCTGGAGCAGAGTAGGTACTTACAGGTATTGAGTGAATAAATGAATGGCCCCCAGTCAGAAAGTGGACGACTTGGATGCGTGTGCACTGGGAAATCAGCTCACGGCTGCCATTTTGAAAAATGACTGGGGCATAAAAACTCCCATAGAAATCTACTAGAAGAATGGGGGACGGTGCAATTCCAGTAATTTAGCCAGTGTCCTTTGGTTAGTCTGGATGGTGCCTGTAGGGATTAACCTTTCAGATTTGGTCTTACTCACAAATCCCTCAGGTTTTATTCTTAACGGATATGGCCACGACTTGTGCCAACTTCCGGGTTCAAAGACACAAGCTCTCGGGACTGGATGTGGCTTTAAGAGGGGGCTCTATGGACAGCCCTTGGGACTGGCTGGGTGCTCGTCCTCACTCAGACCCTGGGCCTAGGTTCTGACCTCCTGCCACCAGCCTTGTTGGCCTAGGACCCTGCTGCCTGTGCTCTGGTCCCTGAACCTTGTTCTCCAGGCTCTAGGCTGAGGTTCTGACCTCAGGCTCTGCTGGCCTCCCTGGACTTCCCTCCTCTTCTGTGTAGACCTGGGGCACCTGTTTGTCCTCGTGGCTCTAGGGGGCTTCCTGGACCAGCCTCCACCTGGCCCACACGGCCTCAGGTACTGTCTTCTCAAAATCCACACTGCAGCAAACCCTCTGTCTGAGACCATCTCAGCAATGTTTGAGTTAGGGAGAGTAGCGTGACCCCGTTCTGGCCAATGAGTTTGCTAGAGGGCTCCTGGCGAAGCTTTTCTTGCTCCTAAAAAGAGACTCAAGAAGAGATGCCCATTTATCCTCTGGATAGCACATGTCTGGATGTGAAGGCTGGACCTGCTCTGGCCAACCCACCGCCCACCTGCAGGGTTTGCTACTCCAGGAGGAAGGCAGAGCAATGAGATGGGGCATAGAAGAGCCCGGGGGACCCCCCCTCACTTGCTGCCAACCCTACCCGGGCCCTCTTCACAAGAGATCACGTGTGCCCTTGCTACCTGATCCAGTCTGAGCTGGATTTGCTGCTGCCTGCAGCGGAAATCATCCCACGAATGCCTCTCTCCCCAGCTCCCCCAGAAGCATCCTGGTGTCCCCCAAGTATCGCAGGCATGGCCCTCCTGAGGGCCCCTTGACTTGTCACTTCACCACGTTCCCAGCTAAGAAAATGTGGGAGTTAGATTACAGTCCCAGTTCCCAACCTTTCACGCACGGAACTTTTTTTTAAGTGAGACAACATTCACACATTACAAAATTCACCATTTTAACCATTTTGAAGTACAATTCAGTGGTTCATTGACTATGTCATGCCATTACTTCTTCCTAACTTCAGACCACGTTCACTTAGCATTATGTCCTCAAGGTTCATCCACGTTGTAGCATGTGACAGGAGTTCCATCCTTTTTTAAGGTTGCATAGTATTCCGCTGCATGCATATACCGCATTTTGCTTATCCATTCATCTGTCGACAGACATTTGGGTTGCTTTCACTTGTTGGATATTGCAAATAGTGCTGTTGGGAACGTGGGTGTGCAAATACTTCTTCGAGACCCTGTTTTCAATTCTTTTGGAGATGTACCCAGAAGTTGCCAGGGGCTTCTTTTTAACATTAACAACTTTGTGGGTCTCTAGCCTACTGATGTTTTGCTTTTGGCATCTAGGCCCTTGTAGGTCTTTAGTAAAAGCTGACCTCTTCCCTGGACTAGGTGACCTACCAGGTCACGGCCAGCTCCAACTCTGACGATTCTGAGAATGTCCTGATTAGAACACCATTGCCAGGACTCCAGTCCACATTCATTTTACATAAATGCCTTAGAGGCTGTACACAGCCCAAAACCAAAGTAAACATCCTGCCTAGAGGGAGCTAAGGGTCCAACAGAAGATGTCCCCAAGAATAAAGACTTTTCTTCCTCCACACTGACTTTACCTCACTGACCTCTTTCTCTAGCTGGGAAGCATGAAGTGATTAGGTTAATAAAGTTGATGAACTATTTTGCCTTTAAAGAATCAAAGTCCAAGCTGTTTATTACTGATTCACCAAAGTACTTTCTGAGTGCTACGGATTTGAGACAGTTGAAGTCAACAGAGTTTATTTAAATAGAAGGTTTAAAAATTTTAGGCATAATAATTGTAATAAACTCAATTAACAGGCTCTTCGTTCTATGTAGTTATTCTTCTATGTAGCCTTATTCTATGAAGTCATTATTACATCTTTCATTCTATAAAATCCAAGCACTGGAGAGTTGATTTAAATTCAGTTCATATGTTTATATAATAAGAAAACACTTCTGATAAATAGTGCAACCCTTTGAGTAACGCCATAAAAACAAAAGAGTCATCCGTTCCAAGAGGCTGATTCCACTGCAGACGCACAGAGCAGTGTCTGGAGGGGAAAATTGATAGCTCCATTTCCCTGCTTCCCTCCTTCCATCTGATAAAAAGAGCTCTCCCAGCGTGGAGGGGAGCGTGACAGTCTTGTAAGGAGCTGGAGGCCTGTGGCGGGAGAGGGAGCAGGAGCGGGGCGCTCGGGAGCTAATCCATCACACCTGGTTTCTGCATCCGCCGGAGAACCAGATGCCGTGGAAGCATCGCATACAAGCCGATCGCCAGCAGCACCAGGTGCTGGAGAAAAGCAGGGCCTTCGGCACTTTCCTTCTCATCCCCAAACTGTAGGAGTCCAGCCAAGCTCCCGGGACATATGGATGCCCATATGCTCCATCCCTCGGCGGAGCAGGGAGCCTTTGATTTACTACCTGCCAGACTCAAGTGTCCCACTGGTGCCCATCTACGTGAAAAGAGGACTTATGGACTGAGTTCCTGGTGATGCTAATGCCCGTGAGTGCTAGGATACAAAGTGTCTGGGTCACACCAAGCTCTGCGTTCGTCAGGTGATTCTGGGAGAAACTTCCTAATGTACATAGCTGCCTTCCTATCATTCACCGTAACATACACAGAGCTGCAGCTTTTGGAGGGAATGTTTCATTTATACCACACAGAACAGGAAAACTGGTACGGGGGTCACCCCTAATCCATCAGCAACAAAGGCCGTCCTTTGTGTTTAACAGGGCCTCAGGGTTGTCAGGAAAATGAGATAAGCATGCATTATCTATTCTATTTATGTTTATTTTTTTTATCTGAAAAAAACCCCAAGCAAAATGAATTAAGCTTCAGCACTATTTATTTCGTGGCCCTTCTGCTTATCTGCAGGCACACTGTCTGTCATGGGGCCTCACAGTCCTCAGGGCTCCGGAGGAAGGAGCAGGGCACCTCCCACGTGCCCTGTGCCTATTCACCTGCTTCTAACGTCTTCCAATATAGGGGACACCGGTTAACGGGGTAACTAATTCAATTCTTTAGTTTCATCCTCGATACATCCACACACCCAGAACTGTGCTCAAATGTATTAGGAATGAATTTAACCTAACTTTTACAAACTGGACTTAATATGATAGCTTAAAAAGAGCCCCACATCTTTCCCACACAAGCCCAAGTGGACAGTGATAACAGAGAAGGGCTCACCCTTCTCCTCCTAGTGCAAGTGCCTCATGAGCCATGTTACAAACACCAACGATCTAATCAGATGTGACAAGATGCGGCCCTCCCCCATAAAACCCAAAATCACCAAGAAGGCGATTAGAAATTTAGATTTACATCCTGACACTAATGAGAAAGCTCACCTCAAGGGTATTTGGACCTTAAGATATTAGCTAATGTTAATACAAAGTCACAGTGGTTAGCAGGACATTGAAAATACTGCTTATTTATCTAATGATAAGGATATTTATTTTGGATCCAGTTTATAATTTATATAACAGTAACATACTACCCATGTATAATTTAAAAATGAATATACATATACTGCGGGTGCAGGCCCAAAACAGTTTTTAAATTGATGGGCTGTGTGATCAATATTTGGGGCCCACATCCCTGATATAGAGCATCTGCCGGGTTGGGCAGGCACACTGCTGCAGTGCTCAACCTGGGTAACAGTGCATGCTGGCATGGAGAAAAGAGACATTTGCCCTGTAATCGTCATGCTTAATATATTATTATGCTGTCATTATTGTTGGCATGTCAGTGGAGTTGGGCACTGCCAACCAAGGCCTAGTGGCATGAGGTGCTGCCTGCTTATCAGGGGTTGAATTGTGTCCCCCTCAAATTTCTAAGTTCAAGTCCTGACCCTCAGCATCTCAAAATGTGACCTTAAATGGAAATGGGGTTATTGCAGGTGTAATTAGTTAACATGAGGTCATACTGGAGTAGGAAGGGTCCCTAATCCAATAGGACTGGTGTCTTTACAAAAGAGGGAACGCAGGGGAATGTCACATAAAGATCACGGTCATGCTGCCACCAGCGAAGGAACTACCAGGCACTGGGAGAGAGGCCTGCAACACATCCTTCCCTACGCTTCAGAGGGGGCATGGCCCTGCTGACACCTTCCTCTGAACGTCTGGCCTCTAGAACTGTGAGACAATGTTTCTGTTTGCAGGACTTCGTTCTGGCAGCCCTAGGAAATGAATACATGGCTTCCTGCCGGAGGCAGCCAGCCCATAGGCGTTCTGCCTGCTCTAAGCTGGGGGACGTGAGCATGGGCTCTTCTGAGACTTCATGGAAGGAGGGAGGGAAGAGGGCAGACATCAGGACAGGCTGCAGATTCTGAATACAGACAGCTCCCCTCCCCTCCCCTCCCCTGGCAGCCTCTCACGGAGTCCATCTTCCACGCTGCCAGCTGACCTGGGTGGCCATGCAGGGATGTGGGGACCGGCCCCCATCCTGCCAGCTTTCTGCTGCCCAAGCTGCCTCTGGCAGGACGATCACTTTCATCGCTCCCTTGCTGGTGCTCACACGTGAACCCTTCGTCGATGCTGCATGCTGCCTGCAGACCAAGAACACTGATCTACGAATCTCATGTGGGCAAACCTGATGGTGAGAGGTGGCTGATGGCGCCTAGAGTCTCCCCCATTTTCCTTACCAAGGCAGTCAGGACCGCTCCCTGCCATGATGTCGTGCCTCTCAGGCTTTCTATTCTAGGCTCTCATGGTGCCTTCAGAACTGCCTCTCCCTGGAGGAGGCATTTGTCCATAAGCAGGTGACAACCTCTTAGCCTCTTCCCAAGGACATTCCATGTCATTTGATGCCCCACCACATCGACACTTGGCCTTGGGCCCAGGGCTGCACCCCAGCATCGGGGCCAGCTGTGGCTGCCGGGTCATGGGCCCTGCCCACCGACACAGGGCACCCGCACTGGAACAGGCGTTGGGAGCTAGTGGGTACTCAGCACCCCTAGCCCACTGGCATCTCCACACATGTCAGGGAAAAGGATACATCTCTTCTACAAGGCAGGTGGCAACTGGATAGAAAGATAGATAGAAAAGATAGAAAAGATGATCTTGGAAAGTAAGAGTGATGTTGAAACTGGTTCATCACACGGTTTAACTAAAGTTCAAGCATATAGATAATGGCTCACAGAAAAAAATTCCCGGGTATATAGATTGTGCCATCTCTTAACTTCAGAGTTTTAAATTTTATTTGTTTTTTTTTAAAGACTGTATTTATTTATTTGACAGAGAGAGAGAGAGCACAAGCAGGGGGAGCAGGAGAGGGAGAAGCAGACTCCCGCTGAGCAGGAAGCCTGATGTGGGGCTCGATCCCAGGACCCCAGGATCATGACCTGAGCCAAAGGCAGACACCCAACCGACTGAGCCACCCAGGTGCCCCTTAAATTTTTATTTCTTAAGAATTCACTTCAAGTGAGAGAACCATTAAACATGGCCACAGGTGGCCATTTGGCGTCTGTTAGGACTGAACTGCCTTCCCCCAAAAGGATAAGTAAAATCCTCACCCCAAGCATCTCAGAATTGACCTTTCTAGGAAACAGGGTCTTTTTAGAAGTAATTGAGTTAAAATGAAGTCCACAGGGTGAGCTCTAATCCAATGACTGATATCCCCACAAAAAGTGGAATCTTGGACCCAGAGCCAGACATACACAGAGAGAAGATGATGTGAACAGACACAGGGACAGCACCAAAGAGACAGATCGAGGGGAGGCATCAATGCCAAAGATCGCCAGCAAATCACCAGAAGCCAGAAGGGAGCACGGAATAGATCCTCCCTCACAACCTCAGAGGGAACCAACCCTGGAGGCACATCGATCTTGGACGCTGAGCCTCCCAGGCCGTGAGGCGCTACATTGGAGTTATTTTACCACCCAGTGTGTGCTGTTTGTTACGGCAGCCCTGGAATAACACAGCACCCATACAGCTGTTTCAGGCAAGGGTCATCGGTGAATGCTGAAAGTAGCAGGTGCAATCCTGATGAGAAGCAGGTGCTCACAGGGGTGCCTGGGTGGCTCAGTCGTTAAGTGTCTGCCTTCGGCTCAGGGTGTGATCCCAGAGTCCTAGGATCGAGCCCCACATCGGGCTCCTCCTCTGGAAGCCTGCTTCTTCCTCTCCCACTCCCCCTGCTTGTGTTCCCTCTCTCGCTTGCTGTCTCTCTCTCTCTGTCAAATAAATAATAAAATCTTAAAAAAAAAAAAAAGCAGGTGCTCACAGTGGTCCACAGACATGCGCAGAGCAGCGAGGAACTGGTACTGAAGTGCAGGTTCCCACAGGAGGTTGAACAAGATGGCGCTCTGCTTTCTTATTTTAGCTTCTATTCTGCAAGCAAGTGTCCTTTTCATGGTCTCCACTGTAAAGATACTCCTTGTTTAATTATAAAGATACTGGGGGAGAAACTTGGAGACCATGCAAATATGCTGTTTCTCCTAGACTTTCACCCACTCTTCACAGCATCCATCAGTGGATCTTGTCTGCAATAGTTACTGAGCTGTTTGCCTGTTGGTGATAATCTATTTCTCTCTCTCTCCCCCCCCCTTTTTTTTTTTTGAAGATTTTATTTATTTGAGAGAGAATGGGGGGGGAAGGGCAGAAGGAAAGAGAGAAGCAGGCTCCCTGCTGAGCAGGGAGCCCGACATGGGACTCAATCTCAGGACCCCAGGATCATGACCCGAGCCGAAGGCAGACACTTAAACAACTGAGCCACTCAGGTGCCCCTATTAATTAAAATTCTTTTGCAAAGAGCTGTCCCTTCTCCTCATTCATACGTTCAATTACTTGTATCAGGATGCACTCATGAATGTTTGTTTTACTCTATAGGTTACAATCCAATACTATCATTTTGTTGCAAATTGCTCCAGCTTTGGCCATTAGGCGCTCCTTCGGGTTGGTTTCTGTGTCGTTCTGACAAGCCACATCCTTCATAGCACACTTCCTCATGTTCGGCACTACAAGCTGTTCCAGGCTCATCTAGGATTTTTTCTACCCCAGTGCTCTGGAATTCTCACTTCTCCAAGGAACTCTGGTTCCCTCGAAGCGGGGGGGGGGTTGTTTAGAAACAAAGATCTGGGCTCTAGGGATGCTCACGGTTACATGGGTGTCGGTCCCCACGGGAGTTCAGGCTCTCTCAGTGAACACAGCAAGGAAGTGCGGGTAGGTGCGCCAGCCCACCTCATCGACCTTTATCTCCGCACCTACGTACACGTCTGTAGGTACCTACCACCCATCCAGCCGCCATTTAACACTGAGTTCACACAAATACGTCCGATTCTGATTCAATACCACAAAGCTCGTTTCAGTCTTCCTCCTTGCTAGCTGTAACCTCCCTCTGACAGCGAGAAACTCGGCTCTCATTATCCACCACCCACTTACATATTTGTTCAGCCCTAGTATACACACACAGCACCTTCAGAACTGCTAGCCCAAACCCCTGTAAGAAACACATCTACTAATTGGAGCACAGCATTTTTGGACAGTTTCTTGTGTTTTCTGTCTTTAGAGTATCTGGTCAACATACTGCTTTCCAAAATTATTTGGGTAAGGTGTTTTCTCCCCCAGTCCTTGCAATGGGTTAATCATTTGTATTACAATTAAGTTCATCTGTAACTGTTCGGAGTCCATTTCGGGTCTCCTCCACATGCTGGATAATTTGAATCGCTTGCTTATTTTCTGGGTACGTGAGCTTCTGAGTCAGAGCTGAAAAGAAAGCCACGTTCCAGAAGGGCTGCACGCTCTGCGTCCTTGTCACTCCATCCCTATCTCCCCCTTCCTCCCACCGCTTTCCCACCAGCCCCAGTCCAAACCCAGACACTTGCATTTCTAGTTTACTCTCCTTGTCACGTACCCTTTTAAATAGATGCGAGCTGGCACCAAGCTCGAGTCAAGGTAGGACCCTAGCCCATGTGCCACACTGAACTGTTCAGGGAATCCTACTGGCTCTTGAAATCCACCCTGAAGTCTGCAATTTCTCCTTCACGTAATGAACATGAGCACTTCATCTCAATACATCCGGCATAAGGCTTTGAGGAAAACCATGGCTTTCCTTAACTGGGTCACTTCTGAGAGGGAATCTAGCAGCCACTCAGAAAGTACTGGCTAATAATAAGGAAGCCTACTCCTCTTCTTGGAGACGAAGACCCACACGTAACTGGCACTCAGCTTGACAAGAACTCTTGAGTAACATTTTCAAATTTCTTCTACTTTCTTTTCTTCCTCCTTTTTAAAATGTAGCCTCTCAAAACAACTTGGCAGCCCAGGAAATTATCTGTCCATCTCTGGAAAATTAAGTAGCACAAATATTTGCAGGAAAAAATAATTCTGAGTAAAAGTTGTGTTTTTTTTGTTTTGTCATATAATAACGCTCTAGTTGTTCATTTTCTCTGTAAGCAGGATTTGATTTTCAGACTAATGAGGAAGGAAGCCACCAGAGATGAATCAGTCAACGTAAAGCCAGTTATAAAAGTCTGGGAAGGAAAGCAAGAGTTTTGCAAATGCGGACCTAAGGAGGAAATTGGCATCTGAGACTCTATACTTATTTTCATATCCAGAGGACACTTGGATCAAAACATGAAAAATAATAAAACTTTAGGATTAGGGTAATGTGGATGGTGAAGTCACATGCGATGACATTTCCAAGAGAGTAATTAAATGTGTGGCAAATTCTGCAAATAAACAGGCCTTTTTCTAGGTAAAGTAAAGACAGCCCAGTCCTCCGAAGCCTTGTAAATTGATCCTCATAGCATCTACTCACAGCAAAGCCGCACAGGTGAGCCACAGGTGGACTCCCTGGCTTGAGGATACGGAAAAGGTTATGCGCAATCCAGAATCAACAAGTTTATTTGATAAAGGGGTCTGGATTTACATTCTACGTCTGTCAGTATATTCTGTGTATTTTGTGTCACATAAGGGGATTCTATAGCCTATTATGGGCATGAGTGTCCAAGTCAAGACAGAATCAGGGCTGAATCCTGGCCTGGTCACTACCTGGCTATGTATCATCAGGCCAGATAACCTCCCTGAGCTTTGGTTTCTTCACCTCTATAATGGGCACACTGATACCAGCCTATAGGTGTTGTGAGCTTTGAACGCGACGTGAAGCATTTAGTAAGTGCCCGGTACAAACCAAGTGCTCCCTTGGTAAGCACGGCCTCGGGGTTAATAGTGAGGACTCTGGGCTCTGCTGGAATGCTGGCTCTGCCACTTATTTGCTGTGTAACCTTGGAAAAGTCACTGAATCTTTCTGAGCTGCTGAAGAGGGAGCAGTAATCTGGAATGGGGATAATAATCAATAACCACTCTGAAATAGCGATGACAAAAAGAGCAGGTGGGTACGAGGGTCCAGTGGATTAACACGGACAGAGCCCAGGGAACGGGCCCAGATGTACGGCACTCAAGAATCCTGGCGAGGACGGCTAGCTAGGATTATTCAGTCGGCCTACCAGACGGACGAGGAAGCCATCGTGGTGGAAGTAATCTCTTACACAGGGTACCAGGCCTGGTGCAGAGGTTTGGAAGGAGACGTGCTGGCAACATTTGTCAACAGCGTCGGAGTCCTCAGAGGCTTGCCCCATCTGTCAATGGTGTGTCAAGTGGTCTAACCCACAGCGGTCAAGAGCAAAGCTGAAGTCAGGAGCACAGGGGCCGACACACTCATAAGGAACACATTACAGCCATCTGGCTGCAGGGGAAAAAAACCACCCTTGCTCGTGTGTTATGCAAACCCTACTCTGCAGTGAGCCTGCTTCAAAATTCTTGGTTCCACAGAGAACAAATCTTTGAGGTGAGTAAGATGCTAAGATCTAGAGCGCTGGGGTGCTTGCTCCTTTGTCTTGCAATCATTCATCCTCTGGCATATTTATTCAAATTGCACGTCTTCGATAAAGGTGGTATTTCACCTCACAGAAAAAAATCAATAGAAAGAAAACGAGTGGGCTGTTTTGTCTTTATTTCTAAACATGCTAATAAATTATCTACTCTCACTGTATTGACACCACGTTTCACAGGGGAATAGCTCTTTGTACCTCACTCCACTGAAATTCACACCGAAGGGTGTGTTCCATTAACTCCCCAGGCAAGGCTTTCTCTCTCACTCTTTCTCCCTACAGACAGCGGGATCCACAGACGGGACCTCCCAGGTTCTCTAGTCAAGGGAACGACACAGGCCCACACATTCTTATACTTGATGCTGAGTTCGAGAATTTTCTAAAAACTTTCCTTACAACTTGTACAGAGGCAAAAGTTAACCTGAACTGACTGACGCCTGTAGATGTAAAGACCTACCTACCTGCCTTGGTGTGAACACCATACACAGATTCAAGTAAGATGCCTGAGAACCCGTTACGGGTGCTGTATGGAATGTGTGCTGTTTTAATTCTCATAAAACCCTCCAAAATGTCTCCATTCTGAAATAAACTGGGCCCCAAGGTTTTCAGATACGGGACTGTGGACGTCTAGAAGGGTGACAGATGCTGTTCTGTTCCAAACACAGCTGTGTGAAAACAGCCAGTGAGAAAGGTAGTTCTAGAATTTTCTCTCAACTGCCGCCTTCTTTTAAAACCAGAACTTAGGCCGAACAACCACGTAGCTGATCTCATGATTTTAAATGGGCAATAATCACTCAGGAAGACTTTGCCACCAATTTTGTTTGCCCCTCAGGTGACCACACTATAACTTACACCCTACAAGATGCTACGGAAAACACTTGGTGGTACAGCACATACATACAGGGAGACGTGGGGTTACCAAAAACACACATGTCCTTTTGGGGGACGCATGCTCTCAGGAGGTACTCTTTCGGAAGCCTGGCCTCTTTGGACCCTGTTAGACCCAGGTTTAAACTCCTGATCCATTAACTCGCATTAATGCACACGCACGAGCAAGCTTATGGCCTCCGTGGACTTCAGTTTTCCATGCGAAAATTGGGGCAGACCGCCACCTACTACTCAGGACTATTGGACTGAAACAAAAGAAAGCACCCGGCCCACAGAAACACGGGTTAGTTGCTTTCCACACCCTTTCCGCACTTAGCTCCCTCCTCCGGCGGAGACGCTCTCTGGGGACGGGGTACAAGGCAGAAAGCTCGGGGTTTGCTTTCTCCTCCGTGGGCAAGCTGACAGAAGGGTGTGCATTTGTAAGCTGTCTGCATTTGTGGCACGTGTTTACCTTTGACGGGGTGGAAGGAAATGGATTCGTACGGAGGTTCTGGACCCAAACCTGGCCTCAGAAGCTCCGAGCAAAACAGGTGGTAAACACAGCAGGGGACACCGCAGACAGAGGTGCTGTCAGGGACCAGGGGAGGTGGGGGCAGAGATGTCATTTAAGGACACCTGGGCACTCATAAGCGTGTGGCCTCGCCGGTTTGGATGTGGCTGCGGAATGGGACAGTCCAGATGTGTGCGGACAGTTTTCGGATGCCAGATGCCAGGCCCACCCCAGAGATTCAAACAGAATGGCATGTTTGAAGGTCTCCAGGTGATTTCAATATTGTCGTGGAAGTCGAGGCCACTGCACACAGATGGACAGCAGGTGTGCAGACTGAGTGGGGACAGAGGGGTGCTCCGGCTGCCCCGCTTCTCCCCTCCGGTGGGGACACAGCCTCACTGATTAGGCAAGGAAAAACACACAGCATAGGGCCCACATGGCGAGGGGTTATCAGATGCCCGGAGCAGAGAACAAACGTTAATGCTTAACCAAGTCATGGTTGTGCGCAGAACAACCTGGAAAGCAGCCCGCATTCTCACCTGGGGCTTTCCCATTCCTGGTCGTCCTTGTCTTTTTCTTCTTTGGTGTCTCCTGAATGCGGGTGTTTCTGCACGATGCGCATTCCGCCAGCTTTCACTACAATGAAAACAGAGGGGGGTGTGATCAGCTTGGCAGTGGACCAGGGGAACTAGCTCGAAAGCTTTCGGTGGCCCCACAGCCACGAGCTAGTCCAGATAACCTGGCAGCGACCAGGATGAACCACAGAGGTTCCTGCTGTTGCGGGACATTCAGTAGGACGTGGCAGTCAATGGGATCTTTTACTCCAAACCCATTTAGAAACCTTCCAAGGCTCTTGTTGGCTCCGTTTGCTTCTTACAAGGACTTCTTAAGAGCAGTCGTGTAACCAGAGTACCAACCATGTGGAGAAAGTGGCTGCTTGCTTTAGGTTCTTAATGCAACGGGATCCCCTTTAATCCCTGCCCCGTGACATTTTCTCAAACACCGATGATGCTTTTGATAGGGTGATACAGCCCTGGGGGACACGGGACAGTCCCAGAGCCCACTCAGGCGGGAGCCAGTGACATCTGTGGCAGACTTTCCCAGAATGTGTTGCGAACCCTCAGTGTTGGCACGCATTAACTTTTAAAGATGCCCTTATTGACATGTAATTCACCTATGATACGAGTCGCCCGTTTGAGAGTGCAATGCAATGGCTTTGAATGTGCTCAGGGCTGTGCAACCGTCGCCGCAACCAGTTCGAGCCCACCGTTGTGACCCCAGACAGAAACCCCATCCCTGTGGTCACTCCCCAGTCCCCTCCCCCAGCGCATGGCAACCACTCCTCTGCACCTGCCTGTTCTGCATATTTGACCCCTTCTTTCACTCAGCATGTTTCCAAGGTTTACCCATGTGACAGCCTGGCTCAGGCCTTCGTTCCTTTTTATGGCTGAATGATATTCTACTGCACAGACAGACCGCGTTTTATTTTCCCTTCATCTGTGGATGGACATCTAGACTGCTTCCACTTTTCGACTATTATGCATAACGCAGCTGTGAACAACTTGTGTCCAAGTTTTTGTGTAGATACATGCACGTATACCTTCATTTCCTTGGGTGTACACCGAGGAGTGGAAGAGCTGGGTTATACGGTAACTCTCTGCATATCCTTTTGAGGAGCTGCCAAATGGCTTTCCAAAGCCACGGCACCATTTTACATTCCAACCAATCCGAGCCTTCCAATTTCTCCACATGCTTGTCAACGCTTGCTATTGTCTAACTTTTAAATTATGGCCATCGTAGTCGGAGTGACATGTTATCTTATTGTGGTTTGATTTGTGTTTCCTCCATGGCTAATATGTTAACACTGCTTCGCAAGAAAACAAACCAACTCCCCACCCCCACGGGGATTGTAAGATCTCTTAGTGTGGGAAATGCCGGGTTGAACGAATTAAATGGGCTTCCTCAAGGCAGATTTCCTTAGCCTTTAGCATGCATTGTAAGCCTTATGAGGGGCACAGAGTGTACCATCTTTCCCAAATTCACTTGACCCTACAACTCACCCCCCACCCCAGTAATGCTGGTTATCATCCTTTAGGACTATAGTGTTCCAAAGAATAGAGTTTGGAAATGCTTCATGTGGCTGTCACCAGCACGGGCTTTGGGGTTGGTAAGTGACAACACGTCCTCAGCTATAGGGTTTCAGAACTATTTAGCCCCTCAGAGACTTGCTGCTTCATCCACAGAAAGGGGATAAGAGCTGCATCCTAAGATCTTTAAATAAGAGCAGCTGTTGAAACCTTTCACCTGTACGATGGTGTTTGAAGATGGGGCCTTTGGAAGGTGATTGGATCATGGGGATAGAGCTGTGAGAAATTTCTGTTGTTACGAACCACCAGTCTGTGGTACTCTGTTACACTGTTATAGGGACTAAGACAGAGGTGTTGATAGCTTCCAGGCACAGGTGAGAAAGCAGAGCCACGTGAACTGTGTTCATTGCCCCCAGGTTCGTGGCACGGGGCTCACCTGCTGCATCCCCCCTCCTCGGGTCAGCTACCCCCCAGGTGCCACGGCACAGCTCCGATCACACAGACCGCCAACCTGTCAGGCCATGTCCTCTGCTGTGACAAATCTGGTCGGACCCTGCTGCATTAAGAAAAGTCCAGGACAAATCTCCTTCTGATGCTAAAGGAGGGAGAATGTGAAAAACACCCTCAGGCTCGCACACTTCGAGGTAATTAGTGTTCAGTTTCCCAGGGAGAGTTTGCGGGCCCTGCCTTCAGGAAGCCGACAGAATCCGCTGCGTGGCCAACATTCCCCACTGCTGGAACAATCCAAGGCAGAGGGCAGGTGAGATAAAGGACTCTGTGTGACAATCCATCTGCTGCCACCACTAATTCTTACCAACGGAACGTTCTGCTTTGGAAAGAAGGAACTATAATCCTGTTTGGTAATTCTTCCAAAAATCTGCTTTTCATCCCATCTATTGATTTTTATTTCAATCATTTTATTTTCCATTTCTAGAGCTTTTATTTCCCTGTCAAATTCACCCAGTCTTTATTGAATCGGATCTTATTCATTCCTCATGGTTTTCATTCTTTTCTATATTTAATCATTTTCGGCAGATGTGTTTTGTAGTTGTACATTCGATGATTTTATGATCTGAGGTCCTTGGGAGTCTAACCCCACTGCTTGCTGTTGTCTGCTGAGCCTGCCTCTCGTTATGGCGACTGAAGATTATGAGCTTTTCTTCAGTAAGGCTTTGTCTCTGGGGATCCTCTGGGGCCTGGGATGCAGGCAGCCTCCCTTTGGAAAGATGCTGGACACACTTCTGTCAAACCAGGAGTACAGGCACCTGGAAATCCTTTTTACGTCCGATTTCTCAGAACAGGAATTGCCGAACAGGATAAATATGAACTCACAGCCCACATAAAGGGTAGTCCCGCGTGGACAAATTCTAGGGAGACTTTCTTCTCCCCCGACCCGAGCCCAGGCTGAAAGAGATCAGTGCCCCACCATCCCACTGTGCTGCTGGGTACACATGCTCCACCCCCGCTCCACAGGTCTGGCCTCAGAGCCCCTAGCTGCACGCTGGGTCTTGGGTTAAATGAGGCCAGTGGGGGTGGGCTCTAACCCAATCTACTGGTGTCTTTATATGAGGAGGAAGAGAAACCAGGTCACTCCCTGCCTCACGTGGGCCCAAGGCTCGTGCTAACAGTTCTGAATTTCAGTTTCTTCGGGTGTGGTTCCTAGGTGTTTCCCTCCCTTTGGGCTCAGATTTGTTCAAAAAGAAAGAAAACAAAAACACCACTGCAGGTGGCTTTTCAAGATATCCCAGGGTGGGTAGTTGGTCAAACCTTAAGAAACAGAAACAGAAATAAAATTCTGTAGTTATGTTAAGATAATTTTCTATTCTATTGAAATGTAAGAGTGTTTTTGGCCAAAGGAGGCTGGAAGACTTGTCCCCCTAAGTGTTTGTTTTTAATTCATTTCCTCTCCATCCATCCCACCCTTAGCGCACACCCAATAGATACTGGTTAGAGGCATGGCTATGGGCCAAGTTGTGTCCCCCAAGCCCATGGATTGAAGCCCTCACCCCTATAACCTCAGACTGTGACTGTATTTGCAGACAGGGCCTTTAAAGATGGGATGAAGTTAAAATGTGGCTGTCTTGAGCCAACAGGGCTGGTGTCCTTGTAAGAAGAGGAAGAGACTCTAGGGATGGGGCCACGGAGAAGTGGCAGGAGGACGCAACAAGGAGGCAGCAGGTCCGCAAGCCAAGGAGAGAGGCCTCAGGAAAAACCAGACCTGCAGGCACCCTGATCTTAGACCTCCAGCCTCTAGAACTGCAAATTTCTGTGGTTTAAGGTGCCAGGCTGGGGGATTTGGTTACAGCAGTCCAAGCAGACGTATACCCACACCGGTTGAAGAGAGGCTGTCTGAATCATTTCAACTTGGCAGACATCAAACTTTAAAACGATAATTCACAGACACGCTCTGTCAAGTGACTGAAGGGAAAAGGGCTGTGTAACTAACTACAAAGAATGACCGATGATGAAGGTCAAGGTGACATTTGAAATAATCAAGCCCGAAGCCCCGCCACCCCTCCACTGAAGTACACACGTCAGGGCTCAGTCACCGCTCCCCTCCCATTAGCGCTTCATTTAATTCGGTTTATAAAAACAATTAACTTCATCAATCCCTCACAGTGTGTGTGGTGATTAATGCAGCAATAAAAAGTGGCAATAATAGTAATAACTCAACGCCGAGACAGGTTCATTTGAACTTGCAGTACTGCCAAAATGTATGACGGCACAAATTAATTGTGATTGTTTTACCACAGTCACAAGGACCCTTCGTTTGTGAAAAATACAAAGGTAGGGTTATTTCTGCAGAAATCTTTGCAAATGGAAGTATTTTTATGAGACATTAGAAAAAAAAAGAACTCGTATTGTTGGCGTAGTGGTTTGTTACTCAAGGGAGAGCTTCGAACTGAGAAGGATACCAAATACCATGAGCAGAAAAGCAGACGACAGGGACATGGGTCTTGGCGCCAGATCCCTGGGCTCAAACCCTAGCTCTGCCCGCACGTGTGTGTGTGTGTGTGTGTGTGTGTGTGTGTGTGTCTTTGCGCATGCATGTCTGTGTGTGTGTACGCCTGGGCATGTTGCTGGCACCCTCGTGCCTCAGGGTGCTCCGTCTGTGAAGAAAGGGTGACAGTGCTCTCCCTGCCAGGGGTTCGCTGAGCACTAAATGACTTAGCACATGTGAAACGCCTCCCACTGGTCCCGGCGCATGGCAAGTGCTTGCCTGTTCACTACTCTTATTAAATGGGTTTTAACAATTAGCATCTAGTACTTAGACGATCCCCCCTGTCTGTGTCCTTGGTGCTTGAATGTCCCTCTTGATGGTTTCCTCACATGTGAAACAGGGATGACAACATGGACTGTGGGGGCAGAGGGGAGTCCGTGGGACACCTGTAGAGTGCCCCCACTGCAGCTCTCCACTGATGTGTCAACTAAGCATCCCTAGGACTGTCGTTAGTACATGGCCATCTAAGTATGGAAGCTTCTGGAGAATCACAGGTCCTGGATAAGGCTTTGACTTTGCTCTTCTCACCATTGCTACATGCAGGCCCTTTTCTCACCACCGGGCACGGGACACCCCACCTTACAGTAACTCTATGGAGGGGATCCCAAGGGTTGGAGAGGGGGAGGCCAGCAGGTCCGAGCCACACAGCCAGCAAATCTGGAGCTGGATCTGACCCTGGCAGCCCGTACCCTTAATCACACCCTGCAGGCCTTTCTTTGCTTGGACCGTCCAGGAAACAGAGAGCATCATCGCTCCTCAGAGAAACACAAAGTGATGGCCCAGGGCAGGCTCTGGTTACTATGCCACCCCGGAGAGGGAGAAAATGACTTTGACATTCAAAGCCCTTTGCACAGCGGCTTCCTGCCTACGGGGTAAAGGGAGGGGAGGAAGCCTCCTCTGTGGTCAGACTTTGCCACGGTTAAGAAGTACTGGGGAGGCAGTCGACGACATCTCCTGTGGCTGGGGCAGCCCCTCAGGAGTCAGGGTGCCCGGCTGTAAGGGGGTCACTGACAGCTTTGTCTGCTTGCACTCAAGAGCAGGATGGAAAGAGCCACAGCTGGAAGCCGGGCAGGGGGATGAGAAGGCTCCCCGTAGGGCTGCTCACGACTCAGCCCCGGCTTCCCCCAACTCTCCCCAAAGCACCACAGCTCGTGTTACAGCATGAATGGCGGCTGTATGTCCTCTTTGTTCTTACCCGAGAAGAGAGACCGAAATGTTACTGGCAGGAAAGCCTATCGGCCGACAAGAAAGAGAAATATGAGTGTCTGAGAACCATTCAGGTCATGAACAAAAGAAGCCACACCAAGAAACCAACCAGAGCTGTAGGTGAGGAGTCAACCCAATCATCTCAGGCAGAGCAGGCCGTGGCAGGTGAGCAAGGTGGAGTGTGGAGCAGCTCCCCGGCCCCCTCCAACCCCCCCNTAGGTGGGGACAGGGCTAAGGAACACGGTCCGGTCCATGGCAGCTAGGAGAGACAGCTCTCCAGGAGAGGGGAGGAAGAACCCGCTGGCCGGTAAAGAAGACACTCGTGGCCGTGTGCTTGTGCTCGTGGGGCTGCGTTAAGGGGAAAGTGGGGCATGAAAGCCTGGAGAGGAGCTGTCAGCTGATCTAGCACCACCCCTCCCCCCAGGAGAACCTGCCCCCCGAGACATGTGCAGTCCTGACAGGGGCTTTCAGGTCCACAGGCAGCATGGGGAACAATGGCTGGCGCTAAAACCTGAGCTCTGATCAGTTCCAGAACTTGTGCCCCCGACGGTTTTCTCTCTACGAAGCTGAGGAAGAATAACGGCGAACAGCTATTCTGCCCTTAGAATCACAGACTAAGGTGGGAAGGCCCTTAAGTGACAAAGGGCAATCCAGTCACTCTCCAGGGTTGGAGATGAGGTTCAGACACGTGGCATGATGGCTGGGGCCATGGAGCCCAAGGTCAGAACTAGACAGGCCAAGCGCAGCTTCCACAACGTCCATTCTGCCACCTGGCTGTGACCCAAAGCACCATGTGCGTGGTGACCTGATCGGGACGGGGACCTTGCTGGACAGACTGGGCCAAAGCCGAGGAGGGGGTTCAGGCAGCTGCATGGGGATCCTTTGGTTTAGGGAAGCTGATTGCAGAAAGTGTGCCGAGGAGAATCCACGCCTGGAGGCGCAGCAGAGAAACCTGGCGCTAGGGCTTCACCCCTCCCAACCCCAGCCTCCCCTGCAGCTGGGTGGGGCCATTGACCTGGGGCCTGGCCAAGAATGGGGAGAAGAGACTGAGGGGGCAGCATAACCCATCCCTGTCCCCCCGACAAAGATGTCCACGCCCTAGTTCCCTGAAACCTATGAATGTGTTGGGTTAGCTGGCAAGGGGGAATTAAGGTTGCTATCAGCTGACCTTAAAATAAGGAGATTCTTCTGGAAAAGGCCAAAACAAAACAAAACAAAAACCCAGAACTCTCCCCAGAACGCTCCCAGAAGAAACCAGCCACACAGACACTCTGATTTCAGCCTGGTGGGACCCATCTCAGACTTCTCACCTCCCAAAAGATAAAATAGTAAAGTTGTGTTATTTTAATGTACGTTTCTTGTGCTTCGCCTACAGAGACGGCAGGAAAGTGATGCAGTGACAGATGTAAGTCACAGGTGTCACATAAGCCCCCATTCACACTGTCCCCTGTGCACAGGCCATACGATGGGGGGCCTTGGCCTCTGCACTGTTCCTTGTAGGACGGCTCCCCGGGAAGGCAAACAAGCCTGCACTAGTTCAGCCCAGCTGCTGAGATTCTGGGCTGCCTGTTACAAGAGCGGGCACGACTGGACTCAACTAAGCTAACTGTAACTAGTACTTTATACTTTTGATGTAACTGTAACTAATACAGTACTTGATACAATAGTGAGTGCTCCCTATATAAATGAAAAGATTTCCGAAGTTGGGAAGGGGAAAGCAAGAGGATGAAACAAAGTACGGAAGAATGAAGTGAAATCTAAACTATGTTTCAAAAATACCATGTTCCACCCTGACTGGGAGTTTTTGAAAAAAAAAAAATGCAGTGACTAGAAGGGTCTTTTTTTTCTTGGCATGTCAAGAGCAAAAGCAGACTTCCCTATACTCTTCAAGCATTAGTCAGCAACTGGATTGAGGGCACCGGGGATGTGCTTAGCAAATCCGTGACTGAACAGTTAATACAATAAAAGACAAACCACTCGTCCATTGCTGGCAAGAGAGTGCCCTAGATAATCTGAAAACCTTCCTGCAGGAGATGATTTAGGGAGAATTATCACCCACAACCTATTAAATACATCCTTAACTCATGTTTGAATGATTACTGTAAAAGAGACTTGAATGATCCTGAAGTTACTAAAAAAAGTAGTCTGTTTTCCGTTTCACTTTAAATAAATACATTTGTGTTTATATTTCCATTTGACTCAGTTCTAGAAGGGATGGAAAGTCTGCTTTTCAAAGAAAACCATATGCAAAATTAGTAACGCTCAGAGCTATCACATGTTAGATTTACGAGAACTTTACTGACATACGGTTTTGGCTACCCTGGGAAATGGAGAGGAACGGGGCCAGCAAAATGTATTTAACAGAGAGATTTTATCCACATCACTGCCACGAACTCCCGAGACAGGCAGAAACGAGTAATGGTGTGGCTCGTAATGACATTCTCCGTGCTGCCGTGGATTCCTGGTCCTGCTATTTGATGGAACAGACCCTCGCTCTCTAATTCTAACTTCGCTAATCTGCATTTGCAATAACGCTCATAAAACAAGCCGTCTTGGCCCATTTCTCCACGGATACTTTGTAGTTGAGAGCAGTGGAGAGGTCTCAAGTCATTAAGACCTCATTACTTTTCCAGAGGGCCCGGATGACAGCGCACTGCAGGGCAAGGTGGCGTCTCCAGAGCCTTTAGCTCGAGCTGGTATTCGAGGTGGTGGCTCGTGCCACGTCAGGGAGTTACTCCATTTCCCTCCATCTGTCCCACGAATACAGGAGAACTACATGTTACTAAACTTCTGTTTGCTTTTCTCTTGTTAGTCTGCCATGACTCTAGAAGGGTAGAGGGGCCACTCAGCCGTGACGCTCAGCACACCTTAGTTACTATTCCCACTACTAAGATGCTGCCTGAACTGGTTGAGAGCCCCCTTGCATCACCAGTACACACTGGAGGCGGCTCAGAAGTAGGGGGACGTTGCAGATCCCGCATGGTCTGGGGGATGGGAGAGGTGATGAGAGTCTCGGGAGAAACTCACTCAGGAGCTAGTTATTATTTTGTGCCTGGCACTGTGCCAGCCCCCGGTAATAATGCTATCAGTAAGACTCAGTCCAGAAATGGGTGGCTTTGTCGGGTGGCTGTCGGTTGAGCATCCAACTCCTGGTTTTGGCTCAGGTCATGATCTCAGGGTTGTGAGATCGAGCCCTGTATTGGGCTCCGCGCTGAGCGCAGTGTCTGCTTGTCCCTCTCCCTCTGCTCCTACCACCTGCTCCCACCCCCTACCTGTGAGCGTGTGCTCTCTCTCTCAAATAAATAAAATCTTAAAAAAAAAAAAAACCTCAGCCCAGAAGCAAGGAGAAGAGAGACAGATAGGTGGAGATTAAGTGGGATAATAAGGAAATGGGATGCTGCAGGAATGCACAGGAGGGTACCTGGCTCAGACAGCAGTAATGAGAAAACACAAAAGAACGTGAAGATAGTTATGGGAGAGAATTTTATTGTTTCCAATTGAGGATTTAAGCACAAGTCTTTGTTACCCAACTTAAGCACTTAATGAAAGGGTTCCCAAAGTTTTTAAGGCTGTTATTTTGATTTATGAACTGTGCTCTCGGCTACCTTTGATGATTATTCTTTATTATAGTGGGCTGCTGTTTTTTGGTTTATTTTTTAATAACATCTACTCCGCAGAACTGCCTACTCTCTGGCCATGCCAGAGGAAGCACGGACACCCTGAGCTTTCCTGCTGGAACCTCTGTAATACAGGGGAATGCACTGAGGGGCACTGCTGGGAAGCAAAATACTTCAAGCAGCAAAAGGCCCCTTTCTAGCCTATACCCCTGGGCCAGGATGCCAGGCCCTTCCTCCAACTCCAGCCAAGTGTGACTGGTCTTGGAAAATGCAGAGTCACAGTGACAGATCCCTAAGTAGCTCCTGTTTGACTGGGGCCCCAAAGGCTAAAGGACCTGTCCTGAAGTCACTTGAGGAGTTTACCTGTGGGATTAAATGCCCTTTGGTGCTGGTCCTGATGGATGGAAGGAACAGAGCTGAAGAAGTACTAAAGACAGCCCTGTCTTGCACCTTTCCCAGAGGAAGGTCAGCTGGCCCAAACCTCCCATTCGAAAGAATAGGAAACCTTAGCCCTAGAGAAGTGATGGGCCTCAAAACTTAGCACCCAAGTTCATTCCTCACCAACACAAGTAAGTTGGTTCCTTGCTCCTCAGGGCATAAATAAGCTATTTAATTTGTAATTCACAAAGCCTAGCTGTTTACAAATCAAAGAAAATCAGAGTCCTTTATGAAGTTTCTCCCAGGGAATTAGTATGTACAGTTTATATCTCTGATCTTAAAAATCTCCATATGGGTATGTCTCTCCATGCAATTTAATTACGGCAACTTTGATTTGGTATCTTTCCAACAGATACACTTTAATGCCACTCAATAGCCAGGGACAGGGGAGTCATGGGCAGACTGCCATATAGTCCATATAGTCCAAGGCCGTGAGTGTAACTGGAGGTGTTCCTTCCTGCAGAACTGCCCAGGTCAGCAGGGAGCTGGACATGGATCCATAGCAGTAGGAACTAAAGGTCAGAGTTATCTTTAAAAGAAATCCCTTTGAGGTACTCTCTTTTTTGTAACTAAACCAATGCAAAGGGCCCCGAAGCCTATTCTCCGTGATAGCAGAGCTGTTTTGTGAAATCCCAAGCCTCTTCAGTCCCTACACACCAGTTAGCCATTATTCTTTCCTAGTGCCAGGTACTTTTCTTGTTGTTGAGTTTTCACAGGTGAAAAATAACACTTACTCTGGAATGCAACTTATTTAAAAACTGCCTTGTAGCCCCTGTTGAAGCAGAGAATTACTGTCCTATCCAGGGGACGTCAGAGGGAGATCACGGGGCTCTCCTGTAACAGGAATGGGCACACACGGGCCACAAAAAGCAGCCATGTTTCGATCAGGCTTCTGTTATTGAAGACTGACTTCGACAATAACGTGTGCAATTAAGACCCTGAAAGAAGCCCACGCGCTGAAGTGACTCAATGTTTGCGACGGGTGGCCTTTGCTTCTCTCCCAGGGTCCTTCCACATGGATCGACTGTCATTCCAAAGGAGAGGAGACCCAGACATCGACCGGGTTCGTACAGAGTCGAAAGGACAAACGGGAACTATGACCAGAAAGGAGGAGGTCTGAACATAAAGCCTGCTTAGATTCAGTTTTTGTTGTTGTCGTTGTTTTGGTTTTTTTTTTTTTTTTAAAGAAAGATGACTCTTTCCTGGATTTAACTTCCTTGGCTCAGAAGTTTAGGATTTGAGGGGAAAAAAAGCTCACGGAAAAAACACAAGAAAAAGCTGGATGCGAAAGAAAGTCGAGCAAGAGGAGAACGTCATAGTGAGTGATTAATGATAAAAATTATTTCCGTTCCTTTGGTTCTTTTGTCGGTATAAAATGCTGTTAGCCCACAATTAATCATCATCACGACACTAAAAACATGGACTTCTAATCGTTCCGGCTACCCGTTTTCCCAAGACATCTGCACAGTCTAAGAGTACTGGGTGCAAACTTTTCTGGGGAAGTTGTGCAAGCAGGCTTCTTCAAGTCATTCTGATTTGCATGCAACTGCCACGGGCTTGAGAGGGTGCGGACCCTGCACGCCTAGGGTCTCGGCAGCGCGGGCCGAGTCGGTCTGCAGAGCCCCTGAGCGGCCGCCAGCGCCGGCGCCCTGCGCCCCGCCGCCCTCTCCGCGCCCCGCGCCCGCGGGTTCGAGCCCGCCCTCCGCGCCCCGCGGGAGGACAGAAAGTGGGAACGAGTCAGTACNCGTCACTGCGCTTGGCCCCGCCCCGCCGGTCCCCGCGTGCCCAGCGTGCTGAGCCTGCGCAGTCGGCAGCGCCACGTTGGAAGCGGTGCCGCGGGGCGTGGGAGGAGGAAGGAGGGATAGGGCTCGGTGTCGTGGGGAGAGGAGGCGGGGCTGATGCTGGAAGGATTGCTGGCGGAGGTTGAAACGGCCCAGCAGGAGGGTGGCACCTTCCCGGGCCGCGCTCTACCAACCCGCCAGATGGACGGTGACGGCGGTGGCGCGCCCCCGGGGGCTGATGTAGGTGGTCTGGGGACCGGCCTGTCTGCCAGATGCCCTCGTCCAGCTGACTCTTGGAGCGACTAATCATGTGCGGAAATGAGACTCCAGGTGGGACCGATTGGGAGCCCAAGGATTGCAGGAATTTGTTAAAAGGTGCTGCAAATGGGAGTACCCCACCGTGAGAAAGACAGTGCTGTGAAGCCGGGGACGTGGATAGAGTTCTTGGACTGTGGCGTCTGTGCCCCTGGTGCTGTCTTCTTTTTGCGATGGATCTCATTCTGTGCAAAGCTGATCCTTCGCTCTTGAGCCCTGGTTTGCATCCTTCCCGCCTTCTCAGGCGCTTTGCAATTACAGATATCCCCTCCTGCACCATCAATCCCGCCTTGCTGAATTAGAGTTCAAACATGCCCAGCTGCTTTAAAAAAGGAAACGCCGCCATCCCTTGGCTCTACGTCTACTTTTGACGATACAGCTGATCAAAGAGGTTGAGCGCCTCACTCCCTCTTATCCCTCAGCCCAATCCAATCCATCTAGTGATCCTCCAGCTGCACGGAGGCTGCCCCCAAACAGGGAAGGTTCTTTTGCCAAGGTTGCTTATGACCTCCATGCTGCCCGATCCAGTGGTCGCTCGTCCACTCCCATCCTGTTTGACCTCTCAGTAGCACTTGACCTAGATGACCATCCCCCTCCTTAGCTTCAGGGACGCCATAACACTGCCTTGACTTTCAGTGTTGTGGCTGGATGCTTGGCTGCTGTTAGGCATGTTGGCTTCTCTCCTACATTTGTAAACATTTGAGTATTCTAGGGCTCAGTACCGCCCTCCTTCTCTATCTGGACTTTGTTTCAGTGGTCACGTGCAGGCCCATGGTTATGACTGTCATCCGAACGCCTATGGATACCAAATCTGCAAAGCCATTTCTCCACCCCTGCACCTTCACTAAGCTTCAGACTGCCTCCTTGACCTGTGGGTGTCTAATGCAGCACTGCCCAACTCTACATCACAGCACGTGTAGAAATTCACATTCTACCCATTGATCCCGGGCTCTCTCCCCACATTTCAACAGCATTAATAGCAAGATATCTGTTGGCCAGGCGGCAGTCATGATACAGTTGTCATTCCCTTACATTCATTCACATCAAAACTCACAGACAGGTGTCAGCAGCTTAGAAGAAAATCCGAAATAAATAGCAGAGCGCTCTTTTTAAGAGATGGAACAGAGTGAGAAAATCCGAGGACACTGTTGATTTGGATTCTGGATGCAAAGAATCTTTAAGGATACTTTACCAATTAATTGTATGAATATTTTCTTTTTTGTGTATGTAATGAATGCTATATGGCTAAAAACTCATGTCTTAAGTCTAAACCATTTATTTCTAAGAAGTATAAAATTTCTAGGTTAGAAAACATTGTGTTACAGTTTAGTCAGAATTTTTGCCTTCAGTGGTATTAACGTTGCATGGTAAGAGTGATGACATTTTCTATCCTATGACATGTGGCATTCCTAGGGAATCCTAGGGTAAAAAAAAAAAAGGGAGGCTTCTGGGAGGGAGGCAAGCTACCCAAGGGCCTTGGTGGCCCCACTGGACTGCTCTGAGGCCTCAGAGGGTCCAAATCTTTGCCTAAGCCCTGTTCTGGGACTATACTGGGACACTCTGGTGTGATAGTCATGTCTAATTTTACTTGTTCAAAGCAGAATTCCTGATTCATCCACCTAGAATAGCATCCAAACTACAGTGTGGATACTTGTCTAATCATTAGCATTGCTACTGAAGAAGATGTGGTTGTATAAGCAACTTGGCTTGGAAAAACCACCCGTGTTTCCCAGGCTCCATTGCAGCTGGGGGTGGGGGGCAAGTTCTGCCACTGGAATGTAAGTGGGAATTTGTTGGGAGGTTTCTGGCAAAATTTTGCAGGCTTGAGGGTTGCCTGGGTGGCTGAGTTGGTTGCATGTCTGACTCTTGATTTTGGCTCAGGTCATGATCTCCGGTCATGGGATTGAGCCCCGGGTTGGGCTACGTGCTCAATACAGAGTCTGCTTGAGATTCTTTCTCTCCTGTCCCGCCCCTCAAATAAAATCTTCAAAAAATTCTTTTGCATGCTTGATATGAAGGCTGCCCTTCCTCTCGTTGACTTCACTGTTCATACTGCCTTGAATTCAGACAGAAGGTGGAAGGCAGAGCAATCACATTGCAACCATGAGGCAAGTACAGGTATGCATGCCAAATGCTAAGGGTGCAGGGCACAAAGATCAGAGGCACGTGGAGTTTGAGGTTCTGTGGAGGCTCTGCAGAGCAATGGACCCCACTTTTAGACTATTTTCTTGTGTGGAAAACAAACCCCTATTAGATCAAGTCCCCGTGGTTTGTGTCTTTTCATATAGTCAAATGCAGCCCTCAACACACATGGCCTCCCAGGCCCTGCATGATGGGGGCCATGCCCACCTCTAGGAACCCATGTCTCAGGGTCTCTCTGGCCACCCTGGCCTTTCTGATACTCCTTTAGTATGCCAAGCCAGTTCTTCCCTTTGGGCCTTACCATTAGCTGTTCCCTCCACCCAGAACCAGCTCCCCCAGATTCTTGCACAACTCACTCCTTCTTACTCCGAGTCAGCTTTTCCGTAGGGCCTATCTGCCCTCCAGACCTGAAGAAGCCAGCACAGGTACCCGACTCTCATCCCTTTGTGTTCACAGCACTTCATCCTCATCCAGAATTCCTCAACCATCTTCTTGGCATTAACTGTCTGTCTCCTCTGACTCTAACACTGGTCAAATGTCAGTCCCACAAGGGGAAGGACCTTGTCCAGTTTGCCCACTGCATGGGCAGCCTCCAAAACCAAAGTGGGCACATAAAATGCATTCTGTGGATATTCTCCCCCATAATTCCAGAGCATGGATACTTTTAATTTCTCATAACTGTTACCAAAATGAAGAGCAGCAAGTAAGGACTACACAGAGAATGAAAATATCCTAATTTGTAGGTGCCATCGGTCCAGATGGCCACGTAGCCTTTCTAACATTTACTTCCACCATGCACACATTTGTGTATGCATGTGTGTATGCGCACATGTGTGTGTTTATGTACGTGTGTGTGTGTACGCGCGGATGTGTCAAGCCTCACCAGTCCCAGAGGCTGAGGATAAATGCCAGGCACTGCCCATTGGAAGGTTTCTATGTGGCCAAGCACACCCAGATATTATTAGAATTGCTGAGCGACTCATCTTATTTGAAGCTCACTATAATTCTGAGAGCAAGGCAGTTTCACTTATTTCATCAAGAAAAAGAAAAATAAGGGAGAAGGAAGGATTGTTGGGCTGATATGGGACACAACTCTTGAATGCACGCTGGGACCAGAAGCTGGTTTTTTGAAGTCCCAATCCCATTTTCTCCCACTGTTGGGTGCCTTCTAAATAGAGATTTGTGAGCTGTATCCCCTTCTTCTCTAAGTAGACTTGTCCGATCCCAAAGGGTGCTGGAAAAAATGGTGCCGAATGTAAGATACTTCTGAATGTGAATACTGTAAGCACTGGAAAGAGTATTTGGAGAAGGAACAGAAAGTGCAGATCCTCTCCTGCACGTGAGTATGTTGCACCCTGGGCCACAGCATGGAAACTCTCTGAGCCTGTCTCCTTACCTGCATGATACATCGAGGGTGTGAACACTCACCTCCCCAGGGCTGGTGGGAATTCAGGATTGAGTGCTGCCTACATGCTGTGTAGCCCTTCGTGGTCACGTTAACTGTCCACAAGATCCTGAGACCCAAGGGATTCTCCATCCTCACTGATGGAGAAACCCAGCCTGTGAAAGGCCAATCGCAGGGATTGGTGGCTGGTATGGGAGACCCGAGAGGACCCCGTGCTTGTCACCATCCTACTCTGGAAACTGGTGTTGCTGCTGTGAAGGGAGTTTTCATTCGCACTCAGGAAATACATGAATTGGCCTACGCTGTATTAAAGAACCCCACTATCAGTCAGTTCGATGAATGTTGCTTCCTTATTCCAGACCGGCCCATATGATCTGTCTTCTTGTGCTGTTTGTCTGACGCCTGAGGATTTTTATATTCTGACTCACTACACGGAATTTCTCTTCCGTTGTTGATATTGCTCCGAAAGGGAGGACAGCCTTCTTGACTTCGTAACATCCAAGAGATTTCTTATTATATTATGGATGTTTTAAAGAATATTAACTTAAAGATAATTTATGTGACACCCACACATGCATGTACAGTACTTGACGAGAATATACATACGCTAGAGTCAAATAAAAATAATAGAATATCACGTGCCTTACACACACACACACACACACACACACACACACACACACGAGGAATCCTTTGGGATTTCACTGGGCTTCGACTTGTCAGTCAGTCACAGGATAACCTAGAAGCACTTTGGGGCATTTTTCAAAAGTAATTCAACAGCTAATAAAGGACATGGAGGTCAATTTTGGTCAGATAGGAGGTTACCCTTTAGCTAAGGATATTGGAGAAAAAATAACCAGACTGAATCTTGCAACACAACCTTCTTACCTGTCTTTGGAAGTGAGAGACAGAAACTGAAGAAGATGAGCGGGGCCCTAGCCGTGGATGCTGATTTCCCACGGACTTGCACACGCCGTGGAGGCTGTTTATGGAGAATGTGTTCTAGCGGAGAGACTTGCGGTGGGGGCACGGGTAATTTTGTTTCTGGCTCTTTCAGGGAGTCATGTTTTGACCTTGCGCAAAGCTGCTTCCACATTCTGGGGTTCTGGTTCCACAGTGGAGGCAATAATAGGAATCTTGCTCAGGGATTCAAATAGTTATTCAATATTAGTCTTAGCATTTATCTCCTTATATAAAATTCTTACAAGGGTATATGAATTGCTCTACGTATAAAAAATAAACATGACAAAGATATCAAGAATAAAGAGGCTTTCAGCAAGATAAAACCATCCCAAGGGAGTCTGAAATTGAAGAACAACATATATTGCTTAGCTTTTATTTTTTTTTTTTCTTAATCTATCCAGGATTCAGTGGTACTAGGACATTATTTTACCCTTTTCCCATTAAAAAAATTCAAAAGATTCTTCAGGGGTGAGTGTGTCATTTTTAGAGAGCTAAAGTGAAAGACAAACAGGACGTTGAGGGGCTGCTTCTGCCTTTCAGCTGTGAGCCTCTGCTCACACTTTCCACGTGGGATCGGCCTGCAAAGGAGAATCTACAAATGACTGAGCACTGGTCTCGGGGTCTCCAGACCAAGGTTCGAGACCCAGCCTGATCACACGGATAAGTGACATTGGGGAAATGCCATCCTCGATATGCTATCACATACGCTTCTTGTGAACATTCTAGAAGGGTCCATTATTACTCCCATTTTTTAAGGGGTGGGAGACATTGAGACTCAGAGAGGATGGCATTTTTTCCCCTTAAAAAATGGAAGTAATAATGGACCCTTCTAGAATGTTTACAAGAAGCGTATGTGGTAGCGTGTTGAGGATGCTGGGTAGACTTTAAGGAACTAAATACAAGTCTACCCAAAGCACATTACTTGTTAGAGATTTTAGAGAAACAGCAAAGTAAACATGACAGAACATGATGAATATTCAAGATATACATGTGCAAGACAGAACAATTGTCTGTCTTGTATATAATACACAAGACAGAACGTGATGAATATTCTGGAATAATATGAGGTTCCTATTGGTTCATGGATGGGTAGGAATGGTGATAATGAACTGGTTTCAAGGCAAAGGGGACATGGAGTCGAGCTTTGCCTTTCCAGTCAACAGGAGGCAGAAGGAGGACATACCATATGGAGGAATAGCAGAGGAGAATGTTGGCAGTGAGAGACAGTGGTCGGTGTGCCAAAAACACTGATTCCTCCAGTCTGACTTGAGGGCGGGTTGAGCAGGGAAAGGTAATGGAGGACCAGGAAGTCCCGGATTAAGGTCTGGCCTAAGAGAAGACGGTGGGATTCTTATCTCTGCTTCTTGCTTTCAGTCTCCTGCAATATCACATCTTGTAGCCCCTGGAATGCTTTCTTGTACACTCAAGAGGGAATGAAAGCGGAAAAAAGCAAAAAGCATTTCAGTATCATAAAAAAAATAGTTTTGACCTCACAGTTCCTCTGAATGGGTATAGGGAGCCTCCAGAAGCCCCTGGACCATATTTTAAAGGTTGCTGTTCAAGATCATTGTTTAGGCACATACTGATTTAAAATCAAGAATAAAAAAGAATTGGGGTTAAAAACAAACAACCACCACACTGTCGTCAGTGGGGATGTCAGCCCTACAGTAGGCTTGGACTGCGTGCCCTCTGGCATCCCCCCCACCCTGCCCCCCACGGTAGTCCTGCTCAGGTGGGCACACAGGGGCTCCCTCTTCTGGGCTGATTCGCAGGTGCTGGGCCGGCCAGGTCAGATGGGAGGGTGGCGGGGGATCATCTTCCTGAATGACAGCCGCAGCCCCCACTGTCTGGGCTTCCCTGCTTCCTGCAGCTGTTTCCAGATCCACAGAGCCCTCCTGCTGTGCTGCCTGCCTTCAAAAAGGCAGTTTGAGTAATCTTAGAGTTTTGATAGTCTTACAGACACCAGTTTTCAAAAAAGCTGTTTTCACAGTCTTTTCAAAAAAGGGAGACAGATAACATTGTACAAGTACAATGCTGATTTGATACATTTATATATTGCAATATGATCTGACCTTAGCATTAGCTAACATCTCTGTCAGGTCACATAATTGTCATATTTTGTGTGCGGTGGGAACAATTAAGACCTAGTCCCTTAGCAGCTTTGATATTTATAATATGAACTTTATAGACTATAATCACCAAGCTGTGCATTACATCTCCAGAACTTATTTATCTACTAGTTGCAAGTTTGTATTCTTAAGCATCTCCCCACTTCCTCCAACCCCTTAGCTGCTAGTAACCTCCAACCTACTCTCTGTTTCTATGATCAGTGTTTTTTTAATTCCACATGTAAATGATACCATACAGTATTTGTCTTTCTCTGTCTGACTTATTTCACATAGCATAGTGCCCTCAAGAACCATCCCATTCACAATAGCATCAAAAACAATAAAAGACTTTGTAATAAACCTGACTTAGGAAGTAACAGTTCTGTACAATGAAAACTACAAGACTGATTAGAGAAATTAAAGATACAAACAAATGAAAAGATAGCCCATATTTATGAATTGAAGGAATTAATATAGTTAAAATATCCCTCTACCACCCAAAGCAATCTACAGATTCCATGCAATCCCTGTCAAAATTCGAATGGCATTTCTCACAGAAATAGAAAAAACAATTCACACGTTTTTAAATGAGGAATGGCAAAAGATCTCAAAGAGGCTGTTGGCCATTTCTTTCCCTTCCAAAGCTGCGTGTTTTGACTTATCTCAATAAGCATAGATGTTTTGACTGCTACATAGTAGATATTTGGATTACTTTCATGTAAGAAGCACTTTTTATGAATACATTTTAAAAAATAAAATTAATATACTTTGGAAAAACTAAATAACGCAATGTCCACAGGAGAAAGCATGTTACCACTTCTCAGTAATCCTGTCAGCATTAGTTACCACATATGACATCTGGCTTCCAGAAAAAAATAGATAAAGATTCTTTTTAACTACCTGATTTAGTGCACTGTCCCTCAATTTATGCTTGTCTAGTGTTTCCCTCATTGTTAAATAGGGGTTATGGGTTTTTAGAGGGAAGACCACAGAAGTGAAATGCCATTTTCTTTACATAATTTCAAGGGCACACGTTATCAATATGACTTATCACGGGTGATGTTAACCTGGATTACCTTGCAGATAGAAAGGGCTTTAAGTATGATTATTTTATGGATTTAAGTTAATTTATTGGTGATTTCAGCTCTTAGGGATCAGTGTGAACAGGGGCTAAGTTATTTGCGTCATAACCTTCAAGGGATGAGCCTGTATCAATAAGCAAATACGTGTCCATGATTCTGGAAGATACCTTTGGGCACTTCTCTCTCTCTCTCTCTCTCTCACTAGTGAAAGGGAGTGAGTTTTATTCTGTCTCGCTATTCAGAGGTTAGAGATGGCAGATAATTTCCCTAACAAACTTAAAGCCTGTTTCCCTGCTGAAATTACCCGGGTTTCTTTTTAAACCATTTTTCTTCTCAGTGAAGTGATTTAAGAAAATTCATTAATTCTTTCATTCGGGCTGGAGTATCTGTGTGTGACTTTGCAGGCTGGAGAAGGCTGTAAATAAGGACTTCGGTGGGCGGCCTGGTTCTTGCCATGTTTGCAGAAAAGCCAGTTTTGCTTGCTCAATTTTCAGGAAAGGGTCTGAGCTTGGGAAATACAATTGTGATTAATCCAGATAAGAACGAATCCCAAGTCCATCCTTCAGGCTTGGAGGGACCCTCTGGGGCACCATTCAGAGCTTTTTACTGACACAAATTAATAAACTGCCTTTGGCCATGGAAAAGATAAAAGAAAATACACAAGCCTCAGTAGCTCGCTGGAGACTTACAACGTGGCCATTCATCTTAACAAAGAACCACAGAGTGTTCGGGTAAAGAAACATTACACTTAAGCTATTCCTTGCAGTGTCTGTGGAAAAGGTGAAGTTTGATGTAACGTCACACCCACAAATACCAGAGAGTGACATGCTGGGCCGGGCTCGGGTGGGTTTTTGGCTTATTTATTGCTCCTCGTCATCTAAGGATGTTATTCTCCCTTCCACCCCTCTGCTCTCTTCTCTTTTTTCTTTCAGAAAGAGAAATCTAGTCTGAATAGTTATTGGAACATTTGGGGAATATGGCGGAGCTCATGGGATTAAGGAAAGGGCGCCAATGGCCTCAGGAAGGAAGGCAGAGGGGCGCCTGGGTGGCACAGCGGTTAAGCATCTGCCTTCGGGTCAGGGCGTGATCCCGTCGTTATGGGATCGAGCCCCACATCAGGCTCTTCTGCTATGAGCCTGCTTCTTCCTCTCCCACTCCCCCTGCTTGTGTTCCCTCTCTCGCTGGCTGTCTCTATCTCTGTCAAATAAATAAATAAAATCNAAAAAAAAAAAAAAAAAGGAAGGAAGGCAGAGCAGGGAATCTCTGGACCCACCAGGGTCTGACCTGCTTGGGCTTCTGGGGGAGGGTGACTCCGTGCAATGGTACATTTTGTGTGTTGACTTGGCTAGGGCGCAGTTCCCAGATATTTGGTTAAACATGATTCTAGATGTTTCTGTGAAGCTGTGGTTCACTTTATTTTATTTTTTTAAAAGACTTTATTTATTTATTTGAGAGAGAGAGGGAGAGAACAGAGTGAGAGAGAGAGCACACGAGTGGGGAGGTGGGGGAAGGGCAAAGTGAGAGGGAGAAGCAGACTCCCCAGTAAGCAGGGAGCCCGACACGGGGCTCGATCCCAGGACCTGGGATCATAACCTGAGCTGAAGGCAGACACTTAACCAACTGAGCCACCCAGGCACCCCTGAAGGTGTTTTTTAGGTAAGACTAACATTTAACTCAGTAAACTGTGAGTAAAGCAGATCACCCTTCGTAATGTAGATGGGCCTCATCCAACCAGTTGAAGGCTTTAACAGAAAAAAGGCTGACCTCCCAGGAGGAAGAGAGAATTTTGCCAACAGACCACCTTCAAACTCAAACTGCAACTTATCCCTGGGTCTCTAGCCTGCTGGCCTACCCTGCAGATTTTGGACTCGCCAGACCCCATAATTGTACGTGCCAGTTCTTAAAATAAATCTCTGTCTCACTCTCTTTCTGTTTCTCTCAGTCCCTATCTATCATCTATCTATCCATCCATCTATCTATCATCTATCTGTGGAGAGACGGGGAGACATCCTATGGGTTCTGTTTCTCTGGAGAACCTTGACTAATACACTCAGCTACAACTGTTTCATTCTCGATCTCCATTCGAGATCTGATTCAGAGAACATGACACATCCTTAGGTCTCAAACTGCTTCAATTCAGGTGCTATGTTTTTAAAAGAACGCTCTGGGTGTTGTTAAATAAGGTGGAGGGGATAGAACATTTCCAACCCAGCGAGCTAAAATGAGAAGCCCTGTTAACTGACAGATCAGGCTGAGAAGACCTTAAGTAACATTAAGTTTGACTATGCCCTGTTATCTTTCATAAAAAGTTACTGATCTTCTCTGACAGGTTTTTCTGGAATTTTATGTCAAGGGAAAGGAGCACTCCTGTTACCCATTGTTTATTCACTGTAACTGTAACTCTTTAATCCCATACCTCCTGTAACAGCAAGCATTGTATCAGGTTCTGAACCTACCGGTTGCTGGGAATAGCATTATTATGCCTACTGTTAATGACTCAAGCTGCAAAATGACCTCACTGGCCTTGTACCAGTTTAACTCACCACCACAGAATATATATATCTTACATAAATTCTCTTCCTTGTCAGAAGATTCTCAGACCATGGGGTCTAGTGTTTCCTTGCACACTTACAACTTGCACAGAAATAAAAAGCACTGCCTCTAATGGATTATTTACATAACAGGAAGTTTTGTTCTCCACCCCTTTCTCCCTCCCCCGCCCCCTCCTCCCCCTACTCTACCTTGCCCTTTACCTCGGATACTAAAGTCTGTCCCATCTCATCAGACCCAATGTTCACTGCAGCTCTCTCCATCCACGTCCCTAGGCTCTCTGCTTTTACCTCAGGCTTCCTGGGGTTCATTTCCAACTGCTCCAACTTTCACTGAGGTGGCTGGAGGACTGAGGGTTCCATGAGACTCTAAGTAGCAAGCTGTGTCTGCTATGGTAGCTGAGAGAACGAAAGGAGCCCTGTCCTTATCATCAACTCATGTGGTGATCCTGGGAGACATATTCCTCCTGGGCCCCTGTCCTGTTCCTACCATCCCAGGAGAAGCACAGTTGACTACCAGGCTCTGAGGGTCAATCTAGAAGTCTCAAAACTAGGAAGGGGTTTATTGATTTCAAAGACTTTATTTCATTTAACAACTATTTTTGAGGACCTACCCGATGCCAGGCACTTTTAGAAATTGAAGATAAGGTCTCTGCTTTCTCAGAGTTTACACTAGTCTATTGGAGGCTGAAATTGTGCATAGTGACAAGCAACAGATATAGGGTTCTGATATTCTCCACTAAAACAGTCTGAAATGCTGAAAAACTCCTTGGTTTCTGAAGCTTTGCAATGTTAATATCCTGGGTTGTTTCTGAACAAATACTTCATAGAGTTCCTTGGAACACATTTTAAAAGACAAAATTCAGGTGTCGTATCATTCCTGCTTCTCTGTTCCTCTGCAAGTAAGATTCTTTAGAAAGAAATGTGGGGTGGGAGAGATTGTCTTTGTATCCCCCTTTCCCCTTTCCAGCATTGCTTATGCCCTGGGAGCTAGGGCAAGTCTGGTGGTGGGAGTCCTTCATCCTCTGGAGCAGGGATGGGCCAACGGTGGTGAACAGACCAACTCCAGCCCACCAGCTGTTTTTGTAAATAAAGTTTTATTGAAACAAAGCCACCTGCATTCATCTGTGTATCGTCTATGGCTGTTTTCCTGCTACGATGGCAGAGTTTAGTAGCTGTGACAGGTATGGTCTGGCCTGCAAAGCCTAAATATTCATTATTTGGCCCTTCCAGAAAGTTCGCAGACTCCTTCTCTAGAGCATTGGTTCCCAAAGTGTGGGCCCCGTTCCAGAGGCATCAGCATCACCTGAAACCTTGTAAAAAAGTGCAAGTTCTAAAAAAAAAAAAAAAAGTGCAAGTTCTCACCTCACCCTAAATCTGCCCAATCGGAAAGTCAGATGGGGCCCAGTAACCTGTGCTTTGGTGAGAATAATTGCCCCCTTCCAAGGGGATTCTGATACGAGCTAAAGTTTAAGAATCACCAAACATATAGGGGCGCCTGGGTGGCACAGTGGTTGGGCGTCTGCCTTCGGCTCAGGGCGTGATCCTGGCGTTGTGGGATCGAGCCCCACATCAGGCTCCTCCGCTATGAGCCTGCCTCTTCCTCTCCCACTCCCCCTGCTTGTGTTCCCTCTCTCGCTGGCTGTCTCTGTCTCTGTCAAATAAATAAATAAAATCTTTAAAAAAAAAAAAAAGAATCACCAAACATATAATTTCCCCCTATAATTTTAGGGAACCATATACATAGCTTACCAGGAAGTCAAAGCCAGGCAGTAGTTTTCAAATTCCTGATCTCTCCTTGTTTTCCCATGTGATTGCCTAGAAAAGGAGCACTGCATGTGGAGATGCGTTGGCTGAGACATTTTAAGAGAAGCCATAGCTAATGGCATTGATGATTAAGAATGATGTTCATCGCACAAAGGAGCATTAACTGATTTTATAAGACTTCGGAGGGCTGATATTTAGCTTATTGATTAAGGAACATCACATCAATGTTCCTTTTAAAATTAAATCTCTTTAAATTAATTTTTGACCACTGTTGAGGACAAGATGCTGACTGATTATATGTGGCAGTGGATGGTGATTACAAACAACTCTCTGTACCTTCCCAGGGGGCCCCGCATGCGTCGGACTTACAGACTGCCACACAAGGCACACGAAGGACGTGCTCGTGGCTGCCCATCTTCCCTGGGGCACCGGTACCTGATGGTACTGCTGACTTTTGCCCGCTCTTGCCCTCCTCTAAAGAGAAAAAAACCCTGACCAGGGGGCACATGAAGTTTTAATGTTTGGGATCTCTGAAACACTGACAATGATGAAATAGAAGGTAAGTGTTTGGAGCCCTCAACCCATTGTTTGGAATTTCTTCCGGAACGTGGATCAGTTACGGGCGAAAAAAATTTCATCCAATTCCCTTGAACTCGTGGCTGGTCTGGCTCTGGTTTCCAGATCCTCAGACTTGAAAAATCGTCATGAGGAAGCCTCTTCTTCCATTTCTCTTCAGGTTCAGAAATTATGTTTATGAGCGTTTCCTTTCATATAGATTATCTGTATCCACCCAACAGATGGGATTTTCACGGTTTCACGGTCAGCCGTTCTTTTGTTGTGTCATTAAACAAAAGAAATGAATGCAAATGCTGTTCTAGGTGGTTAGATAGAAGTTCCTCCTTAGGACAGCAAAAGAAACATTTCAGTTCATTTCAGACCTTCCACTCTCACCCCATGGACTCAATAGTCGCACAACTGCTAATACTCTAGACGACAGGAGACTTCGCAGATCATATGTTCTCTATTTGGATGGTGATTGCCAACATGGACTCAATATTATTCGCATGTGCTTATGATGAAGCATTTTATACATGTGTCACCTGAATGCCTTTGTCAGAACTAGTAACATACTAGTTCTAGTGTATTTTTATTGCTAATTTCTGTTTTATTCTCAAAGAGACCACAGGCTATTTTCTACCACGCACTTGGCAAGCTACGAGCTGTGAGTAAAATTTTGCCTGGTGTCTGTTGTGTAAATAAAGTTTTATTGGAACACAGCCATGCCTGTTTGCTTACATATTGCTGAATGCTACCTTTGTGCTACAATGACAAGGTTGGGTAGTTGTGACAAAAAAATACTCACTGTCTGATCCTTTGCAGTAAGTTTGCCAACCCTGACAGACTGCAGGAAAAAAAAGTGGAAACAAAGAGATTTGCCACCCAGTAAATTTCCATGATTTATTTTTAAGCCTTTATTTCTTATGTGTATAGAAACATGACATAGGTAAGATCCTTCCAGGGAGTGCCATCTTTCCTACCTGTGACGTGGTGATAGGAGCTGTAAAGAACAGTTTATGGTAGAATGTAGGAAGACATTGTCCTAGGGGCCATGTCGAAACTCTTCTTTGAGTCAGAATATGGGAGGCAGCCTCCCAGACAACGCCCCCCATCCCCTCCTCCTTGCGCTCATGTCTTTGTATAAACACACTTCCCTTGACTGTGGGCTGGATCTGGTGACTGGCTTCTACCGGACAAACATGGCAGAAGTGATAGATGTTGTTTCTGAGATTATATCATAAAAAGACCGTGACTTCTGTCTCTC
Organism: Ailuropoda melanoleuca; assembly: GCF_002007445.2. NCBI lineage: Eukaryota > Metazoa > Chordata > Mammalia > Carnivora > Ursidae > Ailuropoda > Ailuropoda melanoleuca. The sequence goes on along the minus strand of NC_048220.1, from coordinate 139,145,358 downwards.
ATTCTCTCTTGCTCCCCGGGTTTGCTTACCTTCGGGAGAGCCAGCCCATGAAGCAGTCCTGTGAGGAGACCTGTGGATAAGAGACTAGGCCCTGCCAACAACCACATGAGTGAATGGGAAGCTGATCCATGGCCCCCACCGCAGATGAGAGCCCAGCCCTGCCTGGCAGATTCCCTGTAACCTCCTGAGAGACTCTGAGCCCCAGGCACCCAGCTAAGCTCCTTTGGATTCCTACCCAGCTAGATCTAAGATAACAAATGTTTGTTGTTTTAAGCCACTACATTTTGGGGTAACTTGGTAAGCACCTATAGGTAACTATTCCTCAGGGAATAAACCACCAGAACTGAATTAAGAAATGATAAAACCTTCAGGCGGATAGAGCTTTTTCAGTCTGCTTTATTTAACTTAAACAAAATTGGAAAATATTACACAGGTGTTCTGAAGACAAGATTCACAGCAGCCATACTCTCAGTTTCAAAGGGGAAAAACACTTCACTGACGTTATAAAAATCTAATGGAAACAGAAGAAAAGGGAAATCTGCGCATAGATGAGGGCCACCGTAAGCAATAAGGAATAAGACAGAGTCACATCAGATCAGATGCTTACAACATCCAATATTATCAGCTGGGGAAGCTCCCCTCCCCCCCAAGCCCCCCTCCCCCATGGAGATAGCCTGGCTGGAGCGTCCTCCCCTCAAGTGAGACTTCTAACTGACCATCTCCATATGGGTCTTTTTATAGGGTGAATGATGGGATCTGAAGTTAATTGTTTGCTGACGTGCAGTTTGGAGCGAGCTGCATTCCTATGCTATCATGTCTTGACATCTTCAAGGAGCCTGGGTAGGTGTGCTTGCCTTCCTAGAGTCCACTCCGGAAGGCCAGTCCAGCCTGGAGCTGGAGGGGATGGAAGGCGAGATTTGCAGCTCTCGGCGTCCAGACCAGAAGGGCCATTTCTGACCTGGAGGCCAGCTAATGTCAACTAACCAGGCTCCCGAGGTCACTCATGCAGCACCAGTTCCACAAACAACAGGCTTTAGCCTGCCTGCCTCCGTGTGGGTCGGGGCGGCGGGTTATGCGGGCCACATCACAGAAACCGCCTTCCATACAACACAACAGGTAAATTAGTGCTCTTTCCAAGCGTACTGGTATTTTCCATGAGTTCAGATGTCCTCCCCCATTAGCCTATGTGTCCTCGCGGAGGTTAGCCTACTGCTCTGGGCGGGCAGGACGTGGCAGCTGGATCTCTACCCATCTTTATGCACAGAGCTGATACCATAGCTCATGTGGGAAAATGGTCTCAATATATCCGAACTGGCCAATATTAACATAAACCAAGATGCCAGAAAATGCTCACTTTGTATTGAGCAGCTAGTTCTTTCCTTGAAAATGAAACTATGGCATATCACAAGTACAATCTGGACTTACTAAGAATCTACACTTTGATCTGTACGCGCGCCGTGGAACAGCCCCATTGCTCTGGCTGCTCCCAGAACCGGCCCCAGTCCGGCGAGGTACGGTGAGCAGCGGACGCTGACCTGCTGTGGCTGCCCCGGCTGGTCCTGCTCGGCAGCTGCCCTGGGGCAGGACCACTGCATGGGCTACTTGGGTCTGATTGGAAGCCAATTTGGGCAAAGACAAATCCACTTGACTTGTATTCTTTACCTTTTCTCATTTACATTTGTGGACTCTTGAAATGAGGCTCCTTTCTGAATACAGACATATGCTTAGAGGGACACAGGCATGGACACACGGACACACACAGACACACTCATGTGGGTACACACACCTTTCCTTCTCGTGTTTTGCTTCATGTGGATGGCAAACGGAGCTGAAGAATACTTTGAGGCTTGTCCAGCCAGAGGCTCTAAACCAAGCGTCCGCTTGCTGTACCTTGGGGCTGTTTTTCAACATGCAGATCTGGGGTCCTGACCGGACCCAACTGAATCAGGGTCTCTGGAGGTGGGGCCCCGGGAGTCTATTTATAACATGCTAATCTGGTCACTCCCCATCCCCCACCCAGGGTGCCTCTGGAGACCTGTTTCAGTTTGCTAGGGCCGCGGTATCAAAGAAACACAGAGCGGGGGGCTTAAACCAGAGACATGTATCGTCTCCCTGGTCCGGAGGCTGGAAGTCCAAGATCAAGCTGTCAGCACAGTCGGTCCCTTCTGCGGCTGGGAGGGAGAGTCTGCTCCAGGCTGCGCTCCGTGGCAGGACAAAGGCCATCTTCTCCCTGGGTCTCTGCACCCCCCATCTTCCATTTTTGTGTGTCTTTGAACAAGTTTCCCTTTTGATAAGGGCACCAATCATATTGGATTGGGGCCCACCCTCATGATCTTAGTTTAATTGGATTACTTCTGTAAAGACCCTGTCTCCAAATAAAGTCCTCGCCGGAGATTCTGGAGGTTAGAGCACCAACATATCCTTTTCCGGGAGACACAATTCGACCCGTAACAGTATTCTTTTCCGTAAGAGATGACGATGTCATGAGCATCCCATGATAATAACATGATCAGAGCTAATGTTTTGGCGTACTTACTACCTGTGCTAAGTGTTTTACATATACTATTTAATTTATTTTATTATATTTTATTTTTTATATGAATTCAATTAGCCAACGTCTTCATTAGCCACCAATAGTTTCAGATGTAGTGTTCACTAATTTATCAGTTGCGTGTATAACACCCAGTGTTTAATTTTTTTAATTTATCTTTATTTTTTTTAATGTTTTTTATTATGTTAGTCACCATACAGTACATCCCTGGTTTCTGATGTAAAGTTCGATGATTCATTAGTTGCGTATAACACCCAGTGCACCATGCAATACGTGCCCTCCTTACTACCCATCACCAGTCTATCCCATTCCCCCACCCCCCTCCCCTCTGAAGCCCTCCGTTTGTTTCTCAGAGTCCATAGTCTCTCATGCTTCATTCATGACAAACTTTGAAGATGTTGTTACATTTCCCAATTTGGAGACAATGAAACTGAGGCTTACAGAGACTAGCTAACTTGCCCAAGGCCCCACCACGAGCNTAGTCCATAGTCTCTCATGCTTCATTCATGACAAACTTTGAAGATGTTGTTACATTTCCCAATTTGGAGACAATGAAACTGAGGCTTACAGAGACTAGCTAACTTGCCCAAGGCCCCACCACGAGCAGATGGCAGTGGAGGAATGACACTAAACCCCATGCTCTTTTCTGCTGTACATTCAGTTGTCAGAGGCTCTAACTGTCACACAAGGCCCTTTGCTTTGAGCCGGCATTTGCTCCCCTATGCCCTTGGTCTAATTCCTTTGTCCTTTTTTGGGGGGCAGAGTGACTGTATTCCTCCTCTTTGTCAGAAGCTTGTAGAAGATTTCCAGGCCCCTCCAAGCATTCACTTTTCTGAGGTGCACACCTTTGTTCTTTTCTGGGTGACACACCCCGAGTCCTCTGACCATGGTGGCCGCCTCTCCTCCGAACTCTCCAGTTTGCCGGTGAGCACCTTCAAGTGGTGTCCCCAGTGTAGACTGGGACTGGGTTTGGACACAGTCCTGCTCCAGGTGTTGGCTTATGCTCTCCCAGCTACATGGGTACAGTGTCTCATCAAGGCAGATGACACACAGTTTCTGTCCTTTCTGTGTAAGTGCATCAGAATAGAGGCTAAGCACACATCGTAAGCCAGAACTCTATGCCCATTTGGTCACAACAGAAAGAGCGTGTCCCACTCTCTAGACCAGGACAAAGTTATAAACCGAGGCATGTAAGCCCTGGTGTTCCAGACAGAGTGAGGCCCTACTGTTGGGACCCCTCTGCACATTTCCAGCTCACGGGACTGTGCCAACATCAAACTCCCCCCTTAGGTAGGCCTCTCACGGCAAGAAGCCAGCAGCGAGGCTCTGTCAATGGTCTGTTGGTTTTCTCCCTCCCCTTAGTGACTGCAAGTCTCCTGTGTATCTGAAATCAGGAAGGACTTTCCTTTTCTCCGTCTTATTGTCTTACTGTAGCTTATGGAGTTGCCCTTTAGATAACTTTAGAATTCGACAGATGGTTATTGTCCCAGACCCGTGGGTTCCTACTCGGCTTCCTGAACGACTGAAGAGATTGACATCACCACGTTGAGTGTGGCCATACAGCCCGGCTGGGCTCAGCATTTACTATGGGACAGGTCCCCGGCTGCTAAGCCCTCCCTCCCTCCGTCACCAACAGTGATGGGCTCTGGTTCTAGGCATCCTTCTAGATCCTGGGGATCCTGGGGTTGAACAAGACAAGATTCCTGCTCTCAGGGACATTTTAATGGTGGGTCGATGGTGACAAACAAGTAAGCCAACGAAGTACGTTCAGATTGTGACAACAGCAGTGTTCAAAGTAGACAGGACAACGGGGCATGTGTGCACGTGTGTGTGTGCACGTGTGTGTGCGCACACGTGTGTGTGTGCATGTGTGCCCGTGAGCTGCCTCCTCTCAGCTTCCTCCAGTGCTGATCTTTCCAGTTTCTGGCTTAGGCACCATTAGCAGAGCTACGTTCTCTTGACACAGCTTGATGTCAGCACCAGGTCCCCTGTGTCACCTCCCGTCATTTGCCAGGTGAGGATCATGCAAAGTAAACTTGGAATTTACCCCAGTTGTGGAATTAGAATTATGAAATATGTGCTCAACCAACTGACAATTGTGAGTGGTTCTTGCGTGCTCTTGTGGAGTCTGCGTGACTGTGGATACTGGGTGTGAAATGACCTGTTTGAAAGCACCTATCATGTGAGTGGCAGTGGGAGCAAAATGGAGCCAGGAGAAGCTGTGGAGTTGAGCAAGGGTTTTTTTTTTCCTGTTTCCCTGCCATTTGTCTCCTCAGTGAGACCCACTTTCCCCTTCCAGCCCTCTTCGTCCTTGGTCTCTTCCACTTACCCAAATAAGAAGAAAAGGTCATCACTGGTCAGATGGAAAATTGGGGTCAGGGGTACTAGGCCTGGGACTCTCTATGCAGAAATGCAAGATGGTACATTTTCCTGGAGCCTCTATAGTTCTCATTCCTGGGGACTCTGAGTGGGCCCACTGAGTCAGGGGCTCCAATATGCCACTGCATGAGAAGAGAGGAGCCATGAGTGAGGCTTGGAGACAGGCAGGAATGGAATCCGTGTCAGAATGAACGCTGTCATCACAAGGGGCAAGAGGCCCTCAGACCCTGGGAGGAAAGATGGCTCTTACCTGGTCCCTGGCTTCCTGAGGCTCAGAAGGAAGGGGCTGACGGCCACATTCAATATCCCAACTTCTTGGATGGAACCCTAACTGAGGTAGAAAATCTTGCAGGCTCTCTTTTCCTTATTCCTATTTCCTTCCTTCCTTCCTTCCTTCCTTCCTTCCTTCCTTCCTTCCCTCCTTCCTTCCTTCCTTCCCCCTTCCTTCCATATTTTAGGTAAACAATCTCATTTGTGAAGTGGAAGGTCCTGGCCTCTTTAAACAGGCATTAGCAGACTGAATGGCCTCTCTCCTGGGCAGTGGGGTGAGGGTATGGGTGCTGCTCTGAGCACAGCCTCAGTTCCCTCTGAAATCTTACCCTGGGTTGGAGCAGTCCTCAAAGGAACCTCCCGGCCTGCTCCTGAGTGGCCCCTGGATGCAGGTCAGGTTCACCTGTGCTGCGTCCAAGCTTCTGTGCACATGTCCCCAAGCACGAGCTGGGGGCAGCTGGGCTCCCTCTGCTGCAGCCCAGGACTGGAGCCCACCATTTCCTTGGAGCTCTGCCCTGGGAGCTGGCCGCCTCCTTCCAGGCTTTCCCCATTGGCTCCCTCCCTTTGTTGCCATCACAGAAGCTGGGGCTCCCCTTATTAACCTTTCTTTAGCCCCTATTCTTTCCTCCCTCTGGGTAAAGCTCTGCAGAGCTCCTCGCCTGTGAACCTTCTGTGCATCTTCTGTCCAAGCGTCCGCCTGGGTTTCCCATCTACTCTAAGACAGAAGTGCCAGGAGTCCATCATTCCTGCTACTTTGGACTTTTGGCCAAAACCGAAGCAGGAAGCAGGAAGTGGCAAGCAGGAAGTGGAAGCAGAAAGCAGTTATTTGTGTTGCTTCAAGTGTCCTTTCTCTGAGGTCCAGGAAACTTCAGCCTGCTCAGGGGCAAGGAGAGGAGCAATGCAGAGAATCCTGCCCTTGGGGCTAACCTGTAGAGAATATTCAGGAAGGTTGTTGACCAGGATGCTGATTTCAGCTACTAGAGAAATAGCAGTATGAGATAAGAAAAAAAAAATACTGAGAGCTCTTGTAGAAATAATTACACTAACTGTTACTTGAACGAACTACTTATCACCCATGCCTATTTGTCATGGGGCAGATAAACATTCGTGCACATTTTAAAAAGTCTACTTAGAGGCAAGTTTTCCTCAATTATAAAGTCAAATCTGGCTCATACGGGTGCCACCTTCCTGGTGTGTTTGGGTAACCTGGTCTAAAACACAGCTAGAGAGACACTGTTCTGTAATGATCGTGGAGTAGGCACCCCACTGTGGACATTTTCTCAAACAGGCTACTTGTGTTTCCTCCTTTCCATAGCTGACACATCATGGAAAAATTGAGTGCAAATAAAAATTTCCCATCATACAGTATTTCAAATGTCCTTTAAGATCTGTCTCTAAAGCATGAATTCTCAAAGGGATAATATTGTACTCAAGAGAGCATAAAAATCATACTCCTTTTTATACAGCTTTTTATGTGTAAAGCATAGATATACATACAATACATGAATAGCTATACAGTATGTCTTTAATATTAAGATTTCGTTGGGAGAGGGATTTGGACAAAAATGTCTTAAAACGTCTTAAAAGGCTCACTGCGGGGGGATGGAAAAAAAGGTTGAGAAACACCGCCCAAGTGGGTACTTTTCATATTCTTCTATTTTATAGTATTACCTTTTAATTAGTTTTTCAATAGAAAGGTGGATTTTCGTATCTTGAGCTTGCTTCAAGTCGGACAGATCTGTTGAAAGTCTGTTACTGCTAGAAGGCAACACTCATCCGTCTCAGCCATTGTACAGCAGCCCCCAGGAGAGTCTTCTAGCTGGGAAATCTGCCGTGCTGTTATAAAATAATAAGGCTGCTTATTGTCCACAGCTCGTGGAAGCAGTCTCATTATTATTTTATGGTCAAATCTCTGGTGATAATAGTACTGATAATTACAACGCCGTATTTCATCAAAGCAAGACTCCATTGATTGTAAGATGTGCCATTAAAATTTGACACAATGCTAGGATGCTGTAGACGGTCAGATGCACTAAAGAAATGTTAAAATGTGGAGAAATGTGCATCTTAGGATCAATGAAGAGCAGAAATGATATCTGAAAACCTCTGAGTCTTTACCACATGCCCAGCTTATCTCACCGAGCACTTTCAATGGGGTGATGCCTATTACATGCAATGATACATATTATTATCCCCATTTTTTAGATGAGGACAGCTGAGATTCAGAGGTTAAGTAACTTGGCCAGGATTGCAGAGCTCCAAAATGTTGGAGGAAAGAATCAACTCCAGGGCCTTCACGCCTCAGCCTTCTGGTGAATACTGCACTATACCTCCCTCTCCCTCTCTTCTACTCCCTGTTACCTCCCCAAACAGGTGCACCTCAGTTCACTCAGCACACAGGTTTCTAGAGAGCGCACAAAATGGGATGCTTGTAGTTTTCAAATTCACAAAGGAAATTTTATTTTTTAAAGGGGTGCTATGGAAAGAATGCCTCGGTTGTGTGGTCTCCCCATGCCTTCCTGATCTGGTAGAAAGAGAATTTATCTTGAAGCCAGAAGGACGAAGGTTTGGTCCTCACTCTTGCACATACCTGCAGTGGTAACGTGGCTGAAAGTTCACTTGTCTGAGTCCTGGTGTCCAGGTATGAGTCTTGAAGCCTCATAAATCCAGGCTCTCATAATCACACAGATTCATTAATAAACTCCTGAGGAAGAGATGTTAAACCCACACTCCTAATAGGTTTATAGCTTTCTGCTTGGGGGCTGCTGTCAGGGGGAGATGTTTTACTTTTATCTCTCGTTTGCCTTTGTCTGATTGTTATTCTGTAAAGGATCTCGGCCGTCGAGAGTGTATTTAGCTCATTCGGTTGGGACACTTCCTTAATGGTATAGAGATAACCAATTGTACAGTTTATATTGGCATTGAGAATTTTGCCTCCCTCCAGAATATTATAATCCTAACTTATTGTTTGAGGCGCCATTGCTTTTGGATAAACACGAAAATGTGTTTTCTCTTTCTCTATTCCAGCGGGCAGTTTTTCAAATGGACTGTAACAGAAGCTTCTCTGTTTGCATTGGGAGTCATCTCAGGTTTACATTCAGAAAAACTAATAAAAATGTGGGCAGCAAACAACTGAGCTAAAGCAGAGGAACGAAAAGAAGTTGTTTGATGAGGATTTTGCAGAATAACGGCACACAGCCGTCCCTGCAGAAGGACTTGGCAGCTTCCTGGGAAGGTGGGCATTGTGTCTGCTCACCCCAGGTAGTCATTCCCGAAGATTCTGGACGACGTTTCATCCCTCAAGGGGGATAAGGCAGAGGATCCTCTCACACTGGCTTCACGTAGATTGGGGTGCATTTCCAGTAAGTTCTCCTTCTTTTCTGACTTCATTGGCTATTTGACGTTATATAAACCAAACCCAAATAGACAAAACAAAAATTTCATGAAAGGCGATGGCTGCTGGAGCTTGCCCAGTAATATTTTTTCTGCCAGTTTCTGGACAGAAAAATGTTCTGCATTTGTTAACTATACATTTCTCCAAAAGTCAAAAGGAAATTTTGACTAATATTTCTCTGTAGTTTTAGTTTGCTTGAGTAAATATTGTCAAATGAACAAATAAACTTTGGCCTGTAATTGGGAANCTTCTTTTCTGACTTCATTGGCTATTTGACGTTATATAAACCAAACCCAAATAGACAAAACAAAAATTTCATGAAAGGCGATGGCTGCTGGAGCTTGCCCAGTAATATTTTTTCTGCCAGTTTCTGGACAGAAAAATGTTCTGCATTTGTTAACTATACATTTCTCCAAAAGTCAAAAGGAAATTTTGACTAATATTTCTCTGTAGTTTTAGTTTGCTTGAGTAAATATTGTCAAATGAACAAATAAACTTTGGCCTGTAATTGGGAAGGTGTTTTGGTTCTGTTTCTTCTTGGGAAAGTAAGCTGCTCCTGTGATTCGCACTGTTGCTTCCCTAGCTGCTGAGAGGCTGATGGGACTCACCGGAGCTGACCGTGCTGCTGTCTCTCCCAACCTGCCTTTCAGCAATGCCATGTTGGTAGCTTGAAACCGGCCTTGAGGGAGTATTTACACCACAGAAATTGACAAATCCTACAAACCAAGGCCTTCTCCCTGCCCCTTTTCCACCCTGATATCCCATTGTTAAATATTTCTGGTTCTCCAGTGTCTATGGCTATTGAATCTTGGTGACAAACCCTAGAAGCCACATTATAAATGTTGGACAGAAAGTCACCATCCAGGCCTGCAAGAGACTCATTTTAGATCTAAAGGCACCTGTAGATTGAAAGTGAGGGGATGGAGAACCACCTACCACACTAATGGACGTCAAAAGAAAGCCAGAGGAGCCATACTTATATCAGATGAACTAGATTTTAAACCAAAGACAGTAACAAGAGATGAAGAAGGGCACCCTATCCTAATAAAGGGGACTATCCAACCAGAAGATCTAACAACTGTAAATATTTATGCCCCTAACTTGGGAGCACCCAAATATATAAAACAATTAATAGCAAACATAAAGGAACTCATTGATAATAATACAATAATAGTAGGGGACTTTAACACCTCACTCACTGCAATGGACAGACTATCTAAGCAGATAATCAACAAGAAACAATGGCTTTGAATGACACACAGGACCAGATGGACTTCACAGATATATTCAGAACATTTCATCCTAAAGCAGCAGAATACACATTCTTTTCAAGTGTGCATGGGAAATTCTCCAGAATAGATCGCATACTGGGTCACCAGTCAGGTCTCTATAAGTGTAAAAAGATTGAGATCATACCATGCATATTTTCCAACCACAATGCTATGAAATGTGAAATCAACCACAAGAAAAAATTTGGAAAGACCACAAATACATGGAGCTTGAAGAACATCCTACTAAAGAATGAGTTGGGGGGGCGGGGGGTTTCCTGGGTGACTCAGTCGGGTAAGTGTCTGACTTTGGCTCAGGTCATGGGATGGAACCCCACATCAAGCTCCATGCTCAGCAGGGCATCTGTTTCTCCTTCTCCCTCTGCCCCTCCCACTCGTGCTCTCTCTCTCTTTCTCAAATAAATAAATAAAATCTTAAAAAAGCATAATGGATGGGTTAACAAGGAAATTGAAGAAATAAAAAAAGTACATGGAAACAAATGAGAATGAAAACACAATGGTCCAAAACCTTTGGGATGCAGCAAAAACTGTCAAAAGAGGGAAGTATATAACAATACAGGCCTACCTCAAGAAGCAAGAAAAATCTCAAATATACAACCTAAACTTACACCTGAAGAAACTAGAAAAGGAAAAGCAAATGAAGCCTGAAGTCAGAAGATGGGAAATAATAAAGATTAGAGTAGAAATAAATGATGTAAAAACCCTCTAGCAGAACAGATCAATGAAACTAGGAGCTAGTTCTTTGAAAGAACTAATAAAATTGATAAATCCCTAGCCAGATTCATCAAAAAGGAAAGAGAAAGGACCCAAATAAATGAAATCACAAATGAGAGAGGAGAGATCACAACCAACACCACAGAAATGCAAATAATTATGAGAGAATATTATGGAAAAATATATGCCAACAAATTGGGCAATCTGGAAGAGATGGATAAATCCCTAGAAACATATGAACTACCAAAACTGAAACAGGAAGAAATAGAAAATTTGAACAGACCCATAATCAGCAAAGAAATTGAATCAGTAATCAAAAATCTCCCAACAAACAAAAGTCCAGAGCCTGATGGCTTCTCAGGGGAATTCTACCAAACATTTAAAAAAGACTTAATATCTATTCTCAAACTATTCCAAAAAATAGAAATGGAAGGAAAACTTCCAAACTCATTCTAGAAGGCCAGCATTATCTTGATTCCAAAACCAGATAAAGACCTCACTAAAAAGGAGAATTACAGGCCAATATCCCTGATGAACACGGATGCAAAAATTCTCAACAAAACACTAGCAAATAGAATCCAACAATAAATTAAAAGAATCACTCACCACGATCAAGTGGAATTTATTCCTGGGCTGCAAGTGTAGTTTAATATTTGCAAATCAAATAATGTGATATACCACATTAATAAAAGAAAGGATAAGAACCATGATCCTCTCAAGAGATGCAGAAAAAGCACTTGGCAAAGTACAGCATCGTTTTTTGATAAAAACCTTTAACAAAATAGGGATAGAGGGAACATCCCTCAATATCATAAAAGTCATATATGAAAGACACACATCTAATATCATCCTCAAAGGGCAAAACCTGAGAGCTTTTTGTCTATGGTTAGGAACAAGGCAGGGATGTCCACTCTCGCCATTACTATTTAACATAGTACTGGAAGTCCTAGCCTTCACAATCAGACAACAAAAAAATTAAAAGACATCCAAACTGGTAAGGAAGAAGTCAAACTTTCACTATTCACAGACGACGTGACACTCGATGTAGAAAACCTGAAAGACTCCATCAAAAAATTGCTAGAACTGATACACGAATTCCGTAAGGTCACAGGATACAAAATCAATGTAAGAAATCGGTTGCATTTCTTTTTTTTTTTTAAAGATTTTATTTATTTATTTGACAGAGATAGAGACAGCCAGCGAGAGAGGGAACACAAGCAGGGGGAGTGGGAGAGGAAGAAGCAGGTTCATAGCAGAAGAGCCTGATGTGGGGCTCGATCCCGTAACGCTGGGATCACGCCCTGAGCTGAAGGCAGACGCTTAACCGCTGTGCCACCCAGGTGCCCCAAATCTGTTGCATTTCTATACACAAATAATGAAGCAACAGAAAGAGAAATCAAGGAATTGATCCCATTCACAATTGCACCAAAAACCATAAGATACCTAGGAATAAAGCTAACCAGTGAGGTAAAAAATCTATACTGTAGATAGAAATTTCTACTGAAAACTGTAGAATGCTGATGAAAGAGATTGAAAATGACATAAAGAAATAGAAACACATTCCATGCTCATGGATTGGAAGAACAAATATTGTTACAATGTCTATATTATCCAAAGCAATCTACACATTGAATGCAATCCCTATCAAATTATCACCAACATTTTTCACAGAGGTAGAACAAACAATCCTAAAATTTGTGTGGAACCACAAAAGACCCAAATAACCAAAGCAATCCTGAAAAAGCAAAGCAAAGCTGGAGGCACCACAATTCCAGATTTTAAGCTCTATTACAAAGCTGTGATCATCAAGACAGTCTGGCACTGGTACAAAAACAGACGCATAGGTTAGTGGAAAAGAATAGAGAACCCAGAAATAGACCCAGAACTATATGGCCCACTAATCTTCAACAAAGCAGAGAAGAATATCCAATGGAAAAGACAGTCTCTTCAACAAATGGTGCTGGGAAAACTGGACAGCAACGTGCAGAAGAATGAAACAGTACCACTTCCTTACACCATACACAAAAATAAAATCAAAATAGATGAAAGACCTAAATGTGAGAGAGGAAACCATCAAAATCCTAGAGGACATCAGAGGCAGCAACCTCTTTGACCTTGGCTGTAGCAATTTCTTACTAGACACGTCAACAGGGGCAAGAGAAATAAAAACAAAAATGAACTATGGGGACTTCATCGGGATAAAAAGTTTCTGCACAGCAAAGGAAACAATCCACAGAACTAAAAGACAACCCATTCTGTCTTAAATATTTGCAAATGAGATATCTGATAAAGGGTTAGTATCCAAAATCTATGAAGAACTTATCAATACCCAAAACCCAAATAATCCAGTTAAGAAATGGGCAGAAGGCATGAACAGACATTTTCCCAAAGAAGACATCCAGATGGCTAACAGACACATGAAGAGATACTCAACATCACTCATCACCAAAACCACAATGAGATATATCACCTCACACCTGTCACAATGGCTAAAATTAACAACACAGGGAATGACAGATGTTGGCAGGATGTGAGGAAAGGGGAACCCTCTTAACTGTTGGTGGAAATGCAAATTGGTATAGCTACTCTGGAGAACAGTATGGAGGTTCCTCAAAAAGTTAAAAATAGAGCTACCCTACCACGCAGCAATTGCACTACTGGGTATTTACCCAAAGGACACAAAAATACAGATTTAAATAGGGTACATCACTCTGATATTTATAGCAGCATTATCAACAGTAGCCAAATTATGGAAAGAGCTCAAATGTCCATCAACAGATGAATGGATAAAGAAGATGTGGTACATATATACAATGGAATATTACTTAGTCATAAAAAAGAACAAAATCTTGCCATTTGCAACACTGCGGATGGAGTAGAGAGTATTATGCTAAGGGCATAAGTCAGTCAGAGAATGACAAATACCATATGATTTCATTCATATGTGGAATTAAAACAGATGAACACAGGGAAGGGAAGGGAAAATAAAAAAAACAGAGAGGGAGACAAATCATCTTAACTATAGAGAACAAACTGAGGGTTGCTGGAGGGGGCTGTGGGGGATGGGCTAGGCGGGTGATGGGCATTAAAGAAGGCACGTGTTATGATGAGCACTGGGTGTTGCATGGAAGTGATAAATCACTGAATTCTATTCCTGAAACTAATATTCCACTAGATGTTAACTTACTGGAATGTAAATAAAAACTTGAAACAGAAAAATAAAAATAAAAAGGTATTTTTTAGTTGTTACACGGATGAATATTGCTTAAATTTAGTAGCTGTAGGCTTAGATTGGAATATTTGGTTTTCATCAGAAATATTTTGGTCAAAAGGATACTAATTATAAATGAGTTATATTTTTAAAAAAACAAGAAAGAAAGTCACTGTCCGGGAACCTGGTCTGGGGTTTTACCAGCAGACGAGTAAGCCGGGCACTCCTATTGTCACCATCTCCTCCATCACTCACCTGGAGGTTGTTGCTGTGCCTGTGTGTGTGAGCCTGTGTGGGTGTGAGAACGTGCGTGTGTCCCTATGTGTGAGTCCGTGTGATTGAGCCTGTGTGTGTGCATGAGGGTGTGCATTCATGCATGTGTGTGCATGCGTGTGTGTGTGTGTGTGTGTGTGTCCTTCCAGGCACTGGTATTTGGCATCAATTTGACTTCTTTCCCTGTCTTTGAAGCAGAGCATAAATGTAGTCCTCATCCTCACAGTTGTCCCAGGCAAGCCCCAATGTGCCAAGCACAAAGGGAAGACTGAGTAAATACCTGTGGAACAGAGCTGAATTAGATGGAGAGACGCTTAGTCTAACTGGATTTGGATCCTACCCGTGCCAGCTATCTGCCAGTTGACCTTGGCCCAACTGGTCATCCTCTCTAAATGTGTTTCTCCTTCCATAAACTAGGAATAATTCCATCTGCTGCACTTCCCTCATACCCCATTGCAAGGATTAAATTAGATGGCGTGTGTGGAAATGCTTTGTAAACTATTGAGAACTGTGTCGTGCGATGTAAGGCACTGTTATGATGGCTACTATTTCAGGTCCAGCAGGGAGCTTGGATCTGGGGAACATGGGAGAAAGCCCAGGGCTGCAGGGTGAAGAGGCTGAATTGTTTCTTTATCAGCAGATAAAGTAGGGAAAGCATTGTGACTCATATCAGAAAAGAAGCCTGGCAAGCACTGAGAACATAGTCTGGAGAAAGCTGATGAGCCCACAGTTGGAATTCTGCATTGGGGTTTAGAAACACGAGCACCAGGATGCCGAAATCATTGGAAGGAGTCCAGGGAAAATCAATGTGAGTCACTCCAGAACAGAAGGCCCAACTTAGGAGGGAGTCAGCATGAAATGTGTGAGCTTTGACTACCAGGAATTTGCACTTGTTTCCCCAGATTCTTCCAAGAGGGAGCTGTTTCAGGGATAGGTCAGCTGCTCTAGCATGAGTGCTGGTGTCCAGAGCCCGGCCAAGGGACCTCCAGACTGCGCTCCTAGTCTGGGTGAAGGAAACAGAGATGTGCCAGATGAAGGGGAGCCAAACCCTTCCACGTGGACCAAAGGGAGTTCTACGGGTTAGGGTACTTTTGGCTTCAGCCACAGATAAACTAACAACAAAATCAACTGGGCCTCGCTTCACCCCACCTGCTCTCCCTGCTCTCCTTGGTGGCTTGGCTTGTCCTGTTAGGCTGGCTTCCTTCACAGTTCAAAGAAGGCTGCTACAATTCCAGCCATGCCATCCAGATGGTAGCTCTGTCCTTTTTTATGAGCAGGGTATAATTTCCCAGATATTTCCCAGCAGTTTCTCTCACCCATGGCACTTGCCCAGGACTGCGTCCTTTCCAACCTGAATCAGTCACCTACAAGCGGTATAAAATGGTAGTGACTGGCTTAGACCAATCAAGATTCATTCTGGGACTGGAGAAAGAGCCTGGTCCTCAGAAGCACAGCCCTTCTAACCCCTAAACACAGTTGGGATTCTGATGGCCAGTAAGGAGGGGGTAGAGCTGCTGGGGGCATCAGCCAGAGACGGCTGTACCCTTTGGTCCATGTGACCCATGGATAAGGCTCCTCAAAGTGTGACCCATGACAGATAGAAGCTGTCAATGCCACGATGACAGCTGCCATGTATCGGGCAGTTACTCTGAACTGGGAGAGTGCTAATAACTGCAGAGGGTTGTTCGATCCACTCACCCCAACAGCCCGAAGCCCCCTTGAAATGAGCTTTTTTTGGAGAAGAGGGAGGGAACTTTAGTAACTGAATCTCCTTGGGAGAGCTCAGGATTAACCCTTCTTATATCAAATTGCTCTAAGTAACTGTTTTGTTGTGGTTCTGGCGAATTGCAACTTTTCCTTCTGGAAGTTGACCTCACCTTTCACCACAATGATTTCTTCCCTGGGTTGTTTTCTGGGGTGGCATCCTCAGTCTACATGCCTGAGTGTCAGGGAGGGAGTCCAATAATACGGAAAGCTAGCCCACAATGGAAAGTCCTTTGCAGTTGCACCATTATTGATTTTTTAATTTTTGTGTTTGATTTTTTAAATTGATACAGATAATTTTTATAAAATCCAAGCAAAACAAAAGTACTGTTAAAAGTAAATTTCCGGGGCCACCTGGGTGGGTCAGTTGGTTAGGTGTCTGCCTTCAGTTCACATCATGATCCCAGGGTTCTGGGATCGAGCCCTGCATTGGGCTTCCCGCTCAGCAAAGAGCCTGCTTCTCTCTCTCCCTCTTCCTGCTGCTCCCCCTGCTTGTCCCCCCCACACCCTGTCAAATAAATAAATGAAATCTTAAAAAAAAATAAAAATTTGCCTTCCACCCCAATCCTCACCCAAATCCTCTCACTATTTTATTCCCTTCTTCCACCTCCCTCCTTCTTTCCTTCCTTCCTTCCTTCCTTCCTTCCTTCCTTCCTTCCTTCCTTCCTTCTTACTGATGAGCTATTATATGAAAAGGTCCATGTCAGGTTCAAGTCTGCTCATGGAGATTCATGGGGTTATTTCTGGTTCCTCACCACCATCCCCAACATTGCTCTTTACAAAACCTTCTCAAGTCCTCCTCCCTGGTCCACTCGTTGGCTTCTAGTTTCATAACATTGAGGTAAAGTTCTTCTCCCACTCCTTTAAGGGACCTTATGACCTGACGCTGACCTACTTTTGCTGTCTTCACTGCTTATCTATCCATCCTCCATGCATTGCTCACATTGGATTGGCTTCCATGCAGTGGACATGGCCTGTGTCCCCCTACCTCTGGGCCTTTGCACAGGTTGTCCCTCCTTGGAAAACATGTTTGCATTCCCCAACCATGTCCCTCCCATTTCTAACTGTTGAAATCACGGCCATTCCTCAAACCCAGCCCGAGTGCCCCCAGTGGGTCTCTCATCCCCCTGCGTCACTTTGTAAAATCGTCATGATCAGCGTCGTATTCTGCCCCACATTCTACTGAGGGGATTTTTGATTTCCCTGCTCTTTGACTGTAACATTGTCGGGCACAGGTTCTCCACCTTGCTCGTCTTTCAGTCTTCAATCCAGGATGGTTAGACAAGTAGTGTATTTTCACAAACATGAGTGGAATTCTAATGACAGGCCAGATTGAAAAATAGGATCAAAATTAGGGCACAAACGAGGGCACAATGTCCATTAAAATAAATAAAAAAGACAGACTAAAATGGTGTCAATTTGGGGGATGGCCCCGAGGAAGAAGTGAGTCCTGGTGGAGAGAAACCTGAACAGTAAGAAGTCTGAGCTCCTTCTGATATTGCAGCTGTATCTTAAAATAGAGACGACTTAAGTAGAACTTTGGCTGAATATGCTGGAATGTCTCTGAAAGGAAAACACTTGCTCTCTGGAGATAACTCCCCAGTAGCTTTGCCTTGGAAAGTGGGCTGGACGGAGGAGCTTCTGAAGTCTTTCTACTCTGGAGTTGACTTGCCTTTGAGATGCCTTGCTGAAGTGTGAACAGAACAGCAGTATTGAGCAGGGAGCAGGCTTCCCAGAGCAAGCGGACGCCCTCGAAACCACCTACTACGCAAACATGTGGAAGCCATTTATAAATTGTAAACATGGGTTTGCCTGGACCTGCTGAAACACGCTCAAAGGGAAAGTGATTTGTATAATCTTTCCCTTCCCATGTGTTTTGGGGCTGTCCTAGAGTGAGGAAGCCAATCAAAGATTTAAAAATAAATAAGGAAAACAAAACACAAGAGTCCCACCTCTCCCCCCAGATCCCTGCAAAATGAGAGAAAAATAGTTTCTTCTCATTGCAAGAGAAAACTGGGAGATGAAACTGTTAGCCATGGGAAATCTAGTGGGAAAATGGGTGGGATTTTCCCTCTAGTGAATCTTAAAGCAGTAAGGCTTTTTCCTCTCTTTCTTTTCTTTTTCGTTCTTTCTCCCTTCATCCGTCACATTAGTGAGGCTTGCTGACAAGGACTTGAACAGCTTCTATAATGATCCCCAGGCATCCCCAACACAGCAGCACATTAAAATGCATCGCGAAGCCAAGCACAGGGGGAGGGAGCCCTAGCAGTGGTGTGACAATTCAGTAGGGAATAATATGGGCTGGTGTCCCTGGGGCTCTGCTTTGCAGCTCAGTGGAGAGGAGGGGGGACTTCTTGTCCCTGGAACACACCTGATGGTGTTGGATTTCTGGGGTGCCCCCGTGTCCCAGCTGTCAAAGCCATGAGGTTTCTGGGAGGAAGGAAGTCAAGCTGGAGACAAGGAGATGGGGGTGGAGTCAGGACCTACCGCTGGTGTGAAGTGGCGGTGGGGGCCAGAAAGATCCCCACCCACCCAGCCACTCTTATGCAGTTACTAAGTGTCTAAAGTCAGGCTCCCAGAAGCAGAACCTGAGACGGGGAAACTTGTGCAAGGGGTTTATTGAAGAAGGGCTCTCAGGACAAGGAAGGGAGGGAGCAGGGAAGGGAAGGGGGTGAAGGGGCAGCTAAGCAAGGATGTGGGCTTCACTGGACGCCAGCTTCAACCTGATCCCATGGAAGACTCTGGAGCATGAGTCAAGCCACATGATTGTTTTCTTTTGAGGCAAGAAGGCCAGCCTTTTGTATTTCCATGTTTGGTCACTGATCACTGGCCGAGAGGGAGGGTGGCAGGGTAACATCGGCTGGGACAACAGGGATGCTCAAGGGAAGGGGTAGGGGCGAGCTACCCGCTATATTCGTGTGCTAGGGTTGTCATCAAAGAGCCGCAGACCAGGGGGCATAAGCAATAGATATGTATTGTCTCCAGTTCTGGAGGCCAGGAGTCCAAATCGAGGTGTCGGCAGAGTTGGTCTCTTCTGAGGGCGGTGACGCAGGATCNCAAGAAGGCCAGCCTTTTGTATTTCCATGTTTGGTCACTGATCACTGGCCGAGAGGGAGGGTGGCAGGGTAACATCGGCTGGGACAACAGGGATGCTCAAGGGAAGGGGTAGGGGCGAGCTACCCGCTATATTCGTGTGCTAGGGTTGTCATCAAAGAGCCGCAGACCAGGGGGCGTAAGCAATAGACATGTATTGTCTCCGGTTCTGGAGGCCAGGAGTCCAAATCGAGGTGTCGGCAGAGTTGGTCTCTTCTGAGGGCGGTGACGCAGGATCTGTTCCAGGCTTTTCTCTGTGGCTTGCATATGACTGTCTTCTCCTGCCTTTCCTCACCTCCTCTTCCCTCTCTGTGTGTCTGCGCCCAAATCTCCCCTTTCTAGAGGACACCAGTCATGTGGGATTAAGGTCCACCCTAATGACTTCACTTTAACTGGATTATCTCTGTAAGAACCTCATTTCCAATAAAGTCACAATATGAGCTACTGGGGTTAGGAGTTGAACACAGGAATTTGGGGGGAGGGGTGGGAAAGGGAAAAAGCACAGTTCAACCCCTAACACTAGCCAGCATTTTTTCAGCAGTGGGAGGTGGGTGCATCACCAGCCAGCAAGGAGGATCTGGGCAGGGCCCCCCAGCACTCCCTCCACACAGAGCCTGGAAAGCAAGCTCCAGAGCTGGGTCATTTTAGTTGTGACCCCTGGTTTCCCCTGGCACGTGCTTTTCAAATGCCGCAGCCTCTGTGGATGATTGTAAAAAGCACTAGCAGCTGTTAAACACAAATATCTTAGCATCGGTTTGGTTTGGAAGAGCACTTTTCTCCCCAAAGATACCAGGTGACTAAGAAGCAGCGTGGGCCGTTGTGTGTAGGNGCCCCCAGTGGGTCTCTCATCCCCCTGCGTCACTTTGTAAAATTGTCATGATCAGCGTCGTATTCTGCCCCACATTCTACTGAGGGGATTTTTGATTTCCCTGCTCTTTGACTGTAACATTGTCGGGCACAGGTTCTCCACCTTGCTCGTCTTTCAGTCTTCAATCCAGGATGGTTAGACAAGTAGCGTATTTTCACAAACATGAGTGGAATTCTAATGACAGGCCAGATTGAAAAATAGGATCAAAATTAGGGCACAAACGAGGGCACAATGTCCATTAAAATAAATAAAAAAGACAGACTAAAATGGTGTCAATTTGGGGGATGGCCCCGAGGAAGAAGTGAGTCCTGGTGGAGAGAAACCTGAACAGTAAGAAGTCTGAGCTCCTTCTGATATTGCAGCTGTATCTTAAAATAGAGACGACTTAAGTAGAACTTTGGCTGAATATGCTGGAATGTCTCTGAAAGGAAAACACTTGCTCTCTGGAGATAACTCCCCAGTAGCTTTGCCTTGGAAAGTGGGCTGGACGGAGGAGCTTCTGAAGTCTTTCTACTCTGGAGTTGACTTGCCTTTGAGATGCCTTGCTGAAGTGTGAACAGAACAGCAGTATTGAGCAGGGAGCAGGCTTCCCAGAGCAAGCGGACGCCCTCGAAACCACCTACTACGCAAACA
Source organism: Ailuropoda melanoleuca (assembly GCF_002007445.2). NCBI lineage: Eukaryota > Metazoa > Chordata > Mammalia > Carnivora > Ursidae > Ailuropoda > Ailuropoda melanoleuca. Next base: position 139,124,919 of record NC_048220.1, on the reverse strand, counting down.
TGTGGAAGCCATTTATAAATTGTAAACATGGGTTTGCCTGGACCTGCTGAAACACGCTCAAAGGGAAAGTGATTTGTATAATCTTTCCCTTCCCATGTGTTTTGGGGCTGTCCTAGAGTGAGGAAGCCAATCAAAGATTTAAAAATAAATAAGGAAAACAAAACACAAGAGTCCCACCTCTCCCCCCAGATCCCTGCAAAATGAGAGAAAAATAGTTTCTTCTCATTGCAAGAGAAAACTGGGAGATGAAACTGTTAGCCATGGGAAATCTAGTGGGAAAATGGGTGGGATTTTCCCTCTAGTGAATCTTAAAGCAGTAAGGCTTTTTCCTCTCTTTCTTTTCTTTTTCGTTCTTTCTCCCTTCATCCGTCACATTAGTGAGGCTTGCTGACAAGGACTTGAACAGCTTCTATAATGATCCCCAGGCATCCCCAACACAGCAGCACATTAAAATGCATCGCGAAGCCAAGCACAGGGGGAGGGAGCCCTAGCAGTGGTGTGACAATTCAGTAGGGAATAATATGGGCTGGTGTCCCTGGGGCTCTGCTTTGCAGCTCAGTGGAGAGGAGGGGGGACTTCTTGTCCCTGGAACACACCTGATGGTGTTGGATTTCTGGGGTGCCCCCGTGTCCCAGCTGTCAAAGCCATGAGGTTTCTGGGAGGAAGGAAGTCAAGCCGGAGACAAGGAGATGGGGGTGCAGTCAGGACCTACCGCTGGTGTGAAGTGGCGGTGGGGGCCAGAAAGATCCCCACCCACCCAGACACTCTTATGCAGTTACTAAGTGTCTAAAGTCAGGCTCCCAGAAGCAGAACCTGAGACGGGGAAACTTGTGCAAGGGGTTTATTGAAGAAGGGCTCTCAGGACAAGGAAGGGAGGGAGCAGGGAAGGGAAGGGAGTGAAGGGGCAGCTAAGCAAGGATGTGGGCTTCACTGGAGGCCAGCTTCAACCTGATCCCATGGAAGACTCTGGAGCATGAGTCAAGCCACATGATTGTTTTCTTTTGAGGCAAGAAGGCCAGCCTTTTGTATTTCCATGTTTGGTCACTGATCACTGGCCGAGAGGGAGGGTGGCAGGGTAACATCGGCTGGGACAACAGGGATGCTCAAGGGAAGGGGTAGGGGCGAGCTACCCGCTATATTCGTGTGCTAGGGTTGTCATCAAAGAGCCGCAGACCAGGGGGCATAAGCAATAGATATGTATTGTCTCCAGTTCTGGAGGCCAGGAGTCCAAATCGAGGTGTCGGCAGAGTTGGTCTCTTCTGAGGGCGGTGACGCAGGATCTGTTCCAGGCTTTTCTCCGTGGCTTGCATATGACTGTCTTCTCCTGCCTTTCCTCACCTCCTCTTCCCTCTCTGTGTGTCTGCGCCCAAATCTCCCCTTTCTAGAGGACACCAGTCATGTGGGATTAAGGTCCACCCTAATGACTTCACTTTAACTGGATTATCTCTGTAAGAACCTCATATCCAATAAAGTCACAATATGAGCTACTGGGGTTAGGAGTTGAACACAGGAATTTGGGGGGAGGGGTGGGAAAGGGAAAAAGCACAGTTCAACCCCTAACACTAGCCAGCATTTTTTCAGCAGTGGGAGGTGGGTGCATCACCAGCCAGCAAGGAGGATCTGGGCAGGGCCCCCCAGCACTCCCTCCACACAGAGCCTGGAAAGCAAGCTCCAGAGCTGGGTCATTTTAGTTGTGACCCCTGGTTTCCCCTGGCACGTGCTTTTCAAATGCCGCAGCCTCTGTGGATGATTGTAAAAAGCACTAGCAGCTGTTAAACACAAATATCTTAGCATCGGTTTGGTTTGGAAGAGCACTTTTCTCCCCAAAGATACCAGGTGACTAAGATGTGGGTGGGGGCAGGGGGAGGCAAAGGTGGGAGGACAGGACAAGGCTTTTGGGACTCCCCAGGGTGCCTCAGGTCAGCCTGAGGGGGTCGGGAAACAGTCAGGTGCTCCTGTTCCGATGGGAAGGGATGGTCAAAATCTGGGTTTAGGGAGAAATGGTGTCATCGTGGAGATAAAAAGGTGGAAAATTGAGGATCCATGTTAGCAGAGGGGTGAGCAGGACTGGAGTCTGGGAAGCAAGGCATCACCTCTTTCCTTGCGTGGGTAGAGCTGCCCAGCTCCCAAATCCCACCTGCTGACTGCTCCTCGGCTCCTGTCTTTGCCCAGGAACCTCGGACCCCCCGGGGTGGTGACCGAGGAAGCCGGTGTGTAGGTCCATACTGAAAGCTTTCTGATGGGCTCTGCACAGGACAAAGTTCATAAACGTGGAGCCCCCGGGAACCACAGCCACTTCTGAGGGTCTGAAGGAAGTTATTGGGCACAGTGGGCACAAGCAGGTTGTGACAAGCTCCTTATTAGATGCTGAGCAGGTAGAAACTGCTTTCCTGTTCTTTCAGAAGAAAAAGGAGCAGCATTTCTGATTGAAAACTCTTTAGTCTTGGGAGGGGTCTGATTCTTGCAGAGAAAAAAACTCTCTTTGCAGGGGCCTTTGTCTTCCTATTTGGTGAAAAGGAGCCCTCAGTGGATGGAGTCTGTGGGTGCAAGTGCAGAAAGGGCAGCAGGAGACCAACAGAGACGGGGTGATGGGGTGCAGAGGGCTCATGGCTGTAATAGACTTGGCTTTGGAGCAACCTCAATTACTCGTTAAGTGTTTAAAACAGGTAAAGTGTATGTGTGTGTGTCATATATTACATATCATTACACCTAAACAAAAGTAACAGGAATGACTTTGTATCATTAAATTCCTAGGTTGTGCTCCTTGTGCATCCCTCCCCCCACCCCCGTGTGTATTACATATATGTGTTTCTTGTTTGTTTCAATCAGGAGGCTAACAAGGCCCTCTGGGTGACATCTCTCTTAGGTCGGTCTTAATCCGCAGGGTTTCCAGGCAGTTCTTTGCCAATGCCACTAGGGTTTATCTGTAGATTCTCCAGCAGCCTGGCTTTTGCTGATCCATCCTCCTTCTGCTGTCCTTCCTATAAAATGTAGGAGGATGGAGAATGGGATTCAGATTTGGTTTATTTGGCAAGGCTGCTCCTGTGTGCTGGGTCAGTGAGCTCCTTTCCACAGGAAGTAAGCAAAAATTACCTGACTCTCTCCGGTCTTGGACACTGTGGAGGAACACATTCTTCTTGTTTTTTTTCCTTTGGCAGCTCTCTAAAAGTATAAAACCAGTCTTAGCTTGAGGGCTATACGAAACAATTTTCAATTAACTAAATCCATTACTTTATTAGAGATTGCAAAATGGTGATGGTCTCACTCTTCACTCTTCGTTTATTAGCTGGGTTATTTCTATAAAGTGAAAGTTACCCCTTATCACTGATTTAATAACCCCGAGGGACAGCTCATTTAGAAAGGGCAGGATAAATGCTTGCATTTTTTCTCTTTACTTACTGATTTTAATAACAATGAGTTCCTAGACTTTTTTTTTTCCAAAGACAGTCAACACTTTCTTTAGTATCATTATGAATTTATGGGTTTAGCCATATTTCACATATTTTAATTCAGTGCATTGATTGTCCTTATTGAAAACCAAATTTGGTTGACTTTGAGCAGTTGGTCCCTGAATTTTTTAAATAGTTTTATTGAGATACATCATTCCCATGCCATACAATTTACCCATCTAAAGGTTATAATTCAGTGGTTTTTAGTATATTCGGATTTGCACAGTCATCATTACAATCAAGTTTAGAACATTTTTGTCACCCCCAGAAAGAAGCCCTATATCCATTAGCAATCACTCCCAGTTTCCCTCCACCTGGGTCCTCCTCCCTCACCCCCGCCAGATCGAGGCAACCACTGTTTGACTTTCTTTCTCCATGGATAAGCCTATTCTGGACAGTCCATTTAAATAGAATGATACAATACGTGCTCTTTTGTGCCTGGATTCTTCTAATTCGTAAAATGTTTTCAAAGTTCATTCATGCTGGAAGAGATATCTATACTTTTTTCCTTTTATTGCTCAATAATATTCCATTCTGTAGGTATACACATTTTATTTACCATCCATCCCTTGATGGATGTTGGGTTGTTTCCTCTTGGACCCCAAGTTATTTTGATAGAAACTTAGCCATCTTTGATAGCTTCCTTGCTTTCTGGTATGATAAGATGTTCAGACTCATCTCATACATTTCTGCCCTGGACCTGTAAGGGCCCATTTTCCAAGGAACACTTATTCTCTTAAGTGGGAAAATTGATGTCAAGACCCAAATCGGAGCATTGGGGATTCTTACTGCTGTTGGGCTGATCACTGATTCTGGGTCGCAGTACACAGAGACAGGAAATATTCTTGTGTGTTTATTTTCTGTTTAAGATAAACTCTACCCAGAGTTCATGCTGAAACCCAATTCAAAGGTTAGGGCCATAGTGTTTTTAGTTAGCCTCATCAATCTTACATTGGGATCTTTTCTTCAAGGCTAAAATTCAGGATCTCAGTGACCCCAATGCAATTAATCATTTGCATTATCCCATAGCACACACATACACATTTCAAATGACAATATCAACATTTGCAGGAGCAATTTATTTACCAAAAACAAGTTAAGATTTGTTGGAAGTTATTTTTGCCTTAGAGAGCTGTCACTGGAGATGTACAGTTGAGAATGTGTTTTAACAGCACATGGAATAGTTCCTTTGTGTGGTTATACTATCTACTCAATATCACTTACGTTCATTTGGTCACTTTGTTTACGATTTGATTCTTAGGGATTGTTTTTTAAAGTTAATTTTGTTTTGTAACTACGCTCTTAAGATTAAGTCTAACAATAAGATTTAGTCAAAGAAGTCTAGCTTTAATCTCTATCCCCTCTATCCTATTTCTTCTTCTTTCTATAGGCAACCACTCATTGTTTTTGAAATTTTAAGCAAATTCCTAGATATATTTATATTCCCCTTTTTTCTTAGCCTATCATATTTACCATTGTCCTCCTTACTTTTTCCATTTAACCATACATCCTAGAGATCACTTCATGATGGAAACATTCCTCATTCTTTTAATCTTTTTTTAATACTGAAAAGTATCCTAGAACTTTGTAGATATATCTGGTTAATTCACCTTGCTTCTAACTGATGGACAATTAAGTTCCTCCAAGTTTTGTGCAATCTCACAAATAGTGCTGTAATGAATAACCTTTTGAATACAGGCTTTCAAATTTTTGCCAGTGCATCATTAGACTAGATCCTGGAAGTGGGATAAGTAGGGTAAATGAGAAGCACATATTGTCAAATTTGGGAGTTTTGCCAATACATTAATTCATTAGAGGTTGCAAAAGAGTGGTATTTCAGTTCCAACATTCTTCATGTATTAGCTGGGACAGTTCTGTAAAGAGAAAATTCTCTTTATCACTTCTTTGATTATACTGAACGACAGTCCATTTAGGAAAGGCAGGATTAATGCTTGATTCGTTCTCTTCACTTACTTATTTTCCCAGTAATGAATTGCTTCTCAGGCACCCTCCAGGGAGGCACAACAAAGACTTTTTGCCTGTATGTGTTGTTACAAACATACAGATGTAACTGTATCTGATGTGTTTCAATCCAGTGGTATTTCAGTATAATTTCAATCTGCATTTCCCTTATTATGAGCAAGGTTGAGCATCCTTTTATCTGTCTAATAAGAGTCAGTCACATTTATTTTTCCGTAAACTATTTCTTTTTTTTTATTAATTTAATTTTATTATATTATGTTAATCACCATACAGTACATCCCCTGATTCTGATGTAAAGTTTGATGCTTCATTAGTTGCGTATAACACCCAGTGCACCATGCAATACGTGCCCTCCTTACTACCCATCACCAGTCTATCCCATTCCCCCACCCCCTCCCCTCTGAAGTCTTCAGTTTGTTTCTCATAGTCCATAGTCTCTCATGTTTCATTCCCCCTTCTGATTACCCCCCTTTTCTTTATCCCTTTCTTCCCCTACCGATCATCCTAGTTCTTATGTTCCATAGATGAGAGAAATCATATGATAATTGTCTTTCTCTGCTTGACTTATTTCACTTAGCATTATCTCCTCCAGTGCCGTCCATGTTGCAGCAAATGTTGAGAATTCGTTCTTTCTGATAGCTGAGTAATATTCCATTGTATATATGGACCACAGCTTCTTAATCCAGTCATCTGTTGAAGGGCATCTCGGCTCCTTCCATGATTTGGCTATTGTGGACAATGCAGCTATGAACATTGGGGTGCATATGGCCCTTCTCTTTACTACGTCTGTATCTTTGGGGTAAACACCCAGTAGTGCAATGGCTGGGTCATAGGGTAGTTCAATTTTTAACTTTTTAAGGGACCTCCACACTGTTTTCCAGAGTGGCTGTACCAACTTGCATTCCCACCAACAATGTAGGAGGGATCCCCTTTCTCCACATCCTCTCCAACAATTGTTGTTTCTTGCCTTGTCTATCTTTGCCATTCTAACTGGCGTAAGGTGGTATCTCAGTGTGGTTTTGATTTGAATTTCCCTGATGGCTAATGATTTTGAACATTTTTTCATGTGTCTGTTAGCCATTTGTATGTCTTCATTGGAAAAGTGTCTGTTCATATCTTCTGCCCATTTTATGATTTGTTTATTTGTTTCTCGTGTATTGAGTTTGAGAAGTTCTTTGTAGATCTTGGATACCAGTCCTTTATCTGTGGTGTCCTTTGCAAATATATTCTCCCATTCCGTGGGCTGTCTCTTAGTTTTTTTGACTGTTTCCTTGGCTGTGCAGAAGCTCTTTATCCTGATAAAGTCCCATAAGTTCATTTTATCTTTTATTTCTCTTGCCTTTGGCGATGTGTCGTGAAAAAGGTTGCTCTGGCCGATGTCATAGAAGTTGTTGCCTATGTTCTCCTCTAGAATTTTGATGGATTCCTGTCTCACATTGAGGTCTTTCATCCATTTGGAGTTTATTTTTGTGTATGGTGTGAGAGAGTGGTCAAGTTTCATTCTTTTGCATGTAGCTGTCCAATTTTCCCAGCACCATTTATTGAAGAGACTGTCTTTTTTCCACCGGATGTTTTTTCCTGCTTTATCAAAGATTAGTTGCCCAAAGAGCCGAGGGTCCATTTCTGGGTTCTCTATTCTGTTCCATTGGTCGATGTGTCTGTTTTTGTGCCAGTACCATGCTGTCTTTGTGATCACAGCTTTGTAGTACAGCTCGAAATCCGGCATTGTGATGCCCCCAGCTTTGTTTTTCCTTTTCAACAGTTCCTTGGAGATTCGGGGCCTTTTCTGGTTCCATACAAATTTAAGGACTATTTGTTCCAGTTCTTTGAAAAATGTCCTCGGTATTTTGATCGGGATAGCATTGAAAGTGTAGATTGCTCTGGGTAGTATGGACATTTTAACTATGTTAATTCTTCCAATCCATGAGCATGGAATATTTTTCCATCTTTTTATGTCTTCCTCAATATCTTTCAAAAGTGATCTATAGTTTCTAGGATATAGGTCCTTTACGTCTCTGGTTAAGTTAATTCCAAGGTAACGTATGGTTTTTGGTGTTATTGTAAATGGGATGGATTCCCTAATTTCTCTTTCTTCAGTCTCGTTATTCGTGTATAGAAATGCAACTGATTTCTGGGCATTGATTTTGTATCCTGCCACCTTACTGAATTGTTCTATAACTTCTAATAGTTTGGGAGTGGATTCCTTTGGGTTTTCCATATAGAGTATCATGTCATCTGCAAAGAGAGACAGTTTGACTTCTTCTTTGCCGATTTGGATACCTTTGATCCCTTTTTGTCTTCTGATTGCTGTTGCAAGGACTTCTAGTACTATGTTGAATAATAGTGGCGAGAGTGGGCATCCTTGTCGTGTTCCTGATCTTAAGGGAAAGGCTTCCAGCTTTTCCCCATTGAGAATAATGCTTGCAGTAGGCTTTTCATAGATGGCTTTTATGAGATTGAGAAATGTACCCTCTATTCCTACACTCTGAAGGGTTTTAATCAGGAAAGGATGCTGTATTTTGTCAAATGCTTTTTCTGCATCAATTGAGAGGATCATATGGTTCTTGAGTCTTTTCTTGTTGATATGATGTATCACATTGATTGATTTGCGAGTGTTGAACCATGCTTGCATCCCAGGTATGAATCCCACTTGGTCATGATGGATAATCCTTTTAATGTACTGTTGGATTCTATTAGCAAGGATCTTGTTGAGGATTTTGGCATCCATATTCATTAGAGAAATCGGTCTGTAATTCTCCTTTTTGAGGGGGTCTTTGCCTGGTTTGGGGATCAAGGTAATATTAGCCTCATAGAATGAGTTTGGTAGCTTTCCTTCTGTTTCTATTTTTTGAAATAGCTTTAGGAGAATAGGTATTATTTCTTCTTTGAATGTTTGGTAGAATTCCCCAGGAAAACCGTCTGGGCCTGGAGTTTTATTATTTGGAAGGTTGTTTATCACTGACTCAATTTCTTCATAGTTAATTGGCCTATTTAAGAAATCTATTTCTTCCTGTTTCAGTCTTGGTAGTTTATAGGTTTCCAGGAAGGCCTCCATCTCTTCCAGATTGTTTAGTTTTTTGGCATATAGCTGTTGATAAAAGTTTCTAATAATCCTTGCAATTTCAATGGTGCTGGTCGTGACCTCTCCCTTTTCAGTCATAATTTTAATAATCTCAGTCCTTTCTCTTTGTTTTTGGACAAGTTTTGCCAGTGGTCTGTCAATTTTATGGATTCTCTCAAAGAACCAGCTTCTAGTCCTGTTGATCTGCTGTACTGTGCTCCTGGTTTCTAATTCATTGATTTCTGCTCTAATCTTGGTCAACTCCTTCCTTGTCAGTGGGTTAGGCCTGTCCCTCTGTTGCTGTTCCAGTTTCTTGAGGTGAGAATATAGAAACTGCATTTTAGATTTTTCTATTCTTTTGAGTGAGGCTTGGATGGCTATGTATTTCCCCCTTAGGACTGCCTTTGCAGTATCCCATAGGTTTTGGACCGTTGTGTATTCATTCTCGTTGGTCTCCATAAATTGTTTAATTTGTTTTTTGATTTCCTGGTTTATCGAGTCATTCTTGAGCAGGATGGTTCTTAGCCTCCAAGTGTTTGAGTTTCTTCCAGGTTTTTCCTTGTGGTTGAGTTCCAATTTCAGAGCGTTGTGGTCTGAGAATATGCAGGGGATAATTTCAATCTTTTGGTATTGGCTGAGACCTGTTTTGTGTCCCAGAGCATGATCTATTCTTGAGAATGTTCCATGGGCATTTGAATAGAATGAGTATTCTTTGGTTCTGGGGTGTAGTGTTCTATATATATCTATGAGGTCCAACTCGTCGAGTATGGCATTCAAAGCCTTTGATTCTTTGCTTAGTTTTTGCCAGGGTGTTCTGTCTATTTCTGATAGTGGGGTGTTGAGGTCCCCTACTATTACTGTGTTCTTATCTATATGTCTCTTTATTTTGGTTAAGAGTTGGCTTGTGTATCTTGCTGCTCCCCTGTTGGGGGCATATATATTAATAATTGTCATATCCACTTGTTGAATACTTCCTTTAAGAATAATATAGTGCCCTTCTGTATCTCTCTCTATGGCCTCTAGTTTAAAATCCAGTCTATCTGATATGAGAATTGCTACTCCAGCTTTCTTTTGAGGTCCATTTGCGTGGAAGATGGTACTCCATCCCCTTACTCTAAGTCTGAATGCATCTTTGGGTTCAAAATGAGTCTCTTGTAGACAGCAAATGGATGGGTCATGTCTTTTTATCCAATCTGCAACCCTGTGGCGTTTTATGGGAGAGTTTAAGCCATTTAGATTGATAGAGATTATTGACAGATATGATTTTAATGATGCCATTTCTCTTTAAAGTCTTTGTATCGGTTGTGACTTGCTGCTCTGTATCACTCTTGGGGCCTTTTTACCTTTATAGAGCCCCCCTTAATATCTCCTGTAGGGCTGGTTTCGTGGTTACGAAATTGGTTAATGATTGGCGATTTTGGAACGTCTTTATTTCTCCATCAATTCTGAATGACAGCTTTGCTGGATAAAGGATCCTTGGCTGCATGTTTTTCTCTGAAAGAGCTTTAAAAATGCCCCCCCAAGCCTTTCTCTCATTCCAGGTCTCTGTAGACAGGTCTGACGTAATCCTGATACCTTTGCCTTGGTACGTGAGAAATTTCTTTGCCCTGGCCGCTTTCAATACTGTATCCTTGGATCTAATATTTGCGAATTGCACTATGACATGCCGTGGCGTAGGTTTGTCCTGGTTGAGCTTGGATGGGGTCCTCTCTGCCTCTTGGACACGAATGCTTGTTTCCCTTGCTAGATTAGGGAAGTTTTCAGCTACAATTTGTTCAAATATCTCTTCTAGACCTCTGTTTTTCTCCACCCCTTCAGGGATGCCGATGATTCTGACATTGGATCGTTTCATAGAGTCAGTAATCTCCCGTAATCTACATTCGTGGGCGTGGATTTTTTTAAGACCAGCTTCTATTTTCGTTTTTTCTTCTACTAACCCATCCTCCAATTCGCTAACGCGTTCCTCTGCCTCGGTGACCCTGGCCGTCAGAGCCTCTAGTTTTGACTGCATTTGGCTCATAGAATTTTTAATTTCTGTCAGATTCGCTCTCATTTCTGCCCTTAGGGATTCTATATTCTCAGCAACGCTTTCTCTGATGCTTTTTTCAAGTTTACTCATCATCTTGACCATTGTTGCTCTGAATTCCATTTCTGATAATTGGGATACATCCATATGTATTAATTCTGTGGCCGAGGCCAATTCTGTGGCAGAGGCCACAGACTCATTATCTTTTCTTTGCTGGGGGGGACTTCTCCTTCTCGTCATTCTGATGAAGAGAGATTGCAGGGTTGTCCAGAGCCCAAGTGTTGACTGGGACCCAGGCCGTGCGCCCTTGTTTTATAGAGATCTTAGGGATGTGGGCTTCTTCCTTAAAGAGTTTATTTATTTATTTGAGAGAGAGAGAGACAGTCAGCAAGAAAGGGAACCCAAGCAGAGGAGTGGGAGAGGAAGAAGCAGGTTCCCGGTGGAGAAGCCCGATGAAGGACTCCTTACGGAGCGTTGTGATCACACCCTAATCCGAAGACAGGTGCTTGGTGACTGCGCCACTCAGGCGCTCCGGGTTGTGGGCTTCTTGATTTTTCAGCCTGCCTTCTGGGGGAGGGGCCTGCCTGCAGGTACTCAGAAAACCCTGTTTGGGTAGAGTCTCTGTGTCCCTTGCGAGGGGGGATGGGGATGGGCACCCTGTGAGCCGGTATTTCCGGGCTTTTGTTCTCTGGCGGCTTTCCCTGGCGGTTTGCTATGCCTCTTCTGAGAGAGCAGCAGCGGCTGAAATTCAGCCTCTGTCTCAGAACAGAGGGATCGCGGATCGTTCTCCACTGATGTTCTGGCCACTTTAACTCTGTTTCTGTTGGTGCTGCTCAACCCTGCAGCATCCCGGGCTGTGCGCCCCACACCCGGCGTCCCAGCCCTCACTTCCAGGGCCGGCACGTCTCTGTCCTTTGTGTTTCCAACCCCGCCCGCCGCCAGCCGCCCCGCGCGGGCTCCCGGAGCTCCCCGTCTCAGTCTGGTGTCTCACGGGTGCTGACCGCGAGTCCGCCTGCTCCCCCGTGCAGGTGGCCCTCCAGCCGCCAGCCGCCCCGCGGACGCTCCCGGAGCTCCCGGTCTCAGCCTCGATCCAGTGAGCACACCGGAGCTCCGGAGCTCCGTGAGATGCTTGGTGGTGCACGCTCCCGGCTCACGGACTCAGTCTGCCGTTTCCAGAGTGCGGGTCCGCGGTCCGCCCGCTCCCCGGTGCAGGTGGCCCGCCAGCCGCCCTGCGCGCGCGCTCCTGGAGCTCGCGTTCTAAGTCTGTTGTCTCGCGGGTGCCGTCCGCGAGTCCGCCTGCTCCCCCGTGCAGGTGGCCCGCCAACCGCCAGCCGTCCCGCGTGCGCTCCCGGAGCTCCCTTCTCAGCCTGCTGTCTCAAGCGTGCGGGTCCGCGGTCTGTCCGCTCCCCCTTGCAGGTGGCTACCGCTTCCCGGCGCCCTGACACGGCGGCTCCCTCCCCCTTCTGTTTAGCTTCCGATATCTGTGCGCGGTTTCACGGCTCCCCGCTTCGTACCTCGATACTCAGCGCTGGAGATGTTCATTTGTAGAGATCCAGATGTATCTTCCTGCGTCTCAGGCTGATTCCGTGGATATTCCTGCTGGTCTGGTACCTATCCAGCTCAACTCAGGGGACCGGCTGAAAAAGGGGTCCCCTACTCCTCCGCCATCTTAACCTCCCCCCCCCCGTAAACTATTTCTATGTCTAGATTACTTTTTGGTGGAATTGTTGGCCTTGTTTTTAGAACCTTGTTTTTAGAACCTCTTTATACATTAGACTTATTGACTCTCTGATCTGTTTTTGTGTGTGTCATTTGTCTTTCCACTTTGTTTATGCTTATTTTTTTGTCATAAAAAGTTTTTCCTTTTATAATCAGATTAATCAGTCTTTTCACTTATTGCTTCTAGGTTTTAAATCATAATTAAGAAAGCTTTATTCACTCTGAGGTTAAAAAGGAATTCACCCATCTTTTCTTCTAGAGTTTTGTGTTTTTATTTTTTTAGCATTTAAATAAATACCATTTGCAATTTATCCTGGTGTACAGCACGGGTAGAGAATTTCCCCCACATGTGGTTGTGCAACTATCCCAACACCATTTATAAAAAAGTCCATCTTTTTCCTACCGTTAAACGGTCTTTATTGTATACTAAATTTTCATATTCATGTGTGTCTGTTGCTGGATTTTGTATCCTGTGTCATGTATATTTATTCAAGCACCAATAGAAAGCCTTTTATTATTTATTTATTTATTTATTTATTTATTTATTTATTTATTTAAGAGAAGGAGAGTGAGAAGAGGAGGAACAGAGGGGGAGGGACAGGCAGACTCTGTGCTGAGCACAGAACCAGATGTGGGACTCAATCCCAGGACCCCAAGATCATGACCTGAGCCTCAATCAAGGGTTGGTCGCTCAGCCAACTGAGCCACCCAGGCGCCCCTAGGAAGCCTTTTAAATCGTAGAAGCTTCCTAGTGTGTTTTAATATTTAATAAGTCCACCGTCCCCTCCTCCATCCCTGTTCTTTTTCAGAGTGTTCTGCTTGCTTCTTTGTTATTCCATAATCAACCTGTCTCTCCAGAGAAAAAAAATCTGGTTTTTTATATTTAAATCACATTAAATTTATATATTAGTTTAGTGAAAATTGATACCTTTTTTAATACCAAAACTTCCTCTCCAAGAATGTAGAATGTCTTCCCATTTGTTCAAGGCTTTTTTGTGTGTGTCTATTAGGAGTGTTTTCTAGTTTTCTTCACATGGGTTTCAGACATTCTTTTGCAAGATTTATGCCTAAATATTTTCTCGTCTTTTTGCTATCATAAACAGGGTCTCCTTTTACATCTTTGTACTAGTTTTTATTTATCATATATAATGGGTATTTATTTTTCTTTGTTAGTTAAAAAAAACTACTACCCTACAAAAGTCTCTAATTGTCATAATAGCTTTTCCTTTGATTCTTTTCGGCTTTCCAGATATGTAATTATGAAGTCAACTTTTTTTTTATATTAGCAACTCTGAAGAAATGTTTGAAATCCGAATTCCTGAGAGAGTACGCCTCTGACAAACTATGTGAATGGAATCAACGTAATTTCCACAACCTGTTGGCAACTAGGAAGAATCTGCAAGGAAAGAAAATATAACTTTTTAAGTGTTCAAAACTGGCATCTCAAAGTTATCAGGTTGGCTTTGGCATTGCAGAAATGTGTTTTTTTCACTTCTTTGATGGCTCTTCTCCAATAGCTCTTCCTTTTCTGACAACTCTTCCTTTTCTCTGTCTTTGACCCCGTTTTCTTATATAATAACACACATTCAGGAATGTTCTTCCTGCTTAGACCCTTACAGCTTTCTCCTGCTTTAGGCTTCTTCCTACAGCTTTTCTTTACTCTTCAACCAGTGTCTCCAATGCCTTTTATCGCTCTCTCTCTATCTCCCTTTTGGTCTCCTGCTTTTATTTTCCCTATTTTCTCCTTTATAATTCCATTGGTGAGCACACTGGAGTGTAATTAGGACTCAGTAAAAAAATAAAATCCCATCCAGGAAATGAGGTCTTAAAATTATTATATGAAAACTTTTACTGTACATGTTTAAGGATTTGTTCCTAGAAAGGCTGCTTTTTGTGTATAACGTAAAGCACATGGTTCATAGCCTAGCTTATCCGGAAGATCCTCAATGACAAGAATAATGGTGAAAATCTCCACTTAGTGGGCAGATCCCACGGGCCAGATACTGTGCTAGAAACTCATCCATTCATGTAACATTTATTGGGTTCTAGGAACTATTCAAAGTGCTGTAGATAAAGTTTGAATTCTCAGTCCTCACTGAACTTACATTGTAGGAGGAAGACAGAAAACAAATGACATAAATCACCAAAATATCTGAGATCCATCTTCACTCAGCTCCTCTAGAAAGGAAAGGTAGAGTCCAGGGTAGGGAGAATATTCTCACAAGGACATTGGCTTTTGCTTGGCATGAGATGGGAAACCATTGGTGGAGGTCTTAGAACAGAGGGGTGACATTAACCTGACTTAAGTTTTTCACAGGATCAGAGCAACCCTGCAAAGTCAGTGATTCAGGCTCCAGAAATACACTAATTTCCTGATGGTCACACACAGAGAAGGTGGTGGAGCCAGGACTTGAAACCAGCTGCTATCGCTCGGAAGTCCTTGCTGTCTCTACGAGGGGTATTTCCTTCCAAACATGTCAGTTGCAAAGTTTTTATTCTACGTGTCACATTTATGCCTCCTTTCAGGCCCGCATATTTCTGCCTGATGGAGAGTGAAGCGGTGTTAAGTCTGGGTTCTTTCACTCCTTCCAAAAGTATTTTATTCACTTCCTGTCATGGGTATGGTGCCATAAATTGTACTGTGGGGCAGAAAAGGGGTAGAAGACAAGGTCTCTACTCACAAGGTGTTTATAGACAAGCTGTAAAGAGAAGACTGATTTTGTATTTAAATTATTTCAATCCAATGATTTTTACTGGGGAGGGATTTCTTACTTGTTTCGTGTAATCATTAAAAGAAAATTGTTGCTGCTGCTTCTTCTCTCTCTCTTTTTTTTTTTAAAGAATAGCCCCATCTGAGAACTGGAAACAGACAAGATACAGGATTTCCTCTTCAATTTTATAGATTTTGACTTCCAGCTTGACTACCCAGTTAGCACATGAAAAGATGACTCCCCCGCTCCCCAAGCCTAAGCCACCGCCACCCCAACCTGTGATCAGAAAATCCAGCTGTGCACTTGTTATTTCTCACCTCTTTCCGGGAATAAAGATTCAGCACCCCTGCTCCACTGACAATGTTGCAGTGACACCTGAGGCAAGGTAAAAACCAGCTCAGCAGCTCTGCAGCCCTGAGCCCGGAGCTGCGCAAAACAGAGTGTGAGTCAAAGCGAGGTGCTCCCTGGGCTGCCTTTGCCTCCCACCTCCCACCCCTCACCTGGGGCCGGTGGGAAGAGCTTCAATCACAGTGGGCAAAAATGTTCAATATCAGAATCTGCCCCTCTAATCATTTTGATTAGAAGATGTGACAAGGCAAGTGTTGGGTCAAATGACTGTTCCATTTACCTTCGGCCACTGTATCAGTGGTTTTCAGGACATAAATCCATCAGTCCTCCCCCTGGCCTTCCCGCTGGAGACTCCAGAAAGCATCCTGCTTTAGAGAACCAGCTCTGGATATAGCTTGAGCACGCAAGGGGTTGAGGTCTGCTGCCCCTGTATTGTGCCTCTACATTGTGTGAGCTCCAAGAAATGATTCATGAAGTCATTCAGTTTTTTAAAGAAGTCATTCAATTTTTTAAGTAACCCACAGGAGCTCTATTTAGGTCTTGCAGAGTCCACAATGCGAACCCAACAGAGCTGTACCTGGGCTCTGTAGCTCTTAAAAGATCTCAGTTTAGAAAGCCCATCTAGATTCTGCTGGAGTTTGCCTCCCTGCTCTCTGTAGAGGTGCACAATCTCTCTAGCTTTACAGATCAGAATACATCCATGACCTCTACTGGAAACGAACAACAATCTCCATCTTATCTAACTTGTTCTCAGGGAATGTGTCCTAGTAAGTGGATCTCCACACTGGTTTCTTATAGCTGTTATTTAGCGTCCTTTAGACTTGGAGTCCTTTGCTTATCATGGCTGCTTCTTACGTGGTTATGCAAGTCATCCATCCATCCATCTCTCTATCCATTCAATGAATAAACATTTATTAAGAGCCTGTTACTTGCCAAGTGTTATGAAACTGGGTATCCATCCCTTCCCTTTGGGAGGCTGATGGTTCAGGGGACTCATACTTATGCCCTTTGCTTCCTTATATGAGTGTCTTTGTTATGGTAAGTTTACAAAAGAGGAAGTCTCCCAGGAACTATGCTTTCTTTACTGATCAAGTTTCCATATGTTAGAAATTCTCCAAGATTCAGTATTAGAAGTCATTACAATCAGGAAGTCTTGATTTATTTGTAGGAGAAAATCTCCTTAGCAATGGTAAATTTTCTTTCCTTCTCCTCCAAACCAAAATAGATAGAAATGATTTTTTTATAATTACTTTTAATTTTTTAAAAGATTTTTTATTTATTTAATTGAGAGAGAGAGCGTGAGAGAGAGAGAGAGAAGGAATAAGGGGAGGGGCAGCAGGAGAGGGAGAAGCAGACTCCCCGCTTAGCAGGGACTCCCCCTTCCCCCCAAAGTGGGACTTGATCCAGAGACCACGATCTGAGCTAAAGACAGACACTTAACCTACTGAGCCACCCAGGTGCATGTAATTTTTTTTTTTTTCTAAAGTAAGTTGTTCGGGCAAGTTTCTCTTGGCTACAAAAATATAAGCAATATTGGCTTCAGGTTTTGAAATAAGTCTGAAGGTATGAATATTATAGTAACTAGTTGGCAATACACTTGAAGCATGCAGAATTGAGCCTGACAAATAGTTTTGCACTGATTATGAAAACATTAGATTTTTTAATGTGTAGCAATTGAATTAAAAAATGGATCTACCCAGAGTATAGAAGCGTAAGAACCTGGTTTTTCTTCAATTTTCATATCACTTCACTTTGTCATTCACAATGTATTTTTACTGTCAATTCCCATTTAAATCAACTTGTGGGTGTGTGCAAACTGTGTATTCAAATGAAAGATATAGTAGATTGTGCTAATAGACGTATACGGAGGCGTGGGATGAGAGTTCAGTGGGATTCACACTATGTCATCCTTTACCAGGGAGAAGAGCCCCAGGTCTGCCCTGAACCAGCAAGCACTTTCAGATTCCCTATCCTGTTCCTCTGTGTGTGTCAGTGGTAGTGTAGTGAAAGAAGACAGAACAGAATGGAACGAAATGCAGGAAGAGTTAAAAATACCATCTCTGGAATCAGAATGTGTCTTACAATCGACATTTCCTAGATTTGTTGAAATACAGTTATCAGTGGGCTGGAATGTAAGAGTCTTACTTTTTTTTTTCCCCTAAGATTTATTTAATTATTTCAGAGAGAGAGCGCGTGGGGGGCGGGGAGGGGGGAAAGAGAGAGGGAGATAAGCAGACTCCCTGCTGAGCGGGGAGCCAGACGTGGGGCTCTATCCCAGGACCCTGAGATCAGGACCTGAGCTGAAATCAAGAGCTGGAGGTGCCCCTGGAGTGCAGGAGTCTTAATGCCGCACAGCCGGTCAAATGTGGCTTGGAATTCCCACTGTCCGTAGCACAGTGCCTTACACACCCGTGGTAGAGTCTCAAGTATTTCTCATTGAAGACAAATATTGAAGAGCTATACCTGAAGAACAGTAGATGACCAGTGACTCCAGAGATTAGTGTTAGCTAATTTACTCGTTCGGATAGAGGGCCATTCCTGGAGTAGATTAATAGTCTCATTCAAATACTTTTGTCCATAAGTGGTCCTTCATGGACTATCTACTTATGGACTCAGCATTGAATAAAATGTACTCATGAACATGTTTCCACATTTCCCTAACTCTGAGAGCCTTTTTTCAAGCTTTCAGGGAATTCCCAGGTATGATGACTCCTGAGAAGCCAGTTGGTTTCTAGGACCACCCAGCAGGGAGAGAATACCTTGGATTCTACTCAATCCAAGGATGGAGATGACTCCTCGGGGTCTTCAGGTAGCTTCCTCAAGCAAATATTTTTTGCATGCCTCCCATGTGTGCTAGGGACACAGTGGTGAGCAAGACAGATGACATCTCTGCTATCTTGGAACTGAAGTTCCAGAATGCTGCATAATGCACGTAAAAGCGTTTGTGCAATACCCAGCATTCAGTAGGAATGCCAGGAGTGTTAGTTACTTTTCTTTCCAGGTAGAGCTCACAAGCTAGAAATGGCAGTGAGGCCCTCCTCTCCCCATTCAAACTCTCATCTAGCTCTTCAAGGCCCTGGCATTGTTTTCTTGTAAAAAACGTCCACCTTGGTGCATGAGAGAAACACAAGTGGTTACTGCTGATGGGAGGCTGTCTGGAAGGAGCTGCAGCAGACGTCCGTACATATTAGTCTAAGAAAGTGTTCCCAGTCCTTTAAGAAAACCATTACTTGGCTCACTGCAAGCTAATTGCATTTGTTCAGTCATTGTGAAATGGATGCAGATGGGATGGGGAAGTTTAGAAATATCCTACTGTTAAATCAGAAATAAAGCCGCTTGCTCAGGAGACACTATGGCCTGGGATGAGCTTTTCACCAAAAAGTGGGAAATTGCTCGGTAAATTTCTTTTTTCTGCTCAAGCAACTCTTTTAATTAATTTTTACTGACCTACTCCTCCTTTAACAAAAAAAAGTGTGAGCATATAAAAAATAGGGCTTGTTGACAGGGCCTTACAGGGTGAAAAGGTGAAGATGAGGGAGATGAATTTTGTCCCTTTCAGCCTGGGAAAAAGCTTCGCTGTGTGAGGCTCTGAAACTTTCATAATGAGCCACAATGGACACAATGTTGTCTTATGATCTTATTATGGCTCTGTGGGTATGAAAAGATCTTACTTTTTAAATAAATGCCATTATGGGACTAACAACCAAAAAACGAGAACCACGTGTTAACGGGAGGAAGGGGACAACAGTTTGATAAAAATACGTGTGATCTCTCCACTTAAAGGAGACGGGTCATATCTGTAGCATAGTTTCTTCTATTCCATAAAGGCATCTTATCTATTGGTTTGATTAAATGATGCCGTATTGTTCTCTTCTCATTAGTAATTAGACATAAAGGTGTAGTGTCATTTAGCAACTTGCTTCCATGTGGTAGAATTTCTAAAAGAATTTGGGGAGAGATGTTAAGCCTATCAGGGAGTAAATGTTCTAGAAAACCATTGTTCACTACCTTATCGTATCGGTAGCCTAAAGAAAAATGTCCTATTGAAGCTCTGTATCATTGACTCATGTTGCCCCGAGATACACAAGCTTGTGAAGGTTATTAGAGAGGAGCGGGGTTAACAGCATGCAGCTGGGAGGAGATAATACAGAGTGTTGGACCCTTGGGAAGAGAACCCCAGCCCAAACTAGCAGCTGGCTGGTCAACCAGTTGGCTAGTCAATCACATAGGTGAAGCTTCTTTCTCAAGGTTACGCAGCCCCATCAGAGCAGCACCAGACAAGAACCTAGGTCTCCTGAACTAGCTAGGGCTGCTTCCACCTTAAAAAAAAATGTTATGGTCACTCCTCTTAAACATCCTACAGGGTTTGTGATGAAAGAACACTTTGAAGGCTTGTTAATTCCAAGTTTGTTTGTGGGACTGGTTTACGGACTATACATTCTGTCTTCGATGGTTTGGTTTCCAGGTCCAAATGGAAAGTAAGCAAGGTTCTTACGTCAGGATCAGGGATAAATGGGTTTCCATGGCTTCCTTACGGTGCCAGAGACTTCTATCAATAAAAAAGGCTCTATTGTGAATGATGCTGTGATAGACATGGAGGTATAGACACCTCTTCAAGATCCCGTCTTCGCTTCCTTTGGGGTATACCTAGAAGTGGGATTGCTGGGTCGTATGGTCATTCTATTTTTTGAGGGCAATGTGGATGGTCCTAGAGGGCATTATACTAAGTGAAATAAGCCAGAGAAAGATGATTGCTGTGTACCACTACTTACATTTTAAAAAGCCAAACTTATAGAAACAGAGAGTAGAAATGGTGGCTACCAGGGGTGGGGGAAATGAGGAGATGTTGGCCAAAAAGTACAAACTTTCAGCTAGAAGATGAATAAGTTCTGAAGATCTGATGCACAGCATTGTGATTATAGGTAGGAACTCTGTATTTATATATTTGGAAGTTGCTTGGAGAGTAGATCTTAGATGTTCTGACCGCAAAAAAGAACTGGCAATTATGTGACAGGACAGACGTGTTAGCTAACGCTGTGGTGGTAATCACGTTGCCATGTATAAATGTATCAAATCAATGCTTATGTCAATTGTATCTCAACAAAGTTGGAAAAACAAAAGGAAAAAGACTCTACTATCACTTATCGTAGCTTCTGGAAGGGTTGACTCTAAGGCTTCTGAGGCTAGCGTAACTATCCGTCCTGGTTTACCTAGGATTGAGAAATTTCCCAGGAAACTGGAACTTTCCTGTGCTAAAACTAGGAAAGTTCTGGACATACTGCGACGAGCTGCTCACCCTCTCTGCGGCAGGAAGGAAATCTACATTTTGCATTGGAAATACACACGTACGCCCATGCACATGCACACACATGTATGATTCACGGCTCTAACCTTGGAATGTTAGCCAGCTTGTTAGCATCCTAGATACTGGATCACAAAAAACATGAAAAAGGGTCTAAAAATACTTTAGCCAAAATCCTGTTCAAAGTTTGCAAATATATAAACGTCTGTTCTCTGCATCATGACTTGAAAGTGATGAAGGTTTTCTACAGCTGGCCACATGAGATATACAGCACCCAAGTTCCTGGAGCGAAATTTTATCATTCTTGAAGCTTCTCAGAGTTTTAACTATTCAGTAAAGGCGATGACAGACTCTGCAAATTGCAGCGCGGCTAAAAATTCTTCCTTCCCGGGTAGCGAAGCCCATCTGTTTTTAAACTGTGAGGGAGCCGCTGCCACTTTATTAAGCTGTTGTTTTCCTTACATTGCAGTTATCTGAAGTGACACTTCCCCTCCACTCCTGCTTTCCAGAGAGCAGTAACCATAACGACCTCTTATTTGGGAAATTGCACGTGGGCTGTTCCTCTACGTGATTAATACACCGACTCAATATTTTTGCTGTATTTTATGGCGTCCCGGTGGGGGGCTGTGGTTCTTGAATATTCGCATTCTCCTCCACTCTCTTTCCCTTCCCTCCTGCTGTAAGTGTAGGTACTCTGGACAGTCTATTTCTAGCAGGAGGAAGAAACCAATGTTCAGAAGAAGTCTTGCTTGCTGTTTATTGGTAAGATTTCTGTGCGCCCAACCTGCAGCGTCCGCGGGCATATTTGTCACTCCGCTTCTCTTAACGAGGCCCAACAAGGGAATCTACACCCAGTTGCTTGACTTTGGTGAGGAACACCTCCTCTGGAAATTTCAGCTTCCTTCTCTTTTTCTTTTCTGATTTTTTGGGTTTCCTGCAGAGCAACCTACCTTGATCTGGGATGCGAACTTGTATCCCTCTTTTTTCTTACTTGTGCAGAAGGACATTGGAAACATACACAACGGGAGGGGCTTTGAACGTCTCGGTATGGCTGAGCCACTGTATCTAAAAGGGATACCGGTGAGGGACAGTGTTCACAGGAATCCTCAGACGCTGGTAGAGTGGGGTCTCATTTTCATGCTCTTGCTACCTATTCATGTGTTTCTGCTTCAGAGATTTCCTCAGTTTACTTTTAACCACTGTATTCAGAAGAGCAATGAGAGACATAACCCGAGAAGTGGAGTGGCTTTGGAGGGATCATCGAAAATGGAACGCTGCGTGTCTCTGAATGTTTGGGGTCTTCCCTTCTCTCTCTCGAGCTTTACTGTTTTCTTTTGCTTCATCCAGTAATCAAAGGCCGCACTCACTGCTCTCGGGGGAGCCTCCAGCTCAGGTGGTGATGAGGGACCCTCCAGGCGAGTGGATGGACAGAGAGGATGTGAGGGCAGAGTTCTGAAGATCTGGGCAGGTGAAGGGTGAGACTTGCAGGCAGGACCTGGATCATTTCACGGAGCAGATTGGCAGGAGAAGGAAACACCGGCTGCACGGAGGTAAATCCCCTGAGTGTGTTCGGGGGTGTGGGAGTATCCGTCCACTGAGAAACCAGAGTGCCAGCAAAGTGAGGCGCTCCAGACTACCCAAAACGAATACAGCTAAACTAGCGGATTTCTTACTGTTTATTCCTAAGTATCATGAAGCCCAAATACGGGTGTAATGCATTAGATTTACCTTGCAGCAAATTTACTTGTCGACAGGAGAACGTTCTATACACGTCTAACTCCCGTGTGTGTGGAAAAGCACAGAGTCTCCCAGATGGGTGGACCCCAGGAATGATGGACTTTGCAGGCTCAGGGTCCAAGGACAACAAGATTCTTCACATATCCAGAACTGCACCCACATGTCCTCTCCTCCGAAGCCTCTGGGAAGGAAAGGGGATTAAGAGAACGGGAGGATAGGGAGATAGGGAGAAAGAGCAATCTTCCACCTTTCCTCTTTTGACCCAACCACATAGACTTTCTGACATGACTCCAGCCAGGTTATCCAAGGACATGGCTTAACAAGTGCTGAAAGAATGTTCTGGTTGGGCATCAAATCTCCACTCTTAGATTCAACTGAAACTCCATTCATCTGGACTAGAGTAGACACAAAACCTTGTTATATAAATATAATGGGAGATCATGGGTTGGTATAAAAGGCATCATGCCAAGGTACAAATGGTGAAATCGGATCTTATCCTGTTTTAATAGGGGGAAAGTAAAGGCACTGCCTGGACAGAAAGAGGGAGAAAAGAAAAGGTAGAGATGGTAGGGATCTCAGTTAAACTTCAAGGATCTAGTTCTTCTCTCTTCGTCTGGCCTGGTTTATTGATGTTTAAGGCAAAAAGTGACCTTAAAGGCCAGCTGGTTCCATATAGTCATTTCACAAGTGAGGATCGTGTGCCCCCAGAGGTTAATGCCTCGCCGAGGGTCGTCAGGCTGGTCAATGGCAAAGTACCTTAAGGAACGGCAATCTTGATTTGCAGTCTGGTGCTCTCTTCACTGCAGTGTGTCGTTTCCAATGTCCATGAGGCAACATGAACACCAGGGGCCACATTACCTGTCAAAGCTTTGCACAGAGGGCGGAACCCTTCACAGGGATGGCAGGGTGGGGGGTAATGAGTTATCTTCTGTCCCCCAGCTACTTCTTCCTGAGAATCTTTCCCAGGACCCTGCATCTACAAGTCTGCTGGGGGCTTAATGTGGCCCTATTGGCAAACTTTCACATTGTCAAGATTCTCATTCTGGTCTAGATTTGATAATTGGGGGATATTTGTGGTAGCTAGTTTTTTTTTTTTTTTTAATTCTGATTTTGTCTGGACAATTGTGTTCTGCCTATCTTCCCCATCTTCCCCATCTTTCTTTTTTCTAAGGTGTTCTGTCAGGTCCCATTGTTCAAATTCAGCTGGAATCCACCAGTTCCCCACCACCCAACTAGGTCTCTGTTGAGTAGCATTCTCAAAATCGGGCAAGAAATGAATGCAGACCTGGGCACCATGGAGGATGTATACAAGATCCCCTCTCTTTGTCAAACAATGGACGGCTCTGTAGGGGGTCCCGAGGTGGCTGTCCCCTTGGCGCTGTTTCATCATGTGACCCGAGGCAGTTGGCTTACACTCTCTGGACCTCAGGCTCTTCATCAAAGAATGATAATAGCTCAGATAACTCTGTTCAACTCACAGTGTTGGGAAAATAAAATGTAGATATCAAAACAGGGTCACACATTAAAAAGCGCTGTGCAAATACTAGACACTGCCTAACAGGATCCTACGTGGTCATCCTCTGAGAAGCTCAAAGGTCTGTGGAAAAACAGTTGAATTTAACACAGATTGTATTTTAGAAAACAAGCTATTTTTTTTTTAAGAATTCATGTTAAAAAATGAGATAGCCCATCATTCGGAGAACGGTCCTGTTTTAGAATTCTCTAGTTATCTTCTGTCTTCTCCGAGTATAATTGAGTGCTAGAATACTGTTTATTGCTCTCTATTCCTCTGGGTGTTGCAGTATGTTGAGTAAATTGATGGAGTGCTATGGAGTAGCTGGCCAATTCACTGGATTACAAATGAGAGGACAAACAAGCTGCTTCACTGACCATTTGTTCCAGGGGTTCCCATGATGGGGCCATCGTGATGAGCCCATCAAACCAGGGGCAGAGTGGAGAAGGCAGCTGTAGTTCGCGCCTCAGAGATACACACCACTTCTGGGTCTCCACCCCCAACGTGATTTCCATGTTAGAAGAGCGTCACATGATTTCGGAGTTGCTAGAATCATCAGATGATATCTGATCCACTTTCATTTTAAAGCCTGCCGGATGGAGGTGTAGAGAGACTCAGAGTCCTGTGGAGACCGCAGAGCCGCAGTCCTCACCCCCGAGCCCGTTTCCTGATGGCTTTTCCATGGATTCAAGGAGACAGCTGTAACCTTTTGTTTGGGGATGTAGGAAAATACTCCAGAGCCCTGGCCCTCAATCAAGGGGATTTTTTTGCCCCTCTACCCTCAGCAGATGTTTGGCAATGTCTGGAGATGTTTCTGCCACGATTGGTCCCTGACATCTGAGGGTCCAAAGACAAGGATGCTCTTAACATCCCACAGTGCCCGGGGCAGCCACCCCTCCCCCCCCACACACACAGCAAAGCAGGAGTTAGCTCAAAATGCCAATAGCACTGAGGCTGAGCCACCCTGGTCTAGACGAGCTGTCAACTTTGGCCCTGGAGAGACTTAGATTTGAACCCTGGATCTATATTCTCTGTCTTCCCAAATAGGTTAACTAACTTCTTTGTGACTCAGTTGCTTCATCTATAAAATGGGCTTCCTAATAGTACCTATTGCAAAGGCGTGTCACGGGAGCTAAATAAAACAGTGCACGTGAAACAGAGGGATTATCACGTGTTCGTGCTGATAACTGTTACCTAGGATAACAAGACACATGTTGGCAAAGTCAGGTAGGGCCTGTGCCAATGCCCGTAGGCACTCACAGCTCGGTAGGGCAGACAGACCCTTAAATTCTGTGTCCGGTACCCCGACGGGAGGGGGCAGCCCAGTCAGCTTGGAGACCTTTGAAGATGAGGGTTGTCTCTGTTCCCCCCTGTCCCCAGGATCTCGCACAGGATCTCACGAACTGGGGAGCAAGTAAGTGAGTGAATGGAGGAATTAGGGACATTTCTAAAAAAGGTGCTCCTTGCTTGCATCGGATAACAGTAACCTAAGTAATAAACACTAATATAAACAATAAACCTTGGGAACATTGTCTATGTGTGAGTTATCCGAGTGAGGGGAGATGGCAGTGTGGGCCAGGGCACAGCGCTCAGGAAGGTCCGAGGGTGAGAAAGAGCTAGATGTCCTCAGGGAGCCTCAGGCGCCCCAAGTGTGAGCTTTCCACTCTTGAATTTTTGTAGCATGGACAGAATTGACGAATGGCAGAAAGGAATGCCTCTGCTCTGTTGGCCTTGAGCAGGTGGTCCCGGTAGCTGTGCGCTCTGGCCGCCCGCTCCTGGAGACAGATGGATTTAGGAGCGAGTATGTGCTTTTGGGAACCTAACCTGTCTTTAAGGACAAGGCCCTTGGCGGGGCAGTTCACTGAGCAGAAGATGTACTCGTGTGGGAATTTGGGGGTTTAGGGCCAGAAGGGAGGGCCGATGGTGAAGGCGTGGGTGCCAGACTGGGGAGATTAAACTGGACCAGAGGGTTGATGTTGTCGCAATTGCACCGTAAGAATCAGTGATGGCTAACATAGACTCACATACACCATGTAGCGATGGCATATTCTGTGACAGGCCCCCTCTAATCATTTCGTAAGTATTTGCTCATTTAACCCACACAATGACTTCACCAAGCAGGCACGATTTTTTCCTTTTCACAGATGGTCCAACCGAGGCACAGGGGGTTCAGTAGCAGCTGGTAAGAGGTAGATTCAGGATTCGAACTCTCACTTTCTAGTCTGGAGTCCATGCTCTTAATCACTGTGCTGCCCATGAACTTGGTAATCGTGCGGAGTGCGCATTAATCTGGCTCGTGTCAGCAATGGGGAGAGGCAGGAGAAAGGCTTTCGGAGCCAGGGACAAAGGTGGGGGAACTGGCATTGAGCCAGGGGCGGTGGGGATGACGTGGGGAGGGAGTCCCAGGGCTTATGCAACCACTCTCCCTACCTCAAGGGGGCCCGAGGCAGAGGGAGGGGGTCAAGGGTATCCTGCCAGCTTTCAGGAAAGAAGATCTTCGTTTGCTATCTTGATTGTATTTTTCTTAAGGCTGAGAAATTTTAAACATTGATCCAAAAGCCAGCGTGAAAGTGCTTCAACATTTCAGCGATGAAAGGATGGAATAACCCCCAAGGGAAGCCGGCTCAGCATTATTAGGGCAATCTCTCTTCTGGGCTCGCCCTCTGCAGGGCAGCCCGTGCGTTTAGTTTGGAGACCTTTGACACTAACGCCACCTGGGGCCAGGGGGGAATAGGCAGAGGGAAGGACACGCCCATCACAGCAAGATGCCCACGGGCGGGTCTTTTCGACATCGAGCTGGGTGTATTTAGCCCTTGGCTTCTATTTCTTAACAACCAGTTTATTGTTTATGTGTGAATTATATTATTGACTTCTTGATATGCTGGGTTTACATTTTTATGACGTGGAATCTGTGGATTGCGTTGTTGAAACTTCTTCAATTGCTTTCTCATTGATTAAAAAGTGATTCTTGGCGCAAATTTTTCTCCTATATTTTCTTGAGTTTCATGTCTCTTGCGTATTTAATTCTTGAAGACATCAGCAACCTATTTTGGTATGCGGATTTCTGTACCTGATTTTCTTCTAGTTCCAGTTATTGAAAAATCAATAGCCCTTTGTATATTTCCAGGATCTGTTTCAGGTTCACCTCTCCTTCTCCACTCATCTGTTTAATTCTTGCACCATGCCATGATTTTCAATTATTATAGCTTTAAAATGTATTTTAGTATTTATTAATGAAACCCCCTCCCTCGTCTTTAAAAAAATTAAATTAATCAAGCTCATTCTGTTGGGTTTTTGTATTTTCTATTTTAATATTATTTGTTTATTTGTATTATGTATTATTTGTAAGAGCTATAGCTAGGGAGATTGTAAGGATCCGATCCCACGGCTTGGATATGGGTGGATGAAGAAGCAGTTTGGGGAACCCCCAGGTCCCTCACTTTATGTGTCGCTAGGAGGAAGGTAGGACATTTCCTAACAGAGAACAGAAAGGAGAGCAGTTTGGGGGCTGGGTGGACCCGGAGGACTGGGGAGGAAGGTGTGGGAACTTGGCTGGGGGACAGAAACAGTGTAGTCAGATTGAATATTTGCTGAAACATCCAAGAAGAGGGTTTTATTGGCGAGGCCCAGACAGACATCCAGGTTTGGGAGACCCCAGCATTCAGCGCTCACCGAAGCCCTGGGTTTGTGCGGAATTCTTCCCCTGAGCACAGAGGGCTCCAGGAAAGGGCTCTGAGCAACACCTTGAAGAGGCCAGTGGGGGGAAAAGATCCAAGGAAGTTGACTGAAGAGAGCTAGGGAGAAAAGTGGGAAGAGAGTGGAGTCTCCAAAGCCCATGGAGGACAGAGGAAGGTGACGGTGAAACCCTGCCTCCAGGACAGATGTGACAAGGAAGGAAGAATAGCTGTTGTATTTAATAGCATGAGGCCTCTGTGTGGGGATTCAGGGGAGTGGTGCATGCAGAACAGATGTCAGTGTTGCAGACAGAGGGGAGAAGGACGAGAGACCAGGCTGGGAGTGAGGGACAGGCTCGTCAGCCGGCCAGGTCACCACCGCAAACACTTGCTGGATTATCAATGGAGGGCATTCCCATCTCCTGGGGCTCTTGGGCGATCAATGTCTTCAGGACAGAAGCCCACTTTAGGCTACTTCTCTGATATTATCATTGCCATGCCAACTTCCTTTTCCTTATTTTTAGCTTGGTGTGTCTTTTCCGTCCCTTTCCTTTCAAACCGTCTGTACATTTTATCATATATTATATTATGTTAGAGTTTCTGTATGTGCAGGCTTTTGCTGGACAAGTTCAACAATAATCTAAATCTGGTGAACCGATGGTCTCAAGACTCCCCTTACATGACCTTTCCACAAATTTCAACAGTATTTGCCATAGTTACTCACTCCTTCATCTTTGAAACACAGCCTGGGCGTCTGTGTGGGGAATGGAAAGAAATGATAGGCCTCCTAAAAGTAAGTCAATCTTTTCCATAAAGTGGCCCAGACACAACGTCCAAACACATATTCATGTGGTTGAGGACTCCCAAGACAAGAGATTAGTTCAAAACAGACAACAGCAAGCTCGAGGCAGGGAGGGCAGAGGGAGAGGGAGAGAATCTCAAGCAGATTCCATGCTGAGTGTGGAGCCTGTGCTCAGCCTGATGCAAGGCTCAATCTCAGAACCCTGAGATCATGACCTGAGCCAAAATCACGAGTTGGCTGCTTAATTGATTGAGCCACCCAGGTGCCACAAGCCTTGCCACGTTGTTAGACCAGAAGGAAGATATTCTTTATTGCCATTTAGGCTGGTTATTCAGGTATGGGCTTTCGGCTTTAACCTCCTGCTTCCATACTCTGTTTCTGATGCCAGGGATGGGATTCTGCAAGCTCCAGTCCCCTCTGCCATCTGGCTATCTTTCAGCTTTTGCCAAAGGGGCCTCACAGGGAGAATAGAAGGCAGAAGGAGAGAGAGAAAAGGCTTCCTGTTTGCTCACTGTTTCTGAAGCAGCATTTTGGCAATTGTTCATCGTCCCAGTGATGGCAATGCTTCTAGTTTCTAGCTTCCTTTTCTCCCACCGGTGCCAGCGCCCAGATACCAATATCAGCTGGGTAGCACTTCTTCCTTCGACCTCCAGGTCTTAGGTCTGCAAGGATCTTCCTCCAAAACTCTAGGCTCTAATAACCCCACTTCTGGGCAAGAACATATGGGTCCAGACCAACAATGACATAAGCAGTTTCTAAGATGGCTCCCCATCCTCTCTGTCTCCGGGTATTCAAGCCCTTGTGTAATTCCCACCCCTTGGACCTGAGCTGGACCTAACAAACAAACAGAGTGCTGCGAAATTGATGAGATGCCACTTCCGAGATGGGTTATAGAAAGATTTTGGCTTCCATCTTGCCTCTCCTCCCTCCCTCTCTGTTGGAAGTAGGCTGTCAAGGGAGACCCAGGGATGAGGAGTGAATAGAGGCCTCTGGCCAATACCCCACAGTGAACTGAGGCCCTCAGGCCGGCAGCTTAAGAGGAACTGAATCCTGCCTACAGCCGCATGCGCGAGCTCAGAAGCGATCTACCCTCACTCGACACTTTCACTGCAGCTTTGTGAGGGACCCTGAGTCAGAGGACCCCGCTAAGCCACACCCAGATGCCCGACCTACAGAAACCGTGAGATAATAAATGTTGGTTGTTTTTTAAGCTAAGAGGTTTTGGGGAAATGTGTTAGACAACCATACGTAACTAATTCTACCCCACTTCTGATAACAGAATAACACTTTGAGGGAGCAGGAGAGCTCCAAAGGTCCTAGTGCTTACCGTTATCTCTAGCCCCCAGGGGCCCAGGCCCCACTCCCTGTCCCAACACGATCCTTAGAGCCCTGACCTCAGGCGGTAGGGTCCATGTTCAAGATCCGCATCACACAGCATCACGTCTCTGCAAGCTCCCGCTGAGTTCCTGACAGCCTGGGAGAATGTCTCTTACGTTTGCACTCGACAATGTACTTCACCGTATTTGGTAGTATCTACCCAGGATTCCTCTGTGTTTGAGGGAGAAATAGACGTCCTCCTCAGTCCGGTTCCCCTCATTGCCGGAAGTCCAAGGTCGAGAAGACTCTGGATTTTTATACATAAAATTGGGAAGTCTTTGTATTTTAATTCTTAATATTTAAACAGATTGATCTTTACCAGTTGTTAAAACACAAACTCTAGTTCATACGATGAAGGGTCTCCGAGGATGAATGCCATTAGGGCAATCTGGTGGCTTAATTGCTTCCTCCCTGATGACTTACGACTTGGAACAGCTATGAAAGTAGGGTATCCAAACAAATACTTGAAGCCCAAGGATAAAAAATGTTAATAATGAGTAACAGCTAGAAGCAAAGTTAATTCTCAGTGGGCCCATAATGCCAGCTATTTAATGCAAATTAACAAATGACATTTTAATGTAAAGGACTTGAAAGCTAATATTTTAATTTTCCATGTAAGATCAATGATTCAACAAACAATAATGTGTTAGAGGAAGGAATTTAAAACTAGAGTGATAACTTTATTTCAGAGATAAGTGAAATGCTATGTGAAGTTTATATTTGTGGATCCAAAATTAGACCAAATTAGGCTTAGGTGCCACATGCATTGGAAAGAAGGCCTCATAAAAATGAAAAGTGCCAGCAATAGCTGATCACAAAGTGATAAAATTGTTCTTACAATGCTAGATAATGAGGCAATCTCTTATTTTTTTTGAAGGATTACGAAGGATAATGAAGGATAATTCTGAATTAAAATGGAGTTGTTTTGAATTCTTGGGTCTTGCTTTTTTGATAAAAGTTTGATAAATGAATAATGGACCAGAGTTCCAGTTTCTGGCACCGTGTTGGGCTGGATGAATAATTGTGACTTGAGGTGCAAAGACGCACCCCTGTATTCAGGCTGTGGCCTCACTGTGGCCAGGAGTGGCAATCCTTTCAGGGCTGGTTTGTACAAGATGCTGGAAAAAAACACTCAAAGTTGATTAACTTGATAACTTCCATTTGTGGAGGACCCTGCAGCTGGCCAACATCTTCCCACGTTTTCGCTCATTTGATCTTTTTTTTTTTGTTTTTTTGGAGAGGGAAAGAGAGAGTGCGCATGAGCGGAAGGGGCAGAGGGAGAGAGAGAATCCCAAGCAGGCTCCATGCTCAGCATGGACCCCCACGTGGGGCCCGATTCCATGAACCTGAGATCATGACCTGAGCCAAAATCAAAAGTTGGACACTCAACCCACTGAGCAACCCGGACACCCCTCATTTGATCTTTAGAATAAACCTGTGTGGTGGGTATTCTTAGCCTCATTTGATCAATGAAGGAATTGACAAATTATGATTTGCCCCGGGGCCATATAATTTGCAAATGCAGAATTCCTCCCTTACCGTATCCCAAGTGGTTTCCAGGGCCCCGTACACGTGGCTTCTTCAGGTCTGTCCATGCATTTTTCTCTCTGTAATGGCTGGCAAAGCCACGTGAGTGGTCGCCATTATCATTCGTCAGTGTTTTGCAGTGTGTTTGGTCCCCCAGCTATCCTAGCATTTGTTTACCATCTTTGATTTTGAATTTGTTTTTTATCAGACAGAATTCTAAGCTTCAATGACAGGAGACTGTGGACATCTTCTGTGGTGAGCTCTACCTCCCTCTTCTCTGGGTATTATTTTATTTTATCACTCCAATTAAAGGAAGAAAACCAATTTCTCAAAGTATGTTCTGTATACAGAAAATTTTCACAGGATAAACTGCTAACAATGGGGCATGCCGCTGTATTTGGGGTTCTGAGCAAGAAACAGAGAGTTTCTGGCACATAGGACACCCTCCTGTGTTCTCTCTCAGAAACTACTCCCTCACAGGGTAATCACTTGCCCGACTTCCCCGGCACACATTCGCTTTACCTACTGGCATACTTCGTGTGATGACATTTCTCGTGGCTCCTTCGCTTGCTCAATAATATGTTTGGGAGGCTCGTCTGTGCTGTAGAATGTACTTGTAGAAGATTTGTGTTCAGTGCTGCGTAGTAGTCCACGGTGGGGGCGTCATTAGTTTAGTATGATGTTATTATTATTATGTGTAAAATATATTGTAGTGGAGTCCCAACTAATAGACTAGACAAATATTCTAGAATAGCTGTATTCATCCATTCCATACTTGATGGGCATTTGGGTGGTTTCCCATTTGGGCTATTATTAATAGTCCTCACCTGAACATTCTAGAACAGGTTTAATGAAGAACATAGTGCACAGCTTTTTGTGGTAAATATGACCCAAGTCTTGGATCCCTGACATTCCTCTACTGGCATAACTAAAAATATATAAAGAGTATAATTTTCCATTCATATATTTTTATGTTAATAATTTAAGTCATAATTTCTGGAGAGTTAAAATCTCTGATGGCGAACATACCTCACGTATGTAGACTTCATCAGTTTAACATTTGCAATCATTCAGGCTGGAACTCCATCCACATCTCTTCTATTGAGCAAGACTTTTCTTCACAAGTAATGTCAATTAATATTTCAATATGAGAAGTACATTTCAGACTCAAGATCTAGTCATCAGATACTCTAGAAACTACATTTCAGTACAGAACTCGTAAGGTAATTGCAAACAGATCTTATCTAGAAATAAAAGCAAGGTATCTCAGGAAATGTCCTTTACAATGATAAACTTTGTTAGTGGGTCTGAGTTGGCGGTACTTTGATATAGTTGACAATTTCCTTTATAAATAATCTTACATTCTGTCATTTCAAATTATCTGATTTAGATGTGGCACTGGCCTAGAGTCATAAATCCAGTTAGTGTATAAGCACAGCACACTTATCAGCATGTAGGACTTTCCCCCCAATTAATCAAGAAAGACATAGGTAATAAGGTAGACCTACCATGTTTAAATATTCATTGAGCAATTAGTGCACGGAAGCCACCCTGTAAACTGTGAAGGGCTCTGTTTGGGATAGTTATTAGTGAACATGGAATGTCGTCTCCTCTCCTGCCACCAGTTTCTTTTCTAAATGCATCCTCTGCAGAGTGGCAAACAGAGACTGCGGCCATTCCCAACATTTTCTCACCAAATACCAACCCCCCCTTCTGTTTCCCACCTTTCTTTATTACCCAGCCCCTTGGCTTATCAGAGTTCTTTTTTTTTTGACGAAGCCAGGCGCTCAATTCTACCACCCCCTGAGAATAAAGCTTTCTCCATCTGCTACACAGTGAGTTGGGAGAAGCGCTGATTCTGAAAAGAATCTGGTGCTCCGGGAGCACAGGAGAGAAGCATTAAAGTTGCTCCAGGAGGCAGGGGAGGGAGGTCATGCAGGAAGATATTTCCAGATAGAGTGATTTTTAGATCAAGAACCTAGAGAGTTGGGGGGCGCCTGGGTGGCTCAGTCAGTTAAGTGTCCGACTCTTGATCTCAGTTCAGGTCTTGATATCAGGGTCAGGAGTTTGAGCCTCCTGTTAGGCGCCATGCTGGGCATGGAGCCTACATAAAAAAGAAAAAGAAAACAGAACCTGGAGAGTGGGTATAAATGCAATGGTGGTGGGGGGGTATGAATTAGCCAGCGTGCTCAGGGCAGAGAAGGCTGTGTTGGGGATACTCTAGATGAACCAGGCAGGGACTCTCCCCTTTGGCTGCACCTTGCAGTGTCCTGGTACAGCAGTCATCTCTTGCCACCATAATGCTGTGTAACGACTAGCCACACAGCCACAGTGGTGTACAACAATGAGTATTTGTTGCCCACACGTCTGGGGTGGTTGGAGAGGTAACTCTGTGAGATGTAAACTTAGTAAGATTAATCATATTATTATAAATCTATGTTCATAACCTGGGAATGCAAACTTTAAAGGAGGCACAGCAGGGAACTGGACCCCCAAACATTGAAGCTCAGAGCCTGGCTCCCTATCTCTGGGTTGCATGGTTCTGGGTAGGGCATTTATAGACCTCTTTATCCTCTTTATTTGAAAAATGGTAATGATCATAACACCCACCTCATAGAGCTTTTCATGTTCTTTTTTTTTTAAGATTTACTTATTTGAGAGAGAGAGAGAGAAAGCAGGGGGGAGGGGCAGAGGCAGAAGGAGAGAGAGAATCTCAAGCAGACTCCCTGCTGAGCTGGGAGCCCGACTCGGGGTTTGATCTGGAGACCCCGACATCATGACCTGAGCCAAAATCAAGAGTCTAAAGCTTAATCAACTGAGCCACCAGGCACCCCTCATAGAACTTTTCTGGCACAGCACCTATCTGTAGTTAGGACTCAGTAAACTGGTGGCCTGTATTATACGCCAAGTTGGAGAGTGAAATTCTTAATTGCTCTTTATTAAGTTTTGCTCTGTAAGTTCTCTAGAACGCGGTCATTTACATTAGTCATTTAGAGCAATGCCAGTAACATTCCTATAGTGCATTAAAATTCATAAAGTGTTTTCATATACCTTCTGTGATCAACATAATAATCTGGATGGTAAATAAGGATGAGAACACTGAGGTTCAGAAGTGTGAAAAGTTTCACATGAGGTTATTCAGCTAATAGAGCTCACAGATGGAATCCGTCTCCTGACTGGATTATAATCATGCTCCAGATGTTCAAACTAGAAGTTTAGAGAACACACTGCCTTTCCCTTAATTCCCCATAGAAGGTGGATCTCACAACCCGGGCTCATACCCTGACAGTCCCATAAGGTGTCGGCGGCTCAAAGGAGATAATATTTGGAGAATCGCTTTCTACATTGTACTGTACCACGCATATTAATCGTAACAATGTAGTCCTGTTTTGTTTAATAGAATGCTAACCTACTGATGTCCTATGGCTTGCACAGCAACTTTTAAGTTCTTAAAGTTTTGCAAAGAAATCTTGAAGTTTCATATGTAAAGAAAGGTAGATATTGGTGATGACATAAGTTAACAAACATTTGCAGTGAGTAGTTTCTCTGGCTCGAAGTATCCTTGCTTAACCATTGCAAGTGTGATTTACCATAGCCTCTTTAGGTTATGGTCGGGGTAGGGCCAATTAAAGACACCTTTTAATAGAAAATGTCCTTGTCTTGGGCACCTGGGTGGCTCAGTCAGTTAAGTGTCTGCCTTTGGCTCAGGTCATGATCCCAGGGTCCTGGGATCGAGTCCCGTGTCAGGCTCCCTGCTCAGTGGGGAATCTGCTTCTCCCTCCCCCGTGCTCTTGCTCTCTCTGTCTCTCTCTCAAATAAATAAATAAAATCTTAAAAAAAAAAGTTTTCTTGTCTTTCTTTTTTCCTTCTTTCCGTTCCCTTCCCTTCCCTTCTCTTCCCTTCCCTTCCCTTCCCTTCTTGAATTACTGATTGTGTGCCTGTGTGTATGTGTGCATGTGAATGTGTGCATGCCCTCCACATCTCTGAATTCTAACCTCCCTGCGTATGGAAATCCCAGTCCCTCCTGTCTCACCTCCCCTACCCACCAGAGCCAGTAGTGATCTTTTCTTCCTACCGATGCCTGTCACTTCCTAGCAGAATGTCACTTGTGGTACTTAACTGCCAGCACCAGGCAATCAGTAGGCACTGTATTTTTAGATAATAACCATCACAACAGCAAGTGTGTATTGAGCTCTTAATTTGTGCCAGGTACTATCCTAAGCACCTTACTCGAAAGAGCTCATTTAATCCTCAAAACACTTCATTAAGAAGACAATAATTTGTAACTGTAAATGTTTTCACTCTTCAACAATATTTTATTTTGAGCCATAACTGTTCTTTTGGGGTGATGGATGGGGCGGGGCAGTGAGTTGAAGCGTGGATGTGGCAGGGACAGGAAAAGTGTTAAGTGACAAATCTACCAGAGGAAGAAAACTTTCCCCATCTTTGCCATTCCCTTTCCTTTGCAACATTTTATTATAAAAATTTGTCGAATACACAGAGAATTGGGAAGAATAGTGCAATAAGATGTAAATTCTAAGCTCAACAATTGCTGATATTCTCTACGTGTATATATATGTGTACATATGGTTTTGCTGACTCATTTGCAATAAGTTGCTAATATCTTGACTTTCCATCCCCAAGCGCTGCAGCAAGCACCTTCTTAAAATAAGGGCAATATCTTATATAGCCACAACACGGTTATCACACCTAAGAAAATTAACAATAAAATTGGACAGGCATGTCTTGTCTTTTTTCTCTATCCCTATTTGACTAATAAAAAGACCATAGAGAAAAACACTTACATATATATACCTATGTATTTTAATTTAAATTTTACTTAGTTAACATACAGTGCAATATTGGTTTCCAGAGTAGAATTCAATGATTCATCACTTACATAAACACCCAGTGCTCATCACAAGTGCCCTCCTGAATGCCCATCCCCCATCTAGCCCATCCCCCACCCACCTCCCTCCAGCAGCCCTCAGTCTGTTCTCTACAGTTAAAAGTCTCTTATGGTTTGTTTCCTTTCCTCCTCCTCCTCCTCTTCTTTCTTCTTCTTTTAGAGAAAAACAATTTTTTTTAAAAAGATTTTATTTATTATTTATTTGACAGAGACAGAGACAGCCAGCGAGAGAGGGAACACAAGCAGGGGGAGTGGGAGAGGAAGAAGCAGGCTCACAGCGGAGGAGCCTGATGTGGGACTTGATCCCATAACACCAGGATCACGCCCTGAGCCGAAGGCAGACGCTTAACCTCTGTGCCACCCAGGCGCCCCGAGAAAAACATTTTGAATTTGAATTCAAACAATCTAGCATTCTATATTGTTTTAGCGATGTGTAAATACCGTAGTTAGTCTTTGTTTTTACTTGGAAAGCATTTGCTACTTCGATGGGAAGAGAGACTAGTTTTTTAATAGCTTGAAAATTGGAACTCACTCTCTTACTAAGGTAAATTGGAACATGTCCCTGGTATGACTGGGAAAATTAAGACAGGAAGTTATAGTTCGAGCCTCTATGGATTAGAACACTGGATTTTTCCCCCAAAAGTCCAGCTTAATTTAAGGCTAATCAATAATTCACAGATGCAACCCCTAGCCAAGAGATTTAACAGTTTAATAAAGAAGCCGTACGTAGGTCCAAAATTTAACAGTTAATAAGTAGGACTTCAACCCCCATTTTCAAGACTGTACACCAGTAAAGATTCAATTATATCGGTGAGCTAGCAACAGATTATGGCTTTCTTTTCCCATTTATGAAAGAAGTCTCTATTTTTGCTGACATCAGAAAAGTATAACTTTAAAAATCTTTAAAAAATAATGTGTAAATTTTGCTTCATTTTTATTTCCTCCAAGTCAATTAGTGCTTCAAAATTTTTTGTGTGGATAAAGTTTCCCAACATTCTAGATTTTCCTCCAAGTATTTGATGATATTTGATTAAGTAGCCTGACAATAGTGCTGTTAAAGGCAAGATTTTTTTTTAATTACTTTTTATAATAATGATTAATATTTGCTTGTCTCTGATTGAGGTCGTGTGTACGTCTTTAGTTTCAGGTTTGGAACTGTGTTTGGTCATCTCCTAATTTTCGGGGAGAGAGGAAAATATTATGCAACATTTTTTACAAGAATATCCAGAAAACCAAGAAATAACCAATAATCATATTGGGGTAGTGTTAGAAGAAGTGTTAGTTATGCTTTCAAGGAAAGTCTGAACCATAGTGATGAGGGAACAGAAGGCAAGGGGAGGACAAAGCAGAAGCTGACACCCCAGAACCCCTCCTCCCCCCCATGGGATATATGCGACATTCCTCAGGCACTCCTGGATGCCCTAAAGCTAAGGAAAGCAAAAACAAATCGTTAACTTATAGAGATCACAATCCTGCAAGGCATGAGTCTCCCTCAGTTTATAAATGTCTAAGCAATCTATAAGAACAAAGCATTTTTATCAATAACCTAGCTTCCAGAAGGAAATGTAGATACAATTACTTGTCCTTACAACCTGCAGACCATTGAGAGTAATGTTCCTCCAGCAAGCTCCCAACTATTTTCATGTTAATGTCTTGCTAGAGGGAAAAACCACCTTAACTTGACAATGGCAAGGCCTCTGGTATCCTGTGAGTCCTCTTGAATGTGAAAATCCTTTTGAAAACCTCCCTTTTCCTTACCTTCCCCAATGCCATCATATATAATCAGCCACCCCTCACAACCCTGGGGCGGCAGGTCTTTCTGCCCAAGGGCCCTGTCCCAGTGTTTTAATAAACCACCATTTTGCACCAAAGATGTCTCAAGAATTCTTTCTCGGTTGTAGGCTCCGGACCTCACCCCACCCAACTTCACCTATATTCCAAAACCCATCAATAGCAGAAGTGTTCCAAAAGGGAATAATGGCTTGTGCTAAGATGCTACCATAAGACATGAATTTTGGGGAGTACCAACTGGATTTTGAGTGTTCTTAAAATACCTGATATAGAATCAGGCTTTTATGGGTTGAATTGAGTCCCTCCAACATGATATATTGAAGTACTAAGCCCCAGTACCTCAGAATGTGATCTTTTTTTTAGAAAATAGGGTTTTTCAGAAGGATATCAAGTGAAAATAAGGTCATCAGGGTGAACCCTAATGAAATGTAACGGCTCTCCTTAGAGAAAGAGGAAATTAGGACACAGAGATACACACAGGGTGAATAACGGGTGGCGATGGAGGCAGAGATCAGGGAGAAGTGTCTACAAGCCAAGGAACGTAAAAGATTGTCAGCAAACTGCCAGAGACTCAAGAGAGGTGCATGGAACCAATGCTTTCCCCCAGCCCTTGAAGGAACCAGCCTTACCAACACCTTGATCTCAGACTTTGGCCCCCAGAACTAGAAGATAGTAAATGCCTGCTGTTTCAGCTGCCCAGCCTGTGGTACCCTGTTACTGCAGTCCTGGGAAACCGACACCTGGGCCAAATTCTTGAGTTGAAATGCAGGAAGGTATGGGCTGTGATTTTTCCTCTGTGACTAGCTTCCTACTAATGTAGTGTAAAATTTCCTTCAGAGAACTAAACAGTGTTCCGTATATTTACTTAAGGAGCCCTTCCCTTGAGTTCTTTTTGGAGTTAAATTGATTGGCTCTTTTATTTTAAAGTGAATTCTGTAGATATCCACATGAAAATTTAATTAGAGAACACAAGTGATTAGCTATTGACCAGTGCAATATTAGCAATGAGTACATCCTTCTGCTTTGGGATATTTTTGGTCTGCTCCCCATCTCCTCATCCGGGAAACATTCCTGAACCACAGGATAATCTCTGCTCTGTCCGGGTCAGGTGGGTGAAGCTGTGAGCTCCAGCTAGCCCCAGGGAACTCCAGTAAGAGTTCTTCATTTCTCTGGTCCCGAGTTTAGGTCAGGGATGAGCATATATCCCGCACTAGACTAATCTGAGTGTTCCCAGGGAACTTGCCGTCGTGATAAGGAAAAATGCTCTTTTTATCAGGCATTGTAAGTCCTAACGTGAGTGCAGACTGGGATGGGATGTTTTGGGATGGAAACATCACTGAAAAGTATAGAGTTAAGCAGAATTCTTATTCCCTGGATCAAACTCTACTCAAAAGTATTCCTTTGATTTTCTAGTTATATGAGCCTATAATGTCTCTTTTGCGTTTGAAGCCATTTTGAGTTGGGTATTTGTCGCTGACAATAAAAAGTGTCTTGATGAATCTGCAAAGTATAACCTTTAGTTTTTGACCTTTCATGGCCTCTGGAAGTTTTGGAGAGTTTCTGTGCTAGAACATTCTGGAGCACGGTGAGCCCTCAGTAAGAGTCGATTCTGTTTTTTATCCTACATTGTCAGAATAAAATTGATGTTCAAATTCATCAAAATGGCAGTGGGATGGCTTTCCTTATAATGTGGGATAATCACAGTCACAACTGGCCAATGACCTTGTGGTGGGTCAACAGCTCTATGTACGTGTATATGTCACCCCGCAGCCTGTTATTACACTGCAATTGTCTGTCATCCCCCTGGGAGGAGGCACCTGAGTTTCTTCCTGGTGAGCCTGGGAGAAGCTTGGCTCGGGACTGCTCCAGCCAGAAGAATATGGTGGAAGTGATGCTATATGACTTCTGAGGCTCGGTCATAAAAAGGTTGTGGCTTCCACCTGGCACTGTTTCAGATGTTTGCCCATAGAAGTCAGTCACCATTCTGTGAGCAAGGCCCACGCAGGAGAAGAAAGGAGCGGGGCCCTCAGCCTTCAGCCGGCACCACACCAGACATTAGCGTGAACAGGGCTTTGCATTGCTCCAACACCCCAGCCTTTGAGACCCCAGACATCCCAGAGCAGAGATGAGTCGTAACCACTGTGCCTCATCTGAATTTCTGACCCACTAAAGATGTAACAAATGGTTGTTTTACACGAGTAAGGTTTAGGGGGTTTATTACGCACCATGGTGAGGTCATCTGCCACGTGTCAGAAGTCCCTTCCTGTACGTTTCTGGTCAGAGTGAACCACAAGAGAGATTCTCCTGGAAGGTTTGGCAGGGGTGTGTGAAGTGACTGCCATGTGTAGCTCACATGTGTTGTCACTGATGTGTTGGCTCGTTGGCGTAAGGCTGCTGTGGGGCCTGCGTCTGTGCTCCTGGGCTAGCGTGTGTTTAGCTCCGCAATGATGGGCCAGACTTCTTCAGGACACCTGTATCATTAAGGTTAGAGGCAACAAAACTGACACACGATGGGATCCAGTCTGTGCTGTGGGTTTCCTTTTATACCGCCTGCATTCATCACTCATGTGCACAGTCACTTGCCTCTGGTTATCACTCAGCATCCTGCACCTGTTCCCTGTTTATATTAGTCTTGCTGCAGTCCTCACTGATTTGAAAATCTGAATACATTTTGATGATGTAAATAACCTTTGAATACTAGCTGTGTCTGAGAAAACTTTCCCAAGTATATATGAATAGATTTATATCCCCAGTGGACCTGGCAAATATTCATATTGAGGAAAAGGCTCGCTTGTTTATCTTCATTCCTTGGATGACTCTTCTCCCAACTTTTTAGGCCAAGGTATCTTAGTCTGCTCAGGCTGCTATAACAAAATACCATAGACGGGGGGGGGGCTTAAACAATAGACATTTATTTCTCACGGTTCTGGAGGCTGGGGGTTCAAGATCTGGCTGCCAGCATGGTTGGTTCCTAGTGTAAGCCCTCCTCCTGGCTTGTAGACTACCGCCTTCTGGACAGGCTGCCAGCATGGTTGGTTCCTAGTGTGAGCCCTTCTCCTGGCTTGTAGACTGCCGCCTTCTGGACGCGTCCTCACATGGCAAAGAGAAGACTCTGGTCTCTTCCTCTTCTTATAAGGACTCCAATGCCATTATGGGAGCCCCATCCTCACGACTTCATCTAAACCTAATTACCTCCTAAAGTCTCCACCTCCAAATACCATCCCATTGGGGGATTAGCCTTCACCATATGAATTTGGGGGTACATGAACATTCAGTCTATAACACAGATAAAAAACAAACCCTATTAACCTATAAAGACTTCTCTTGCAGGATTTACAGGTTTGTTTGTGGTTGAGTGTGTTTGGAATTTGACAATTGAAAGTATACTCTGCTTGCTATAAATGTACAGGGTGGGTCAGACTGGAGAAAGACTGTCTGCAGTTCCTCCACAGTCCCTGAGGCTGACATAAGTTGCCTTTCCATCAGTAGTACTTAGTTGTGCATGATGGGGATCCCATCACGTGCTGCGAAGCTTCCCCATGAAGAAAGAGGCCAAGAAAACCAAGGACACTAGTGGACAGGATGCCGATGATTCAGAGTGAAACACGGCAACCTTGCAAAGAAAAACAACCATATTCTCTGGTAGTGGAGGTGCTGTCAAAGAGACATGTCCTGACACAACCCCCTGTAATATATATTATGTTCTCAGTTCTAGGTGTAGCAAGGCTCATTGACACACTGAGAACATAAACCAAGTAGAATTACTC
The DNA here is from genome assembly GCF_002007445.2 of Ailuropoda melanoleuca. Classification (NCBI taxonomy): domain Eukaryota; kingdom Metazoa; phylum Chordata; class Mammalia; order Carnivora; family Ursidae; genus Ailuropoda; species Ailuropoda melanoleuca. Next base: position 139,083,223 of record NC_048220.1, on the reverse strand, counting down.
TTTACCTCCAGAAAGGTCGGGGAAGGCAACTAAGCATTGACATACTGGGATAAATTGCATATGGACTACATTTGCCTGGCTTCCATGGTGCCCTCTTCTGGTGGAACTGCCCATACCCATGATGGTATTACAGAACCCTCTGGCAACCGTTGGATAGACCACGTTTGGAAACATGACCCAAGCTGAGCCAAGAAAATTATTTTTTTCCTTGGAGTTTAGATTTTCACCCAGAGATACTTGATCTATGTGTGTCACTAGAATGGCATTATGGATTGAATTATTCCCCCCCCATTCATATATTGAAGTCTTAACCCTCAGTGTGTCTATATTTGGACATAGGGCCTTTATGGAGGTAATTAAACTGTCTCGTAAGGGTGGGGACTAATCTGATAGGACTGACATCCTTGTAAGGAAAGGAAGAGATAGCAGAGATGTCTTTGTCTGTCCCTGCACGCACAGAGAAAAGGCTACTGAGGACACAGTGGGCAGGCACCTTGTGCAGACTGAGGACAGAGGGAGACCTCACTAAAAACCATACTACTGGCACCGTGATCTCAGACGCCTAGTTTCCAGAACTGTGAGAAATAAAAGTTTGTTGTTTCTAAGCCAGGCGGTCTATGGTATTGTGTTATAGCAGCCCAAATGGACAGGTAGACATTGGTTTGTATTACTTGCAGCCACTGACATTAATTAATCCAAGGAGCTCATCAAACTCATACTCTGTGAGGACCCTTGACAAATGGAATGTTTCCCAGCCTCAGGACAGTCTGTCCGCATTGGCAGGAAAGGTGATCAAACGGTATGCCATAATCTGAGACAGAATCCTGGACATTTGTTGTTTTGGCCTCCAGTATCCTCTCTTTGTCCCATGCAACCACCATTTTCCAATGCTCTATTTTGGGTCAAGTTTCCATAATGACTCCATGTGTAAGCTGATCGGCACCTTCCATCCTTGTGATCAGAATAGCTGGCTTCCTAATGGTCACAAGACACATATTCTGCCCATCACAGCTAAGGAGATTCAATTCCCAGACTTTGTTGTCATCAGGGAAGGATACTTCCTTTTGTTGGTGCATAGGTGACAAGATGATGGCGCTGGAATTGTGGCAGCCATATGTGAGCGCATGGGTCCCGAGTGAGGACTGAACATCAGGAAAGCAGAGCTGAGAAATCCAGAGACAGAAGCTCCATTTCAGGGAAATCATTTGAACCTGGATCAAACCATACCTGAAGTAAGAGCTCCCTCTGGATTCTTCAGTTTTGTGAGCAAATAAATTCCTTTTCCTTTTCTTCAGCAGGTTTGAGTTAAGGTTTTCGTCACTTGCAGTGAAAGTATCATAACTAATACAGTTATAGGAAGTTGGGTTTTAGGTGTCAGGCGATCTACAGACTGGGAGGGGCTGAGCTACAAACAGTTTCTAAAACTCCACTAGGCATGCTCTCCTTTCTTTGAAATCATAAAACACTTTGCTTCTACAATTGATATGGCATATATCACATATTGCCTTGAATTGCAATTACAGTTCTCATACAGTGGGTACAAATTTCACAACCATAAAACTCCGGTGTGCAGAAATATAACTTTCTTTATTGTTTTATAATTGAGCTTAATTTAGCTCGCAAACCCTCATTTCTGCTAATGACAGAGAACTTAATCTTGCTGATTCCAGGCAATTCTGTCAGTCCTTGTTTAAAACTTGGTATCGTTTGGAGGGCATACCTAGTCAATTCAGGATTCCTAATCCCTTCACCCCTATCTTTTTTCCCTTGGCAGCTGTCTGTGTTCTAGCAACGATGTTCAGAAGGCAAAGTGTCTGGTCTGGGAGTGACCTCTGACCTGGCACAGACTTCTGTGATTGACCCAGCTGAGCTGGGCAACCACTGCTGCTGGCTGTGTCCACACCCAGCTCTCAGCTCGGCTTCTAGAAACTCAGCCATGCCGTCTGTTCTGTCCCCAGCTTGGGCGGCCCACAGGTCCCTGATCCCGTGGCACAGTCGCCTCCCTGCATGCATGCCAGCTCTCAACTCAGCTCCTCACAACATCTCACTGCAACCCTCGAGGACCCTTGACTCCTCCACATTGTGAAGGAGTGAGGGAGACCAGGGGATGGGGATAGCTTCACATTTCACGTTTTTAAGCCAGCTCTGCCCCCACTTCCAGGCTACAAGAACCATGCATGTGGTAAAGAACATGTGGGGAGTAGCTTCTCCCATTCTCAGGTGAGCCCGCTCTGCAGTCAGGCTGCAAACCCATTGCGGGGCAAGGGGTAGTTTGCTCCAAGAGCCAGTACGGAGCCTCACCCTCCCCTCCTTGGCTTGCTCTCCTCTCTGTGAGCTCTGTGCCTGGCTCAGGACGGGCTCTTGTCCTCCCTGGGAGCTGTGGGTCAAGCCCTTTGCTCTGGATAACCCCAGCCTGGCTCTTGATGTTACTTGAATAATAATGAAAACCCTCTCCTCTCTCACCTGTCTGGCTCTTACAGCAGAAAACTATTTTTTCCAGGACCAGTCTCTGTTCTTGATTCCCAGACGTTCAGCCTAGAGCTCCCAGGTGGAGAGTCCCATGACTTGTTCTGGATGCCTCTTTGGGACCAGCTCTTCCCTGGGAGCTCGCAGCGTGTTTCCGGTGGAGGAAGGACTACAGGGCAAGAAACCAAAACACAGAGCAGAGTTACAGGGAAGGAAAAGCGCTCAGGGACTATTTCACAGCCTAATCTGGTTCAGTGAGCACCATGGCTGTTCTCCACCATGAAAGGGTCCTGTCTGGCTCCCTGGGGTATGGGACAGTCATTGGCTGCCACTTTTGCTGGCACTTTGACTCCTTGGCCAGGGCCAAATGCCACCCAGTGTACTGAGAAGCACAAGCCGCAGAAGGAACTTTCCAGGCTGTGAGAGTGTTCTTTTCCTTTAGGCCAACTGGTCTCTGGGTGGTCACTGCTCTTTCAACTTCTGGAAGGCGGCCCTCATACTTTCCACTAGCAGCTTCCTGTTCAAGGAATCGATACTGAGTTCCCTGTGGAGTCGGCTTGGTGAGTGGTGGCCTTGGGGGGCACTCCAAGTCATCCTCAGTGGATTGTGGGTTCAACTGTGGCCCCCAGAAGTTATGTGGAAGTCCTGGCTCCTGGCACCTGTGAAAATTGAGTGGCCTTATGTGGAAATTGAGTCCTTGCAGATGCACGTAGTTAAGGATCAAGATGAGATGACAGCTGCTTAGAGTAGTCCCTAAATTCAATGACCGGTAACCCTACGGGACAGGGAGAGACACTCGGAGACACGACAGGGACAAGGCCCAGCAGTGGCCGAAGCAGAGACAGGAGTGGTGTGCCCACCAGCCCAGGGGGCGCCAAGTGTTTCTGGGGCCGCCAGACAGTAGGGAGAGGCAGGCAGGACGCTCCCCTAGAGACGGAGGCAGCATGGCCCTGCCGACCCCTTGATTCGGACTTCCGGTCTTCAGATGGTGAGAGAGTAGGTTTCTGTTGTTTCAACAGAAACACCAGTTTGTGCTGCTTTGATCCAACAGCCCTGGGAAAGGAACGCGCTCTGGACGCTCCCTCCTGCCCCATTTCCCTCTCCTCGCTCCCAGGGTCGGATACTCTGAAGGCTGCGACATTTCAGGGATCTAGAGGAGGCTAAATAGAGAATGACCCCCACCCCGATCCCCTTCAGGGCGCTGGTTCCCCCAGCTGCTCTGAGTCCGGGCTGCTGAAGGCTCAGAGCCACTCTGCTCTCTGAAAATTGTCCTCCCCAGAATAGCAGCTGTGGCTCTCACCCGGGGGCGGTGCACCAGCCCTGGAGGGAGGACACTTCCCAGCTGCGTGACTGATGTGGGGAGCAATGCTGCAC
>NC_048220.1:138952952-139079283 GCF_002007445.2 Ailuropoda melanoleuca | reverse complement strand
ACACACACACACACACACACACACACACACACTCACACACGCATGCTAGTCCTTCCCGCTGGAATTCTTCCTTCTGGGCAGCATCTATTTTGGTACGAGAGCCCTCACGTCTTCATTGGTGGTTCCGACAATTTGGGGTTTGCGCTCTCCCACCTCGCTCTCCAGCCCAGCAAAGTCCAGGGCTTCATCTCGCTCTGCCTTCCCCCCTGTCGATGACACAGAGGGACGTTCTGAAACCTTCCCTGCTTTTGTTGTTCTGTTCGCCTCTCTGATCATTTGTTTCGTGGCTACAGATATCCCACTTCACAGAGAGGGGATCTGAATTCTTCCGATGCTTTGTTGCCAGACAAACCTGGGCCGGAGCCACCAACTCTCCCAACTCTCCGGGCCTTCGCATTGTCTGCCTGCCAGCAGGTGGCAGGGTGTCCGTCCTGCTGGTGTTTCCGAACCGATTCTAAGGGTGTGCTTCGGAGTCCGTCCGTCTCTGCGTGGGCCTCTTCTCTCTTGACGAATCACAAAGCAGCGCCTTTAGGTTCAGAGGTTGAGGTCATCATATTCCTATTTCCAGCAGGTTCTCATGGTCACTCTGAGAATCTGCTCGTTCTTTGCCAACCCCCTCCGTCCCCCAGCCTCTGTAGGTCCCTATTCTAATGTTTTCCTGAGTGTTTGCATCTGCAGTGGATGCTAATGGCACCCCCCCACACACCCTCGCAGGTGGGGTACCTGACCCCTTCCCGAGGTGAGCGCTGGCTGCTGGCGGCTGACAGCTCCGGCTCTGCAGTCCCCGAGCAGCGGGAGCGCGAGAGTGGAGAGCTGGCTCCCACTGGGAACTTCCCGGGTGAGAGTTCCCACACCCCTGGGGTGTGGGGAGCCCCAGCCAATGACGGTCCGAAAAGGGGTGCAAAAGGCCAGCCCCTTGCCTCAAGTGTGTGCCTGGTGCTCCAGAGCTCGCCCCCCCGCCACCGAGGGATCTTTCTAGACTTTCCCCAAGCCCATATATATCCTCACTGAGCTCCTTCCCCTGCTTGATCCTGCTTCCTCCCCCTCTTCTCCCAAAAGCCTCCCTCAAAGCATCAGGTACATCTGCAGCTTGTCTCGGGCTCTGCGTCTAGGGACCCACATGAGACAGTGTCCACACAGAATGTGGAGTGTTGTGTGTGTGTGTGTGTGTGTGTGTATTTTAGCTGACTTGGACAGTGTTGCTCTACCAGCTTACACCCTTTGCTCCTGCTCTCACGTAGCCCTCTCTACCCATGATCTACCCCTGGTGTTGGGATTGCAGACATTGCCCCAGGCACCTGTGAGCCTCCGTTTCCTCATCTGTAAGATGGGGCAATAATGCCTACCTCATGAGAGCGTTGTGAGGATTAAATATGATGAAGCTGGGGGAAAAAAGAGAGAAAGATGCTGCTTCTTGCCGCATGCGGATTCCATCGTGTGTGTCCCCACATTTTAGCCACTTCCCCAGTAAGAAACACTTTGATTGCCTCTGTGTGGCCATAGGTGCAACCTCGATGGACATCCTTGTACGTGGGCCCTGGGAATTGTGTGATGGTTTCTCTGGATGGACGGTTGGGAGTGGGTCCTGAGCCCCAGGCACGTGCAGACTTATCTGTACAGTCTTACATGTTCCCCCTGCAGCTGCACTCGTTCCCCAAGAGCTGCACATGCCCAGTGGTGACACACGTATGTTCCTGTGTCCCTGCATCCTCTCCCACATGATAGATGGTCTTCCTTTTCTTTTCTTTTTTTCCTTTTTCTTTCTTTCTTTCTTTCTTTCTTTCTTTCTTTCTTTCTTTTTTTTTTTTTTTGCCATTCTAACGATGGCTTTCCATCATTGCTTCGGGACTTTTAGCATTTCTGCATGTGCCTGTGGCTATCGGTGCCTTCCCTTTTGCGAACCATCTACAGTCTTTTTTTTCTAATTTAAAAAACTTTGTTTATTCCAGACATTAATCTCATGTTGTTTTATACAGTGAAAGTATCTTTTTTGAGTGGCCCATCTGTCTCTTTTCCTTGTTTATGGCATCCTTCATTGAACAGAAATCCTTAAGAGATGCTGCCTTATGCTCATTGTTGTACAGAGATTTTGACAAAATTGCTCACAAAATATTTTACCTGCCCTCAGTCGCAGCCCTCCAGCCAGGACTCGGGCATGAATCCATAGGAACCTACATTAAGAGATGCTTGGAGTTATGGAGACCATTTTCACACAAAATCACGGACGCTTTTTATATTGACACCTAAATCCAGCTTTTGCACCCTGACCCTCTCCTCCATGAACCTGAGTTCTTTTTCTGGAGCTTTCTAGTCCTTCCTGCATGGGGACCCCTGATGGACCACCCCTCTGAACCCTAGAGGTGCCTTGACTCACTTGAGCTGCACAGAAAACACATGTTAGCATGCTAAGCTGGTCTCCGCTCTACAAAGTCAACAATATGAGTTTAATTCCTCGACAGACCCTCCTGAGAGGAACTTTTCATTTTTGTGCGTCTCAATAGGTCCCTAGTCATACACTGTTGCTCTTATAGTAAGCAAACAATATTATAGCAAACACCCAGGTGGATATGCCGTACTGCACAGAACCATCTACATTCCGAGGGTTGAGAAGAAAGGTTTTCCTTATTTCTTATTTTGCTTTGGGGACTCCTGGTAGGATCTCAACAGGTGACTGGGTACACTGGTAGGTTGATGGTCTGAGGAAGGAGAATTGAGAGGATGACTGTGGTTTCCTACGTAAATAATTGCAAGAAGCCCCCACACTAGGCTCTCGGGATAGTGGGCACAGACACTGGTACCTCTCCTTCCTTTGAGCAGGTGGTTCTTCCAAGGCTTAAACCTGAGACGATCCCCTAGCTGTCCCTGAACTCTTACTCCTGAGTTACCAGTTGTACGGGAAAGAATAAGTAGGGTATCTAGGGTCACGGAAAGGAAGTTGCAACAGTTAATCTTGACCAAAATGGCCAATGAGTGTGATGACTCCAACCCGTTGGCGTAAGGCTTGCTTCTGCTCTCCATTAGCACTTTTTTGTCACTTAAGTTGGTATCTCCCATCCCCCATTTCCAATCTCCCACTGACTCCTTTCCCAATGCTCTGTCTTCCCAGTGTGCGGCCCTGTGCCTCATTGTGTACTGTACTATTATTGTGGCAAATCCATGTAAATGTCAGTTCTTACCCTCTTTATATATTCAAGGTGCTTTTGTTTGAATGAAGGCAGGATTTGATTACCCATATTAGGGTAACATTTGAGTGATACTCACTAAGGCAAGTCTATAGATCCTGGGATGGCCCTTTGTGGCTCCGATTCACCAGAATGTTCATGCTCCTTGACTCAACATGGAAAAGTGATACTTTTATACCAGCATGATGCTCTAAAAAGTTGAGTACCAACCTTTTAGATGTGTGGGCTTTTTAATGAGAAAGAGAAGTTTTACCCAACAAAACCACACACTTTGCTGATCTCAGGAATTTTATTTTTTATTTTATTTTTTATTGAAGTAGGCTCCACGCCCAGTGTGGAGCCCAATGTGGGGCTTGAACTCGCAATCCTGAGATCAAGACCCAGATGCTTAACCAACTGAGCCACCCAGGCGCCCCTGATCTCAGGAATTTTAGATCTACATTTACTGTAGATGCATTACAATTAGTAAGGAATAAAGCCGGCAGAACTCTTTTTTTCCAAAGCCACATTGATTTTTCCTCCACTTTTTAAAGTTGTTACAAACTAACTTGATAGTGATTCTCCTTTTAGAATCATTCTTAACAAGTAAGTAGGTTTACGTATGTGACAAAAAGCCAGGCTACTGGGTATGCCTGATAGTAATGACCACGGGGTAAAGGAAGAACCCAGGGCTTTTAAAGGTGAGGTGTGCTGCAAAACCCAGGAGGCATGGCTATCCAGACTCCTGGGTAGGTCTCTTGAGTTGGGGTGATGTGGAGGTCTGTATGCTGGCGAACATCTCAGGTATGATTTGAGCACATTTAGATTAAACTGCATTCATTATCTACTGTGTTCCAGGTGTGATCATGCATTGTCTCATTTAATCCCATAACTACTTTGCACGGGAGGTATTTCTAACCTTATTTCACAGGTCTGGCAATTCAACTTTATAATCATGAGATTGTAGGAAGTGAAACAGTTTTTCAAATCTCTATCTGTCCATCTACAAAGTGCTGGGCTCTAGGAATAAAATCTATAGGAGAGTTAGAAAGAAAATAAGCAGTTTGCTTTTTCAAGGCAAGAAGGGTTTTAGCTATAAGACTGGATGTTAATGACAGTATTGTTTCTTTCACCTGAAAAACTGAGGATTCTTATAGTGAGAGCCTTGTTTTTAGTCCATATCAGTTAGGAGAGGCTCAGTCAGCTGCTGTAACAAATACTCTTCAGAATCTTGAGATCACGAACATTTATTTCTCACTCATGCTACATGTCTATTGCGGGTTTGTAGGGCCGCTCTGCTCAATATAGTCATTCGGGGGCCTGGTCAGTACAGTGTTGTGGCCTGGACGGTTGCCATTTGTTGTGAGTGAGAGAAAAGAGCATTCAGGAGGGGCTTGAACTGGCGATCACATGCTTCTACCCAGAGCTGGCAACCATCACTTTGTTCAGACCCTATTGATCAGAGCCTGTCACATGGCCTTACCCATGTGCACCAGGGAGCCAGGACCCACAATCCCACCATGTTCCCAGAAGCGCTAATAACCACTTACAATCATCCCAAAGTCCCTATCAGGGCGGGGACTAGGGTGGAGTGATGTGGCTGAGTTTTAAAAATTTTAATATTTTATTCATCACGTATTCTTTTTTATATTCGTTTTTTATTTTTCAAAAGATTGCATTAAGACATTATTTATTTTCATTACTGAGCTTTTTGGTACCCCTATCAATTCTGTAGCTGAGTCCCCTCCTTGCTATGTATGCACTGAAGGAGGATTAAAAGTACCAGAGACTTAACAGAAATTTTGTTTTCAAGTTAGAGCCCTAGAGAAAAGCAATATTTAGTGAGAGGTAAGGATATAGCCCACATCTACATAAATATTGGCAAAATAAAGAAGGAAAAAAATTGGGAGACATACACTCTAACAGGAAAGAGGCGGCACAAAGAAGGTCAGTTTGAGACTGAAATTGCTGAGGTTCGTACTGCCCAGATTCCTTATTTTGTCGGCCTTGGGCAGGAAGCCTTTTGTGTTTAATTTCCCCAATGACCTTCCAAGTATATTATGAAGACAATTAAAACCCGTATCCCAGAACCACAAAGTTTTTAGTGACTGGTCTAAAGTTAATCAGTGCGAATTGAACGAAATAGCTTGTTCAGTAAAACTGATTGAAACCTTGATGAGCAAAAATGGAAATTTTGGCTGCCAGTCTTTGCTCCCTTTTCCTAAGAACGCTGTTGTGTAAGATTTTTTAAAGCACCACTAGAATCTCATGGCTGCTTTTGTAAGATGCCTTCGAAATTGATTTGGGTAAAGACCTAGGATATTTGCCATTTATGGAACTGTAAACATAGAGCGATTTAACTCAATTTGATACTTGGTATGATTTTTCTTTTAACCAATGTCTCCCAAATTTTGTACTTATGTGGATTTCATGTGGGTGTGAATCTATAAAATTGACCCAGATTCTCTCTCAGCAGAATTGATCTTTTTTTTTTCTACATGCCTTGTAAACATGTCCGCGAGCTTGCCTGATGAAATTGAGAAGACAATGTCTTCAAAGACCTGAATGATTTGCTAAATGTGTTTCTGCTTTGAGCGTCAGTGGAATGTACACCTAAATATGGAGTCAAAGTGAGTGAATCTTCTTGACCGTGACACTGCTTTAATCTGTGGTATTTTATGTTCTCTAGAAAACCCTAATATTCCTAGAGTGTCCCCATAATGGATGTGATCACTGCATAATTATCTTTGAAAATAAGGAAATCTCAGATTTTTGAGAAACTCTCTCTATAGGATTCTTGAAACACATTCCTTGAAGAATGCTTTCGCTATTGAGTTTTTTTGTTTTTGTTTTTTGTTTTTTTTTTCAGGAAATTGTTCATATGGTTCCCTTCTATATCTTCAAAGAATGGCTCGGCAAACAAAGTTATATAGCTGGAGTCATTTAGCACTACATTAGTAAATCACAGCTAGTGGGCTAGCTTTTTCTCCATCGCCTCCCTGGGGATAATTAGGGTCTTGGGGAGATGCATTAATATCTGCTCCCTGGGATCAGATTTACTAACAGGGATCCCTGTTGACTCTTGGGGAAAGAGTCATTAAACTGTAATGACAAGTACTACTCCAGAAGGGTATTCCAGGTGATGGAGGAGTGTAAAAGAAAAAGTCGCCCACTTGGGTTACCAGTTATCGGGAGAATGTATCACTAGCACCTGGACAGGGTTTTAAAGAATGGGTAGGAGTTCTTCAGTAAGGAGGACCCCTTTCCAGCAACATGGGCTCGATGTCTGCAACCTCGTACTTCATAGCTAAGGCTCATCTGAGACCCTCAGATGATTACCCGCTGCCCCCTCCTCCAGGCACTTGTCTTCCCTTGTCTGTAAACAAAGGTGGAAGCACCTGGATGTTTAAGCTGCAACCCCCCCCCCCATCATCGCCCTGTGCTCCAAGACGGCCCCTAGTATAAAAGCCAGTCTGCTCTGCTGAAAGGTGGGATAATTCTTGAGGCATAACGTGCACTTCCAGGACCCCCTTGGAATCAGGCTCAATTGGGGGTTTTAGCTGCAATTACATGTTGGCTTGGCTTGTCCTCCCTGGTGGGTTCTCCCTATCCTGTTATGGGTTTCTGTGGCACCACACCTCAGTGAATCACTCGTGCCTGAATCCTTGGCTCAGGCTGTCCTGGGAGAAACCTGCCTTAGATGGTATATAGCAGAACGGGAGCTCTGGGGAGGGCTGCAGCAGCTGAATGTTCCAGAAATCATACACATGACATCAAATGAATTTACACTGCATGTGAAAACACTTTGTAAGCCAGAAAGTGTTTTTACCGTGTTAGCAATTAGATTACGTTCTTGATTTATCCCTATCTTTCAAACCAGGCCTTGAGAACTTCCTTAGCATCTCTTCCTCTTCCCCCTGCCCGTCTGCAACCTGAGTAACGCTCCCTGCGGCTTGAGTGAGCGGGAGGTGGCCGGGGGCAAATGGAAGGAGATTGCTGAAATCCACATGACAAATCACCCCTGTCCTCTCTTTGATTCATAGCTTTCACTTGGCCTGTCGGAGCTTTTCTGGGGCTCATATCTTAGTACTTTGCTTACTATTGCAGAGTGATATGTTATAAACCCACCTTCTAAGGCCAATGAGAAGCAATTTCTCCAAAGCTTTTTTTTTTTTCTCCCCATTCTGTGAATATGAAAAAAAAAAGGCGGTAAATCAAGAACTTTTCGTCTTAGTTATTTTATCGTCTTGGATAGTTATTTTATCTTTCTGGCTCTGGCCTGTGGAGATCAGGGGCCAGAATCACATAGAGCTCCTCTACTCATTCTGGAGTCTTCTGCCACGTAGGTGACATCCTGGCTGCCATCAAACGTGGCTGGAGGCTGGCCACTGGCTCGATTTAATGCTCTCCTTCACTGTGGTCCATTTGCCCTAGGCTCAATCGGCCATAAAAAAATAGATCCTGTGCCACTTTGACAGCCTCTGCTCCAGAGATGTGAAGTCAATGGGAAAACCTACAACAGGATGATTTTCCTTCTATTCTGTTTATTTGGAGGAATTATCATCAAATCAGTGATCCGTTACAGGGGAAGGTGGGTAGAAATTCAGGCCATTGATAGAATTTCCTTGGGTTTAAAATAATAATTACTTAAACTTCTATCTCTCTTCCTTCCTTCCTTCCTTCCTTCCTTCCTTCCTTCCTTCCTTCCTTCTTTCCTTCCTTCCTTTCTTCCTCCCTCCCTCCCTCTCTCCCCCTACTTCCTATCCCCTCCCTCCCTTCCTTCCTATTTTGGATTTGACTATAGTTTTATAATTTGTGTGAAGTTTAGTGTGAATTCGGAAGTGAATTTGTAAAAATTTAAAAAATCAGTTGGAACCCCAACTCTGTAAACTCTTCCATAAAACTGCCCCATGCCACTGCTTATCAGCCAGGAGGCAAGAGTGTTAAAGGCTCAGGTTTTCAGCAGAGAGCAAGGGCTGGCCCTTCACTTGCAATCTGACTTTGGGTAAATTGAAGCCTATGAATCTCACTTTCTCAGATGCAAAGAGAAGATAAGTATCCCTCCCACGGTGGGTGGTGGAAAGGGAAGAGAGAACGCTCTAGCATGGAAACTAGCGCTGTACTAAGCTTAATAAACGATGGGCATTATTATTAGACAAACTTGTGTAAGCAAAGAAGTTTGGGCTGGAAGGGGAAAGGAAAAGGAAAACTGGGGGAAAATAGGATTAAAAAATGTAGTCTTGAAGAGGCACTGAAATGGCTTCTTTGAGTCTGTTGTAGGGAGAGATCAGCATGTGTGGATGTGGGGGGCTGGGAGGGGCGGGGTTGGCCTGAAAGAGCCAGCTCAGTGGGTGGCGATTATTCTCCCAGCCTCTAGTGCAAAGGTGTCTGGGGTCAACCCTTCAGGGGTGTTGGAGAAATCCCCCCAATATACATGGATTCCCTTTTGCCCCCTGGATTGCACCCCAAGGAAGGAGTCAACGTTAACAACTGTTTTCTTCTTAAACACAGTCTCCTTCCAGTCCAGTCCCTCCTCCTCCTTTTTAGTATCAGCCTCTCGTTCAGGAAACTATTTTAAACATAGTTCTCCCTGTTGCAAATAGAATCAGCCAGTGCCCATTGGAAACTGTGATGCAGACCGTCCTCCGAAGGTCAGGATACAGTGTGGTTGTTGTTTTGTTTCTTGTGTGTGTGTGCGTTTGTGTGATCTCATTCTGTCCTGTCTGCAGTCGGGGATCAGCATCTGAAAATGCAGATTATGTGTGTGTCCCCTGTGCGGGGATTTAGGGTGAGTCTTGCTGTCTTGAGCTGGAGGCGAGAACAATAAAGACCCGGGAAGATGAAAGGATGTGGGAGAAGGAGCTTTGTCCCAAGTGCGGAAGCTTCATTGAAATTTCTTGCACAAACACTGTTGACACACGCGTGTTCTGATCCTCGCGGTGGATGCCACAAGGGCATTATTGCTGGAGTGAATTTCTTGGCAAACCTCTCCTTCCTTAACCCCCCTTTACACACACCTCCCTGTTTTGCTTTTGTAAAAATCAGAGGCTTTCCAGAAAGGAATGCCCTGCAAACTCACGTGTCCTTGTTCCTTAGGGAGAAATTTTCAAACGCTAAAATACGAGACAGAGAGAGAGAGAGGGAGAGGGAGAGAGAGAGAAGATGGTGGGGCGGGAAGGGAGGACTGAAACATGAATCACTGAGAAAACAGCAAAAATTCACCACTGGAAAGTCTGGCTTTTTAAGCCTCTCCCTTTTCTAGATTCAATTTTTTAAAAAGAGAGGTTGAAACATGGTATTTGAAAGGCAGAATCTACAAACTAAATGGGGAGGGAAATCTAGAGAATGTACGCACCCCCCGATGGCAGCGAAGCTGGTGTTTCGAGTGAATGTGTGTGGGTCTCGCGTCTCTGGATAGCCGGATGTTAGGGCGAATGATCAATTACAGCTAGTGGCACAAACAGGACAATTCCTAGTACTCCTCAAATTGATTTATTCTATCAAATTAAGAGTAATTTTAGGAATGTACACTGCTTAATTCACACATATTTGAAAATTTTGCCACTTATTTTTCATTAACTTAGAGTGAAAAAGGTAATAAACCAAGGAGATCTCAGTCTGAACACAGAGGTGATTTTGGCTGATATGAAAAAATGGCCTCATTAAGACCCACATTTATTAATGATCTGCAGACGTTGGCCGAAGTTTGATCTTGAGTCATAGCGTGTATGTATTGATTTATGAACCTGTGTTGGATTGTTTCCTGAACAGAGAAATTGTATTCAGCAACAGAATTCAATCTTTGAATTCCAAAACTCTATCCAGAGTCCAGTAAATGTCAGTGGTGGAGGTAATGGGCCATACAGATAATGTCCCCATCATGGACAAGCGGGCAGTGTGATCTCGTGCTAGCCTGGTCTTGTGAATTTACATCAGATACTTGGATTCTTCACATGGCAAGGCTTTGCCCACATATTCTTGTCTGGAAAGAATACTTCCTCACATTTGAAAATTTTATCTTTTTGTTTGTTTGTTTGTTTGTTTGTTTGTTTTAAAGACTTTATTTTATTTATTTGACAGAAACAGCCAGCGAGAGAAGGAACACAAGCAGGGGGAGTGGGAGAGGAAGAAGCAGGCTCCTAGCGGAGGAAGCCTGATGTGGGGCTCGATCCCAGAATGCCGGAATCACGCCCTGTGCCGAAGGCAGACGCCTAATGACTGCACCACCCAGGCGCCCCTGAAAATTTTATCTTATGTTTTTTTAAAATTTATTGAAGAATAATTGAACACAACATAGTTTCACATATATAAATAGAGATTCGATATTTATATACATCACAAAATGGTCAGCACAATAAGTTACCATGTGTCATCATACAAAGTTGTTACAGTATTATTGACTATATTCCTTATGCTGTACTTACACCCCCCATCTTATTTATTTTATAACTGGAAGGTTATACCTCTTAATCTCCTTCATGTATTTTGCCCCTCACCTCACCCTCCTCCTCTCTGGCAACCCTCAGTTTATCCTCTGTATCTCTAAGTCTGTTTCTGCTTTGTTTTTTAGATTCCACATATAGGTGAATTTTTATTATATCTGTCTTTCTTGGTCTAGTTCATTCAGCATAATGCTCTCGAGGTCCATCCATGTTGTCACAGATGACAAGATTTTATTATTTATTATTTGTTTGTTTGAGAAAGAGAGTGAGAGCACAGCACAGGGGGAGGGGCACAGAGAGAGGGAGAAAGAATCTTAAGCAGAATCCCTTCTGAGCTTGGAGCCCGATGCTGGGGCTCGATCCCGTGATCCTGAGATCACGACATGAGCCGAAGTCAAGTCAGATGCCTAACCAACTGCACCACCCAGGTGTCCCAAGCTTTCTTTTTTTAGGGCTGACTCATATATATAAATACACCACATACCATACCTTCTTCACCCATGCGTCTATCAGTGGACATTTAGGCTGCTTCCATATCCTGGCTATTGCAAACGACAGTGATGAACGCAAAGGGACATATGCCTTTTCAAATTAGTGTATGCATTTTTTTGGATAAATAGTGCTAGTTGAAGTGGGATTGGTGGATCGTGGGGTAGTTCTGGTTTTAATTCCTTGAGGACCCCGTACAGTTCTCCACAGTGGCTGCGCCGGTTGACATTCCCACCCATAGGGCACGAGGGTTCCCCTTTGCTGCACATCCTCGCCATCCCTTGGTCTTTCTTGTCATTTTGATGCTAGCCATTCTGACTGGCGTACGATCTTATGTATTAATTTCCTACGAATGTTGTGACAAATTACCATAAGCTGGGTGGCTTCAAATGACACACATTTATCTCCTTGCCATTTTAGAGGTGAGTCTGCAGAGCTTTCAGCAGGCTGCAGTCAAAGGGTTGGCAGGACCACACTCTCTCCCGAGGCTCTAGGGGAGAACGTGTTTCTTTGCCTTTTTCCAATGGCCATCTGCCTTCCTACAGCTTGCAGCTCCTTCCTCCACTCGAAGGCATCACTCCAGTGCCTGTGCTGCCTTTAATTGCCTTCTCCTTGGGAGACTTCCCATGGGATACATGAGATTAACTTTAGAACCCACTCTGCGAACCCAGGTAATAACCTCCTCTCCAGACCCTTAACTTCCCCACATCTGCAAAGTCACTTTTCCATAGAAGGTAACATCTGTAGATTTAGGAGTTAGGAATTGCGTATCTTCATGGGCTATAATTCAGCATATCACCCATCCTGTAATACAAATGATTAAAATTGACCAGGGTCACCACCGTGTCTTTTTTAAAAAAAGTAATTATAAAGCACTTTGCATTTCATTTAATCAAATCTTGTAAACTAAGAAAATAACATGCTTGTAATTAAAAAAAAATCTTAGCAGGGGCCCCTGGGTGGCTCAGTTGGTTGAACATCTGACTCTTGATATCAATCAGGCCTTGATCTCAGGGTCGTGGGTTGGAGCCCCCCATTGGGCTCCACACTGGACCGGAGCCTACTTTTAAAAAAAAATCCAAGCAGGACAAAAGGTGTGCAATGAAAAGTGACTGGGCCTTTCACTCCAGACTAAGTCGACCTCAGTGACCAGTTGGTTACCCTACTCCAGTCCCAGCCCCATTCCCCAGAGCTAACTATAGTTACCTATTTCTTCAGTGCCCTTCCAGAAATTTTCCACTTGCACAATATATATTTTTAAGACCAATGAAAAATGCTATACATGTTGTTTCATAACTGAACTTTCCAGTTATTTCACTTTGGCGCTCTTTCCTTATCAACACATCCAATTTTATGGCGCTTCTTTTAACTATTGTATGTTATTACATTGAATGGATGTACCATGATTTGTTTAAATGTTCCCTTTTAAAAATATAAATGTTTAGATTATTTCCAGGATTCCCTTTGCCATCACAATGTAATCTACATCATCATATGTGTATTTCTTTCCTTATATGTATCAGTAATTCATTGCTGAGTAGCATTCCATTGTATCAATAAAGTACAATTTGCTCATTTTTCTCCTTTCGATAGACATTTGTTTCCAGTTTTAGCTGTTATGAATGAGGCTGCTCTAAATATTTGAGTATAGATTTTTGTGTGAGCATATTTTCGCTTCCTTTGGGTAACTACTAGGAATAAAATTGGTGGGTCATGGGGTTTGTGTATGGTCAACTTTAATAGATCCTGTCAAATGGTTTTCCTAGGTTGTTTATAAATTGACTCACCTACCTGCACTGTGTGAGAATTCCAGTTGTTCCACGCTCTTGCCAACTCATGGTACTGTACCTTTTCCATATTAGACATGCTGGAGGATGTGTGAAAGGATCTTGTATTTTCAATGAGCATTTCCCTGATCGTTAATGAGTTTGAGTGACTTCTCATATGTTTATTGGCCATTTGGTTACCCTCTTAATGAACGAGTTGCCTGTTCACATATTTTTCTTTCTTGTTGCCTGTCTTGTTCTTATTTATTTGTAAGAGTAACTTACACATTCTGGAAACAACTTCTTTATCAGATATATGCATTGAAAATATTATTTCCCTCTCTTTGGGCCCCTATTCACTCTCTTAATGGTGGCTTTTCATGAACAAAAGCTCTTAGTTTTAATCTATTCCAGTTTATCAAATTTTTCCTTGATGGGCTCCGTGCTTTTGAGTTATTTTATCAAATCGTTGCCTATTTCAAATTCAGATGGACATTCTCTGAATGTCCTTGAATATAACCACCTGGAATTGATTTTGTGTATGATGTGAAGGGATGAGATCCATATTTTGAAAACAGGACTATTCAATTGACCCAGCACTATTTATGAAAAGGATCATCTTTTCCTCATGACTCGTTAGGGTCACCTTTCTCGTAAATCAGGTGAACGCGTATCTGTGGGTCTGTTCTGTGCTCTCTACTTTGTCTCACCATATGTAATTTGATTTAGGAAAAATAAAGAATTGCTACCTTTGTTGCCTGTGAATGCCTTGGAACAAATTTGTACCATTAGGATAACTCTGTTTTCGGCAGAACATGCCTAAGGAGTATTTTGAGTATTTTTACTTGTTCTCTTCAGTAAGATGAGTATTTCAGTTAATCCTAAATAATTCCCTATCCTTTTTCCAGGTCTTTGGAAGGAATAAGCCAGTGACAGTTTTGGATTTGAACGTCCTGTGAGAGGTTCTGCTGGAGGGAAATGAGGGGTGGGTCCGTTTTACTAAGGGGGTTCCTGTGGTGGCTGTTGGCGTGTTTCCACAGCATTCTTCTTGACGGTATGCGCCTGCCTATTCCTCCCTGCCTCAAGGTAACCCCGATCGATGTTTCACCAAGCCACCTTCAAAACCCCATCTCATTTTCACCGTGGCCATTCCAGGTGCCTCTGCTGCTTTGGGTCTCTACAAAGCTTACCCCTCAGTTCTGGTACCTTCTAGAAAGCCTCTGCTAATCGTGCCGGCTCTTATTGATCTTTCTCTCCTCTGAACCCTAGAGCTGCTATTATTTCTGAATCACTTGTTTTGGCCTTTGTTATCTTACTAAATATTTCAAACATGTTTGTCTTGTCTCTCAAGCTGGAAGCCCAGCTCTGCGGGAGGTCAAGGGCCTTCTCTTACTCAAAGCATTGCTCGATAAATATTTCATCCTAGATGGAGGGGAGAGTGGGCACAGAGGAAGCCTTGTTCAGGGCAACTAGGAGCCACCTGCCGTGGGGATGCCGAGAAGCAGAAGGGCAGCTGCCTTCAGGGGATTCAGAGTCCCCCCTCACCCATGTTGGAAGCCTAGCCATCCTAGGCTTCTCAGGTTGGTGTCAGCTGACTGAGAACCCCCCAGGCCCTGGCTTCCTGCTCCCAAACACTTCATCGGAAAGACACCAGCTCTCATGGGGCAGAGTGGAGAATGATCTGAGCGAAAGGGAGCCTTGGTTTGGAGTCAGAACTCCTTTTAGTGTTTTAGCAACGCTGACGTTCTCCTTCCATCTGAGAGCAAGGCTGTGACCAGGGAAGCCGTCAGCACACGGGGGCCGGGCCCACACCACCATCAAGCAGAGTGGTCTGCGGAGACAAACCCATGCACCTGCTGGCTGGGCCGTCCTTTCAGAAGCCGTTAAACAGGATCGCTGGGTCGTGCGTTCAACGACATGTCATAGTGAACTGTGTGGGCAGGCAAAGCTGGGGAGTGCAGGTAAAGTAAGACAAATATGCAACGACATCCCGGTTGGCGGGGATTTGTGTCACTTGCTCCTGGCAGATGTGTTTAGATTTTCATCCCTGGGTCTTGACAGTTGTTCTCCACTTAGCTTCCCCGATGGTTCTGGCAGAACGGAAGGGGCGATCTATCCATAGTCGAGGTTCCCTTTTTAAAAACATTTTCCAAGATTTGAAATATTGAGAAAATAACTATTGCCACCCCTGTCTCTTCTTATTTGGTGATTTCTAACAAGTGTGCCGTGGAAAATAAAACCCCTGGTCTGGTTTTAGGGAGCACCTGGGATCCTGTGTAGTCACCCATCTGCTGATGGCGAGTTTGCTGTTTGCTATGGGAGCATTCCGGGGAGCTCTCACACCCTCTTGGATCTCTCTTGGGTGGCAAACAGAGACAAATGGAGTTAAGTTACATGGCATAGCATATCCTCAAGCCTCAACGGTCTGAAGTTAAACTCTCCCCAGTGTTCTCCGAGGAGAGGGGGATCCCGGGCTGTGCATGGCTTTGCCATCTGTCCAGATGGAGTATGTCACCCCAGGGGCGGGTGCGCCAAGAGGTAGTACCCGTATGTGAACAGGAAAAGCAGGCCCTCGGAGGAGGCTGCCTCCCCGAAAAGCTGAAAAAGGGGATGACGATCTATGTCCCCATTCTTCACTCAGGCCCAAGCCTGAGTCTTCCTTGTGGTCCTGGCTCAGAGCCCAAGTCCCAGCCCAGACCACAGGCGTCACGTGTCCCTAATATGAACTCCCGAAAGAGTGCAGATCTGCTGACACAATGTGCTAGGGGTGATTTCGAGACAGACCTGGTGACTTAGGATCTTTGGTTATAAAGCAATCATGGGAGGCATCTGATAACCACGCCACTGAGATGAGAAGGTCGAATGGTGGAAGGTTCCTCAGTAACTTTCCTCCAGGGGTGGAGAAACCAGGCTGCTCTCAGCAGCCATTCCCATGTGGATGGAGGACGCCAGATCCCTGAGAGCCGTGCCACGTTAGCCTGGTGATGAGGCAGAGCCCCGTGTGTCACTGCAGCCCTTGCATCCACAGGGCTAGAGCTAGCTTGAGATGGGCGGAGGCCAAGGGCAGGGTATTCATAAAGTTTCTACAGTTAGCTCAAGGTAGGTCTTCCAACACCAGAAAGGGAGATGCTGATGGGCAGAGTTTGTGGTATCGTTGTTCAGGCATGGTGGGCACAATGAAGCAGGAGTTTTGAACCAGGCTAAGAGAGTAAAGAGATATTCGATAAGCCTGAAAAGATTGATCTGGTTTTCTTTTCTTTTCTTAAGATTTTATTTATTCATTTTGAGAGAGTGAGTGCAAGCTTGAGCAGGGGGAGGAGCAGAGGGAGAGGGAGGGTCCAGCAGACTCTGTGCTGAGCATGGAGCCCGAATGGGGCTCGATCCCACAACCCTGAGATCATGACCTGAGCCAAGACCAAGAGTCAGATGCTTAACCGACTGAGCAACCCAGGTGCCCCGAGTGATCTGTTTTTCTGAGAAAGGGCTTCCCATCCTGATGAGGGCTAGCTATGTAGTCTATTGCTTGGGCATATGGATTTTCAGGCAGTTCCTGAAAAAACAAAGAAGTAACTTATAAACTGGTGTCCTTGGGCAAGAGTTTCTTGGATAAGTAAAGTCCTAATGGAATGGTGAAATCACGTCAATGTAGGCGGGAAGGTGTGAGCCACAGATGGCTCTAATTCTCGAACTCTTTAGTTACAACTCTAGGATCTAGGTGGAGGGAGGGGCTATTCATAAGAAGTATGGAGAAAGGGAGGAAAGACATTTCTCAAATGGGATCAGGTGAGGAAGGTAGTGGTCCTGTGCTGACGAAAACTATTGTTTCTCAAAGGGTGCCTGGGTGACTCAGTTGGTTAAGAGGCCAACTGTTGATTTCTGCCCAGGTCATGATCACAGGGTCGTGAGATCAACCCCTGTATCAGGCTCTGCTCTCAGCAGGGAGTCTGCTTGAGATTCTCCCTCTCCTTCTGCCCCTCCCCAGCTCATGCATGCACTCTCTAAAAACCGAATAAGTAAATAAATAAATAAATCTTAAAAAAACCCCAAACTACTGTTTCTCTCAAGGAGAGGTATGGGGAAGAAGGGTAAGAAAAGAATCTCTGTTGGATATCCACCATGCCACAAGCACTCTGTCCCATACTTTGCAATTTTTTTCTCATTTTAATATTTACAGTAATCTCATAAAATAAATATTATTCCCTGTAATTGATTGGCAAAACTGAGACTCGAAGAAGATAAGTAGCTTTCACAGACAGGAAAGGATGANAGCAGGGAGTCTGCTTGAGATTCTCCCTCTCCTTCTGCCCCTCCCCAGCTCATGCATGCACTCTCTAAAAACCGAATAAGTAAATAAATAAATAAATCTTAAAAAAACCCCAAACTACTGTTTCTCTCAAGGAGAGGTATGGGGAAGAAGGGTAAGAAAAGAATCTCTGTTGGATATCCACCATGCCACAAGCACTCTGTCCCATACTTTGCAATTTTTTTCTCATTTTAATATTTACAGTAATCTCATAAAATAAATATTATTCCCTGTAATTGATTGGCAAAACTGAGACTCGAAGAAGATAAGTAGCTTTCACAGACAGGAAAGGATGGTGCCAGGACAGGAACTTAAGTCTGCAGTCATCAAAGCCTGTGCTAGGCACCATGCTGCCACTAGGTGGCAGAAGAGAGCCCATTGCCTGCCACGCTTCTGCTCTGCGTCCCCTGCATGGTGGTCAGCCTCCTCTTGCACACTCCTACGGGCCTTGAGCGTTGGGCATGGACATGTGCCTCTGTCTCTGGGGCCATTTGTCTTGCTGTTGCTGGCACTGCTCTTGGGGCTGGGGTTTGCTTTTGGAAGTTCAGTTCCAGTTCTCCACAAATCACCCTGCCTCAAACCCTTCAGAAGCTCTCCTCATCCCTGGACAAAATGCAAGGTCCTTAGTGTGACTTTGGAATGGTAAAAGAGCCAGACAAGAGATATAGAAACAAAGGGACCAGAGTGGCTAAAGATTATTTTAAACTGAAAACATTTAGGTTATAGCAGATGCAGAAAGAAATCTTATTGGAACATCCCTAAATAAGGGCTTCTTGGGAATTCAGCTGCCATACGTTCTCCTGCCTTCGAGGGAATCTACAGTCAGGGAGGCAACTGACCTTTAACACTGTAATATTTCAAGAACATTGTGTAAAAGAGTCCAGGGTCAGAACTTCCCGTACTTCCCACTGAGGCGGTACGGCCCCTGACCCATCCACACCCTGCTAAGTGGACCAATAAACCCTTAACTCTGGTTGTTCTTGGAGCCACTCCTCATGAGCAACTTTTCTCCTGGTATCTGTCTGTTGTCAGTTACTTCCAAGGCCCCCGATTACTCGAGCATAAGTTGATATTGGAAAAGCTTTCTTCCCATCAGAGGGAAATGCAAAAGCTAATGGGGTATCATTACAATGACAATACGGTTGTGCTGAGGTATAGAAATCCACAGAACTCGTTCAAGTAGCGATGAAAATAGCTGGCAAATCATCCGTTCCTGCACAAAACCTCATCTCCTGTTACCCTTACCTTGTGCCACCCTGGACCACTCATCACTCTGACTGCAGCTTAAACTCTGCCTTTTCTCATATTGGTTCAAACGTTTTTTGCTTCTAAGAGATCTCCTTCTGGAAACATTTAGTCTTTACCTTGAAGTCTTCTGCGTCTGTGCTGCCTTCTGCCAGACAGAATTAAAACCTCTTGTCCGTGTTCTCTTAACCATGTAACTGTATAATTGCCCCATCTTTGTGTCTTTATCCATCATCATCCATCCAGTGAGTAAGCTCTCCATTCCTTCATGTACCCATTGGCCCATCCATTTACTTCTTTTCCATTCACCCATGCATCTCTTCATCCACCTTCCGTCTGTACACGGAAGACATAATTTCTTTAAAATGCTACCTGCGTCTAACCCGGATTAGATCTTTATATGGATCAGATTAACTTCATTTGTTCCGAGGCCATAGAGTAGAGAGCCCATGTCAGAAAACACCTCAAAAGTGTAGCTCTTAATCCCATGTTGAATTTTATATTGGATTGGTGGAACCCTCATCAGGACCAGCTCTGGTTACTTGCCCTCTTGACCAAGGGAGAGCAGAGAGGGAAATGTTCAGTCAGAATTTTGGATTAAGAATCCAGGAATCCTGGGTCCTCCTTCTCTTGACTTAGAGGAAACTGAGAAGAGGTGCAGTGGGGCCCAGCACCCAGAGAATGAAGTGATCAGTTATAACCACTGATTTTAACTTTAGGGTGGTTATAAATGTAGAGAATCATGTAGGTTTCACGAGGTGTTCAATTATCCTTTTTTTTTTTTTGGAGTCTCAAGAGAAAATGGCCTCTGGTAAGATGGAATGAGAACAAAAACTTTAGAAAGTGACACCAAGCAGTTGGACACAGGGAAAAAAAACAACCCAAAGTTCGGACATTTTTAACTCATCGATCTTCTTTAGATGTGTTCCATTGCGGAGATAAAAAGAGCATGACATAGTTTTTGACTCTGTTCTAAAATTTTCCTTATAGGAAGGGGCTCCCACTCTATCTCAAAAGGTGACACATTAATGACCATGCTCCTTGCGAAACATTCACACTGTTAACACTTGTCAAACCAGAAAGGTCTGGCTTCAAAATAGAACTAGAGTTTCTTCCTCCAGCCATTTTCAAGCTCCCTGTGGGAATTGGAAGTTCTTGGTTATTATGAATTAAAGGCCCCATTTTCATAGCAACAATTTCAGCCCTTATTAGCAGATATCAATGTTTCTCTAAAGGCAGGTGTTTTTATTTATCGAGGAATCAGTCTTCTCCGACTCTGGCACCCATTACTTACAGCTTGTGAATGGAGTGATTTACAGCTCATTCTCCCTCCTCAGCTGAGGCTGACTGTCTCACTATTCCCTTCATTACACGTGAAGTGGGAGAAATGCACACTTCATTTTCTTTGTGGCCACTACCTTATTTTCCCTCTTTTGGTCTGAAGAGAACCAATAAACCTTCTATCTTCAAATTTTCAGAGGAGTGCTTTCCATCTAGCTGGTTCTCAAATGCTTTTAAATGGAAAAAAGAACTGAAAACAGTCTGCTGTTTGGGTGATTTGCAAGCTCTCTGAAATTACTGTTTTTCTGCTTCACAGACTCCGTGATTGACAGTGCCTTACCCCAGATAGACAGCTAGTTGGCATTGGTTGGGATGGCGCCGTTCAAGATTACTTGTCTTTTTTTTTTTTTAAATGCCAGTTACTACTGAATGAAAACTAGAATTAATTTTTCATGGGCCAATGGTCTTGCACAGCTACAGCGTGCCTGCTGAGTTTATGGACTTTGCAAATGACATTTACTCTCTCTCTCTTTCTCTCTCTCTCACCATCCTTGGTCTCTCTGGAATTTGTTTTTCATGCTTTTAGCCTTTCTACATATCTGGCTTATTTTGATAAGAGCAGATCAACTAGCCAAGCTGGACTATGATTTGCAGATGACGTCCAGTGTTAAGTCAGCAACGGGTGCGTTGCCCTGGAGCCCAGGGCTGCACAGAATCCCCTCTGCTCCCTAACTGTGTCCACAGTGAGAAGCCACTGGCCTAAGGCCACTGCAGCCCATCGTCCTTCCCTACAGACCAAGGTCTCTCAACCTGGGCACTATTGACCTTTGGCCTTGGATAATTCTTCATTGTTGGGGGCGCTGCTGTCTTGTTCTTTGTAAGAGGTTTAGCAGCAGCCCTGGCTTTTGTTTACCGCCTCCTCAAGTGTGACAACCCAAAATGCCTCCAGACATTGTCAACTGTCCCCTGAGGGGGGAGGGTCTTGTTCCCACCGCAAACAACAACTCTAGATACTCTATTCCTGTGCTCCTTGAGTGGAAGGAAGTTCTCAGAGAGACTTGGGATAAATGGCGGGGAGAAAATCAGGGTGATAGACTCTGGGGCACTACAGTGATGAGAACCCAGACTAGTGACTTCAGTGCTTGCCAGCCCTGGCTGTATGTGAAAATCACCTGGAGATCTTCACGAAATATGCACAGGCTGAGCCCAGCCCCAAGATCCTGAATTAATTTGTTTGAGGATGTGCCCTGCATCAGTGTACTTTTTTCTTAAGCTCCTTAGGTGACTAACATGTAGATGGGGCTGAGAACCCAAGATGAAGGGCACAGACAGAGGCCCACTGTGGCAGGGGGTGCTCAGCCCTGCAGCCAACTGTGTTGGCTTTGCATCTTGTCACACCCAAAAACCTGGACTCTGTAAGCCGTGCTACTGAGGTGACCACTTCACCTTTCTTGATAAATATGCCTCCCCCACCACAGGGAGAGACTGAGCCCCACGTGTGGCTCCCAAGCCTGCCCCCTCCCCTTCACTCCTCCTTCCCCTGCTCAGGAATCTCCCTTCTGCTTAGACAAATGTACATGCACTTACCTGCTTGCCAAGAAAGTGAAGGAGATCATTTGAGGAATACAGAAGTAGCCCAATTACGATTGTATTGGGACCTGCTTTTCTCACAGGTTGAGCCTTTTTTATGATTAATTGAAAGAGATCCCTAAGTGGGAATGAAATTGGTAAAGCTCAGAGTCACAGCTTTGAGAACTAAAGGACATTTGTGGAGAAAAATTCAAGAGAAAAAAGAAAGAAAGAAAGAAAGTCACAGGATAAAGAATGAACTAACTGGAAAAGGGATGGAGAGGAGAAGAATCTAATATGATGACTTGAAGTTATGTGATCCTGTGGGACATTTCAAGAAAACTTAGACTAAAAAAGAAGGCAGAGAGACACCAACCAGGGCTTCCAGGCAAGCTGAAGTAGACATCTGGTTCCCATGAGGGAGAAAGACATGAAACTGACTCAGATTGGGTCAGAAGCCAAGTGAGGGTTACCGAGTCAGAAAGAGGAAAGGTCACCTCTTCCATAGTCCCTAGGCAGGCAAAGGCAATCACTTGACTAGACCTAAAGGATGGACTAAGTTTGGCTAGTGAACAAACACTGGATTCCATGAGGAAGCATGTTTTCGTTAAAGGTAGGGGACAACTGGAATCTCCTGGAAGGAAGATTCCTTAAACTTGCTGAAGGAGAGGGACTGAATGAAAGCATCCTGTGTTGTGGCATCTGCATGGAACCTAGCAGATGTTCAGATATTTCTCAGTCTGACAAGCTGACTATATTAGATGAATTAGATTACTGGGTCATATAAAGTGTAAATCCTCAAGTTCTGGGCATTTGATGTACTTCATGTCTAGAGCTAGAGAACTGTAAGAAGCAGGAAACCAGAGACAATTAGGGTGACAGGTAATCAGGGATGTCATCTATGATCATAAAAATACAGAGGGTTCTAATAAATGTCCAATTAATCCCAGCAAAAATAAGGAGAACAGAGAAACCAAAAACAGATGGAAAAAACACAAAGCAAATAGTAAAATGGTAGACCTGAATCCTACCATATCAAAAAGTACACTAAATGTAAATGTATTAAACATACCAATTAAGAGGGATAGATTAGGAGCACCTGGATGACTCATTTGGTTAAGTGTCTGAGTCTTGATTCCACCTCAGGTCATGATTGTGGGGTCGTGGGGTCATGGGATCAAGCCCCGTGTCAGGCTCCATGCTCAGTAGTCTGCTCAAGGATCCTCTCTCTCCCTCCCTCTCTCCCCCCTCCCTGATCATGGACTCTCTCTCTGAAATAAATAAATCTCTAAAAAAACAGGGACAGATTGTCAGAAGAGAGGGAAAAAAGAAAAATTCCATCCCAAAATGACAGATGTGCTTTTAAATGTAAAGACATAGACAGGTATTTAAAGATGCACCATGTAAACAGCGTAAGAAGACTGGGGTAACTATATTAATGTCAGATAATAGACATCACAACAACAGGTATTACTAGAGTTAAAGAGGGACTATTTCATCATGACAAAGGGTCAACTAATCAGAAATGTGTATGCTTCCAAACAATCATAAGTGTATATGTCCAAATGACAGATCTTCAAAATAAAAATACACATGACTAATTGAAAGCAAAAATTATATCATGGTATTGAGAGATGCATAATGCATATAAATGTAATACATATGATAACTTTAGCATACAGAGATTAATCTACCCATAAGTTTGCAAGATTCTTTGTATTTTATGTAAAGTGGTATGTCATTAGCAATAAGTAAGCTGTGGAAAGATAAAGATGTATGATCCAAGCCCTATAAAAACTACTTAAAATTCAAAGTTAAATGATTTAAAAACCAATAGATAGATTAAAGTAGAATTCTAAAAAATATTTATTTTACACAGAAATACACACATACCCCTGCTCTTTGCATGCCTTTTGCTTTTGCGTGATGTATCTACCAACCTATAAGAGGGGCCATCTTTCAAGAAGGTAAGTGCTTTGTTCGTTTTTCTAATGTAAAAGGTTTTCACAATTAGTTGTAATTTTGGCCAATTATTACCCATCATAAACTGTTGCCCTAATACAAGTGTACCCCTTTTTGTCACTAGTTTAGGACGTCTTCACAGTGTGGTTTGTTCTGGTTTGTGGGCTTTNTGGGGGTTTTTGGTTTTTTTTTTTTTTTTTTTTAATTCAAGTTAGTTAACATATAGCCCATTATTAGTTTCGGGGTAGAGTTTAGTGACTCATCAGTTACATATTTGGTGGATCTGTTGTTTTTTTTTTTTTTTTCCTAGAAGCGTCCAGTTTTCATATCCAGGCCTTAACAGAAAGTAATCCAGTCAAATTCTCACTTTCCTGAGGATGCTCATAAAAGTTCTTAGAATTCTGCAGTTTCCTGGATGAGTCCCTACCAGAGAGAAATCTAAGCAACATTAATGTTCTTAATATTTGTAAGGGAAAAAAGCAGTCAGACTCATTGGGGAATGAATTCTCTCTCTCTCACACACACACAAATGATCTGATGCCATTTTGTGATCATGTCTTTGGATCTGGTGACCATATCCATGAGCATTTCCCTAGGTGATAGGAGCTTGCCATCTTGCCACGGCAGCAAGAGGGACCACGTGTTCTGCTTACTCTCTTCGAGTTCCTCAGGTGGACTGTGGGAATTATGGGCTCCCTGCATTCTGCACTTGGGAAGTTGACTTCTTAACCTCAGTCAAGTCCCTACATTGGTCTTACTAATGTCATCTTGAAATCTTGTCAAGAATAGTTAAAAAAAAAATTATCTCTTGCCATCTAGCAAATGTGTAGAAAATGATTGCTGAATAAATATTTGAACTGGATTTTTAAAAATGCAAACCACTTTAAAAAATCCTTTGTCCTGGCTTCTGGATCCTGGCAAGTGTAATCGAATTCAACAAGTATTTGAATGTGTACACTGCAAAGTGTGAGGCTAGGCATGGTCTTCCTGGCCCTAAAGGATGTTATAATTCAATATGGGCTGTGCAAATGGGGATGAGAATTGACATAAAACAACTGTTTTAGTTAAATATCAAATGAGAGGAGCAATTAGGAGGTGACTGGAGTAAAATGAATTAGAAAGCACAACAGATAGGGAGGAGTCAGTGAGGTGTCCCAAGAGTAGAGAGCTCATGAAGATTGGACAGAATTTTAACAGAGGGAGATGGATGAAGTGGAGAAAACAGTGCAATTGAAGACAACTCCTACTGGTGGCACGTTTATTACATTGTGGGAGGTAAGACCAGAGGGATGGGGACCAGGCTCTGGAGTGAAGGGTTCTGAATACTGAGTCTGAGGATTTTTTTTTTCTTAACATAATTTGCTCCACTAAATAAGAAAACAGGATATTTTTAGGCTGGAGAGTGCCTTGTTTGGGGTCGGGCTTTAGGAAGATGAATGTGGCACCAGTTTGTGTCGGAGTAATTAGAGATGTAGGGGGCTGAAAATGGAACTGATGTTTTAATATCTGAGCTACTCCTCTTTCTTCCACATGGAAGGGCTTCCAGGGCAATTACTCTTCTTCCTTACCTGTTTTCTTGAGGAGAGGACTTCCATCTCGAACGATGGAAACGACTTCAAGACTCAGAATGTCAGATGCAGGAATGCACAGTGCATTGAGAGCTGGTGATTAATGCATAGGAAAGAGAGCCCAGACAGTCTGTTTTGGTGAAGGGATCCTTGAATTGTTGATTCCTAAAATATCACTTTACTTGTCTACACAGTGGGTTCCATGCTGTTCATCAGTGGATTGGGACTCCTCAAGGCTTCTTTCTTTCCTCTTTCATTTACGAAGATTTATGGAAACTTTCCATGTGCCAGGCACTGTATCAGGATTTGGGATATTCTATTTAGTTTTGTAAGCACCCATTACCTACGATTATTATTATTATATACCCCATAATATATCCTATAATAATCATTATTATCATTTCACTTTATTTGTGAGAAAACAGCGGCTCAGGGATGTTAAGTAATTTTCTCAGTGTCACACAGCCAGAACAGATCTGAGATCTGGTTTCCAGTATTCTCCTTGGATAAATGAAATACTACACAATATACTATTTACCATTTGCTATCTTCCAATTGTCAAGACGTATCACGTCCTAGCACTTTAGACACATACATTAATTCTCACAACAACCCCATTATTAGGTATTATTATCACGAACTGAGGTGCAGAGAGGTGAAGATTTGCCTAAGGTCTCTTAACAGCTAACTGGTGATCTGGGTTGAGCCCTCAGGAAATGGGGGAACAGGGTAGACACTGAAATTTGGGTCTATCTCATCCCAAACCCTTGCATGCAGTGTATTTGAAGGGGATTCTAATGATCCTCGTCTCCTCAGCTGTTCATCTAAGGTCTCCGACGCACCTACAGAATGCTAGACACCTTACATACCATGGCGTTTAATGCTGAACCTTGTGAGGGGGGCATCCTCCTTTCCCAGTGAGAATCCAGGCCTCAGAGCAGAGGTTATTCCCCAGGATCATTTGCTATGAAGTGACTAATGAGAAGATCAAAATCCAAGAGTGTCCAACGAGAAATACATCTTCCTACAAAAATCTGTCTTTCACTGGGAAGACCCATGCCTCCTCAGGGTTATCCTCAGTCTTCCATCTTGTTCCCCGGGCTGGACCAGGGGAGGAGGGCCTGCCAACAGCTGCCTTTCTCCTCAGGCCCTCCCAGGCCAGCTTCCAGAGTAGCTTTGTCTCTCTCTCCCTAAGAACGTTTAATTCTTAATGTGCCACGTTGTGTACAAAAATATGAAACCATTGAGATTAAAATTATAGCAACTAACTTATGGGAAAACGTTTATTACATAATGTTCATAGGAAAAATGCCTGCAAGTAGGTCTGCATTAAAATGGAAACACACATGCCCAGAATCTGGAGTGAAGTGCCCCAAAATGAAGAAGGGGTTGACAACCGCGAGTTGTGTTTTTGTGTTACGTAAGACAGCACCACCAGAGACATGTGGGAATATTTTCTTTTCATGGACTGCACTCTAGCTGATAAGATGCTGTTATGAACTGAATTGTGTCACCCTCAAAAGTCGTACTTTGAAGCCCGAAGTCCCAACGTGACTGTATTTGGAATAGGGCTTTCCAGAAGGTAAGGAGGGCTAAATGAGGTCAGAGGATGTGGCCCTAATCCAATATGACAGGTGGCCTTCTAAGAAGAGGAAGAGACACCAGGGATGCTCGCACAGGGACAGACCATGTGAGGACATAGTGCTAAGATGTCCATCTCCACGCCAAGGAGAGAGGTCTCACACAAAACCAACCTGCCTGTGCTCTGAGCTTGGACTTCCAGCCTCTAGAACTGTGAGAAAGAAATTTCTGTTTTTGTAACCACCCAGTCCACCGTGTTCTGTCACAGCAACCCGAGCTCACTGATACAGGGACTCTATATGTTTTCACTGCTATTTCTAAGAGAGCAAGCTCTTCGGTCTTTGTCCCTTTGCTTTATCAAGTATAGACAATGAATCCAGAGCAGGGTAACTTAACTTTCACCCCATCCTCTTCGTATCCCACTTGTTTGGAAAAATTTAAAACTAGAGTATGATTTGTTCTTGAAAGAGAAAGCTTGTGATACCACAATGTCTGGCCCACTCAGGCTGACCCCTGCTTAGACCTACAGTTTGGATAGAGGTGTTGTTGTTTTTTTTTTTTTTAATGGAATAATTGAGGCATTGATCTTGAGCAGAAAACATAAGTGATTCAGAGTTCATAGTTTTCCAAATATCAAAGTCATTTTGATAACCACAAATGTCCTCAAATCTCAGTTACTAGCCTCCCCGGCTTCTTGGAACGCTAGAACACCAGAAGGCCCCCTTACTGGCCGTGTGACTTGGGAAGGGGTACTCTCAATTTCTCTGAAACCTGCTTTGCTGAGCTAGGGAACAAATGCATATATTGCAGGATTGTGATCAAGACGGATAATAATGTACATGCAGTTTTGGGCAAAGAGCCTGGCTTGTGGAAGACGTGGGCTAGATGCCTACTGCTGTTGTCTTGAAAGAGCAGGAGGTGGAGAGTTTTTCCAGGATGCAGGAATGCACGGGAGCCGTCCCGGCTCAAAAGTTACGGGCCTGGGGAGCCTTCCCTAAGGGCTTTCTTGTAGAGCCCAGAAAGCAGAAGTTGAGTTTGGCTTTCAGATGAAGCTGCCTCCAGCGTCTCGGGGCTCGTCTTGCCAGAGTCACTGTGGTCAGGGCTGTTTCTTATGTGATAATTGGACTTGTCAGGAAACTGAAGGCTAAGAACTCAGCTGTTCGTACAACTCCGTACAACTCAAAGTGAAAAGCAAGGTGGGTCCAGTGGAGGGTTCTTGAACAATTGGGCACTAAAGCAAAGGTCGTGCGAATACATTGTGTCATTGAGGATGGGTTTGGCTCTGCTCTGACTTCATCAGCTCAGGAAATGAAGGCGGAATGGTTGGGACAGTGTCCTTGTGAGGGGATCCAGAAAGGGAGAGTCACAGTGACTTGCTTGTGGATCAACCTTGTTTTAGGATTGGCCTCCAGCAGGAACAGGGTTGCTGGGAGAAAAATAGTCCTGCCCATATTGGCCAACATGGCAAGGCTGTCTGTAGGGGCCATACTGCTCAGGGGCGGGACCGTAGAGTAGGTGTTTTGGATTTCAAATCACCTTATTCCTTATTTTGATGCCCAAAAGCCCAAATGCCCTCCTCGGTGCCCCCAGACCTCTTCAGTAATTGTCCTTTCACTTACTGGAAACTCCATTGGGTCTTTCCACCAACTCCTACTGGTGGCACGTTATTTCATTTAACCCACCTGAGGCGTGTCTTACTCCCCTAGCATAAGGTTCCCCCTCTCGTCAATGGTCCCCAATCTGATGACACAAGGAATCACCTGGAGAGGTCATGTAAAATGCCAATGGCCGAGCCCCGCCCCAAGAGGACCTGCTTCCACAGGTCTGGGAGGTGGGGCTCGGGAGTCCACAGTTGAACCAGAATGCTGGTCCTTCTGGTTTGTACTGGGGTTGGGGAACCACAGCTCCAGCCGACTGGAGAGACAATGAGCTCTCGTCAGGTACACCAATCACAAAGAATGCTTAGCTAAGTCATCAGCAACCTCCTTAGAAAACAGAATCTTGGGCCAGTTAAGAGCTCTGAGGCCCTTCAGGAGGGGAGTAAGTTGGAGATCTCACTAGCTGTGTTCTGGGCAGTACAGGAGGGACATACGACAGACTGGGAAAGCTTTGCTCTTTTTCAAGCCACACCAGTTAAGAAGACTATCTGTGGGGTATAGATGGTGAACGTCATGGGGATGTCCGTGGTCACTTCTGGGTGCAATTCTCTGTTTGNTTCCCCCCCCCCCCCCCCCCCCCGGCAGTGGCCTGGGCAGGAGGAAATGGGAATTCAGGAACTGTTGGTATCTGTGGGGTGTGGGCTGGGATGAACGGTTGGAAGTATTTTAGCTGTCTATTCATTTTGGATGGAAATGTGAGTTGAGAGAATCTCCTTTAAGAATCACTTAGGAAATTCTCATTCATAAGAACAATAACGATAATTCACAATAATAGTAATAAACGACTCAGTGTTTTCTTCCCCACTTTCTGTGCTGAGCAGCACAGCACAACTACGAAGTCGCGAGGTGTGATTTCGTCGGTCCCAGCAGCCTGCCCACCTCCAAGTGGCCCTCCATCTGGGCTCGCACCATGCCGGAAATGCTGCCATTAGATACCCTCTGTACTGCCATTGACACTTTCCACTCATTCACTTAATTCGATCACACTGCATCTGATTCAGGTAGCAGAACCCCTACGCTGGGACCTACCCTCCAGGACTGACCCCTCCAGCCCTCTTCCCCATCTCCACAAGCCACAGAAATATCTCGGGGTCCCAGCCTTGAGAATTCCCACTGTCTCTCGGACTACTCCTGGCACTTGCAACTTGCCCACAACCCTGTGTCTAGATTCTATTTTAGAAACCATGCTTACCACAAAATTATACAGAACAGAATCCGTATTTCTAGATTTTGCCTCCTATCCCGAAATGAGGGGTTGGAAAGAAGTTTCCGGGGCGCTTGTCCCTCTGCCGGGCAGAGGGGGCGTCCATGCTCCACAGCAGCCTTATTTGCTTTGCAAGGAGACCAGCACGTTCCCATTCCATATAGCATGCATTACACTCTCCCTTCCTTAACCGATTCTCCACACTTCCCACACACTGTCTTTTTATTTACTTTTTTAACCCAAAAGAATACTGTGTTCCCTGCTCTCCTCATATTCACGTTGGAGGAACAACAGCACGCTGTCGGACAGAGGTGGCTATTAATACACTCTGGATAACAAGCACACAGCTCAACCCAAGACTCCCTCAGGGAAATGGAAGGGATGGAAGA
This sequence comes from Ailuropoda melanoleuca, assembly GCF_002007445.2. Lineage (NCBI taxonomy): Eukaryota > Metazoa > Chordata > Mammalia > Carnivora > Ursidae > Ailuropoda > Ailuropoda melanoleuca. Next base: position 139,049,665 of record NC_048220.1, on the reverse strand, counting down.
AATGATGCCATGCTGGGGAGGTCGGGGGAGGAATAGCTCAGCTAACCCATCACACAAACATTAAAAATAAAATGAGAATAGATAGCTTATGATTCCTCAGCTAGGCAGAAGCAAAAGAAATTGAAAATATTATTCCTGAGCGCTCGTGGCTTGTCTCCAAAGAATGGCCTCTTTTCTTCCATCTGATTACAGCGTCCTTCCCAAAGGTCAGCCTTATGCTCGTCCAGAATCAAGATGTGCAGGGTCTCGGTTCTCCTCTCTCTGGTCAAGGTGGGTAGTTCCATCAACCTGGGGGTCAGAGGTCAGTGATGAGGTCAGTAACCAGGGCTCATCCTGGAAACCGGTGCTGGGGAGTTCTGGAATAAGTAGGATCATTGAACTTCTAGCCAGGGTATGTAGGACCAATTTGGGTTGAAGTTTCTGTAATGTGGTAGGCAGAGCCCAGGCCTGGGAGGCAACCTGTCTTATTCTAAAGAACGGCCCTACCTCTTACAAGCACTTATCAGTTGCATTCCCTTTTGGTGCCTCGGTTTGCTCATCTGCAGAATGGGAGTAAGGTAGACTACTGTATAAATTTGTTGGGAGGCTTAGGGGAACGGATGCATATAAAGTCCGGACGCAGTGCCAAGCACAGAGATGTGATGACTTTAGTTGCTATTATTATGTTTACTGCTTCAGAGAGCCTGAAGCCCATTTTACTGAGAAGCAACAGGGTTCGGTGGAAAGGGCTTTGGGGCAGCACACTGGGGTCTGCAGCCCAGCGTCCGCTCTGCCCGGATGTTCCGTGTGTGTGGAGTGCTCCCTGACCTTCTGGATCCCATGTTGTCGATCTGTAAACTTGGAACACAGATGCCTGGCTTATGTGGGGATTTCTCTGGATTGCGGTGAAGATAACATTAGAGGCAAAATGCCCATGATCTAAGCAGACCTAACAAAGTATAATTTCTCTACTCCCAATTTCTGATTTATCTTCCTTTCCTTCCTGCAAAGTGGATCAAATCCAATTTGGGCATCAAATTGGATTGTAAACGGTCAGACACAGAGATGTTAACTCATTGGACTGCACTACCATCCAGCCCCCTGCACCCTGTGTTCTCTGGGTTATTAGCAATCTCATGAGTTTATTACAGAATCCTATTTCAACTTTATGTTGTGTCTCTGATGAGACATGTATCAAATATCAAATATATCCCTTGTCACCATCTGACACAACGTATACTTACGTGCTGTTTGCCAGCGTAGGACAGCACACCTCCTCCTCGTTCTGGAATGGGAACTTGATTTATTCCAGGGATTTCCTGGGCTGGGGTGTAGGAGAGAGTCATGCTAGAGATCAGATCTGACCCTTTTCCAGAGATGGGGAGAGGGTAGCTTATGTACAGCAGGCCTGTTGGCTGAGCCGAGCCAAATGAGGAAAAGGGAAAAGGTAAAAAGCTACTCCGATCTCCATTGACAGGACGCCTGCCAGGGGACGAGAGCTGGGCAAACGGCGGAGTCAGCCCGACGAGCGCTGTGTCAACCGCGGACAGTCGTATTTATTTAGAAGCAGGTTGGCTTGAGTTCATCTGGCGAGAATGACGTCCCCCACTAGGGCCGGCATTGTGCCTTCTATCTCTCATTCATCAGCTAATTCCTACAAGTGCTGTGTCCTGGGCTTGTTTTGTTCCAAATACATCTTTTCTCCCCCTCCGTGAAATGGAGCAGAGTTGACAGAAGTTCTGATAATTACTCCCCGAACAATAAATCACTCTGCGGCTGAACTGTGTTCGCTCAACGTGGGGCGTGAATGTGTTTCAAGGGAACCTCTCTCAAGACAAATGGCACCAAGTGCTGTGGTTACAATTCAAACACTTACAGACAGTGTTGTCTGGAGGCTGGTGTGGATGGCCAAGCTGGCGGGTACATTCGAGAACAGCCACTGTAACGGGTCTGGACCGAGAGGGGGGGACTCTGTGGCTGCTTGTCCTTGGGAGAAGCGGAGGGTTAGGCCCAGAAGGGAGGGTCTTCGGTGTTTTCTCATCCATTCATTCCTTCCCTGGCTCATCAGACCTGCCGACATCCAGCCAGCACACGGCCATGTGGGTGACCACTGTTTGTAGCCAGAGTCTGTCTGATGGGTCTGTCCTGACTGTTGCTGTCTTTGCTTTACCAGAAGGCAATTATTGTGAGGATTGCCCCGTTAATAAAATTTTGTGAAGCACCCACTATTTTCCAAGTACGATGGAAAGTACGGGAAATATAAAATGAATGGCCTGGTGCTTATCCTCAAGAAATAGACAAACCGGGGGAAGAGGGGGAACATAGCTGCATAACTTTTTTTTTTTTTAAAGATTTTATTTATTTATGTGACAGAGAGACAGCCAGCGAGAGAGGGAGCACAGCAGAGGAGTGGGAGAGGAAGAAGCAGGCTCCCAGCGGAGGAGCCCGATGTGGGGCTCGATCCCGGAACGCCGGGATCAAGCCCTGAGCCGAAGGCAGACGCCCAACGACTGCGCTACCCAGGTGCCCCATAGCTGCATAACTTTTTTAAAAAGCTTAAAATTGATAGAAGGAGAAATAGCACCAAGCCCAGTGCTTGAAGAACCAAGGGAGGCTTTTGAGACCAGGACACAGTGAGTGGGGCTGCTGAAGAAGGAAAAGGGGACACAGGATCACAAGAGGGGGGCCCCTTTGGGGAATGGGTGTAGGGTGGTCAATATAGGCAGCACCGGTGTGGCATGAGCTGTGTCTGAGAAAATGACAGCATAAAGGAGTTTGAATTGATTCTTGTAATTCCCTTGTTGCAATTTGAAGCAGTAGGTGAGGAGGTGATATTTGCAGCCCAGAAAAACTTTGTCAGCTTGAGGCTAGACTAACAGAAGGACAAGAGAGGGAGAGCGGTAATGGAACACTACTCATTCATTCATTCAACAAATACTCTTTGGATGACTACCATGTGCCAGGTGACAGCCTAGGTCCTGGGGATATAGTAGTGACCCAAACAGCTTACAAAGAGAGTCCAGTTTAAATAAACAGACACCAAACTAAGTATATATTTACAAATTGTGGTGAGTGCCCGGGTGGAATTCCATGATGTCCCAGGCAAGTATGGAGGGGGAGGAGCTCCACCTCAAGGGGTGGCCAAGGGAAGGCGTCCTTAGGCAGTGACATTCCGGAGACCAAAGGATGAGCAACAGTCATCCTGGCTAGTCTGCAAAGCATGCCTGGAAGCAGGGAAATCTGCTGAGGAGCTGCCTCAGTTGTCCCTGGCAAGGAAGAGGCAGTGGTATTGGAAATGTGGGCCAGACAGCTGATTTGAGATGTGCTTTGCAGATAAAGTTGGCAGAATCTCGGCAATCTGGGTGAGAAGAGATGAGGCTATGAATCAATTCAGTGGGAGGCAGCGTGGATTTGAAAGAGGTTTAGAGAGGAAGATGCAGAGGGCTTGATGATGAATGGGACGGGAGGTGGGTCATGAAGGGCAGAGCCTAGGATGCTTTCTGGTTTTCTGCTTCCTAAGGTGGATAGACAGAGGCACGTGGAACCATAAACAGGAGTGGGACTGACCATTGCGTCAGTCCCAAGATGTGTCTGAGAAACCCCATGTCTCTCCTCCAGAGAGGCGTGTCTGTCTTCTGGTAGGCACGCAAGGCTTGGGCTGGGAATCGTAGCCCATAGGAACCTGAGTATGAGGGTAAGTGAGTCCACCCAGAATGTGTGTAAGATTTGGGCAACACCGCTGCCGAGCCAGGTGCCTGGAATGTGAACCAATCCTGTGGTGACAAGAACGACCCTTTCATTGAATGTGAAGGTGAAAGCAGGACAAGAATGGTGGCAAATTAATACTTGCATCTTGATATCGTTCTTTACTTCCCAGTGATCCAAAGGTGGGGGACAGGCTTAATCTGATGCAATTTCATCCTTTTCATTGAAAGCCCGTTACCTAGTTAGCAATGCTTCTCTCTGGGGATTGAGATTAGGAAGAGATGGTTGAGGGGGAAACTTTACTTCTAATGTTATAAAATTCTTTCTTTTTTTCAACTTTGTGTTGCAGCCACCAAATTTACTTACTTCCTATATAAACAAAAGAACAGAGTGCTTTGAAATACTCAGTTACCATAGATTGGGCTTTCCCTCACATGTTAAATAAAACACATCTGATGTGAAAACGGAAACGTGTCCATCTTTCATACACATCAATTCTTTTTTTTTTTTTTAAGATTTTATTTATTTATTCGACAGAGATAGAGACAGCCAGCGAGAAAGGGAACACAGGCAGGGGGAGTGGGAGAGGAAGAAGCAGGCTCATAGCGGAGGAGCCTGATGTGGGGCTCGATCCCATAACACCGGGATCACGCCCTGAGCCGAAGGCAGACGCTTAACCGCTGTGCCACCCAGGTGCCCCGATACACATCAATTCTTAAAGAAGGAAAGAAATGACTTCCCCCCCCAAAAGAAATGACTCCCCCACGGCATCATAGTTGGGGTTCCTGAATTGGCTGCTGTAAATGAGATCTGGTGAGTTGGAGATGCCCGGAGAAGAAAAGGCTAGGATACTCTAATCTCCTTGCCCACAGTCTAGTACCTGTTCAGAGGCATCTCCTCATTCTAGAAATGTACTGAAATGTGTTCCCCACATGTGGAGAGCTTTCTCTGAGGTCACAGATGGTGCAATTCTTTGGGTGACAGTGGAGCGCATGGAAGTAGGGAGCCTTGCAAAGAGTGGCCATGCCAAGACTCCACCTTACCTGGGACCCCAGGGAGGTCTGCTGCACATCGATGATGCTCTCGCAAAGAACACTTCCCAGCCGTCTCAGTGCGTTTGAGTGGCTTGTTGAAAGACAAGAGAAGGGCCCATGCTTGCGCGTGTAATGATTTCTTCCCTACCAAAATCTGGAGAACACTCAGATCTTTTCTTCTTTAATGGAGGATCATTGATTTGTTTATGAGTCAGGGAAACTTTCCCACCAGACTCATTTCTCCTACTCTGCTCAGGTTGGTGGTTTTTTTCTTTTCTTTTTTTTTTTTAAAGATTTTATTTATTTATTCGACAGAGATAGAGACAGCCAGCGAGAAAGGGAACACAGGCAGGGGGAGTGGGAGAGGAAGAAGCAGGCTCATAGCGGAGGAGCCTGATGTGGGGCTCGATCCCATAACACCGGGATCACGCCCTGAGCCGAAGGCAGACGCTTAACCGCTGTGCCACCCAGGTGCCCCGATACACATCAATTCTTAAAGAAGGAAAGAAATGACTTCCCCCCCCAAAAGAAATGACTCCCCCACGGCATCATAGTTGGGGTTCCTGAATTGGCTGCTGTAAATGAGATCTGGTGAGTTGGAGATGCCCGGAGAAGAAAAGGCTAGGATACTCTAATCTCCTTGCCCACAGTCTAGTACCTGTTCAGAGGCATCTCCTCATTCTAGAAATGTACTGAAATGTGTTCCCCACATGTGGAGAGCTTTCTCTGAGGTCACAGATGGTGCAATTCTTTGGGTGACAGTGGAGCGCATGGAAGTAGGGAGCCTTGCAAAGAGTGGCCATGCCAAGACTCCACCTTACCTGGGACCCCAGGGAGGTCTGCTGCACATCGATGATGCTCTCGCAAAGAACACTTCCCAGCCGTCTCAGTGCGTTTGAGTGGCTTGTTGAAAGACAAGAGAAGGGCCCATGCTTGCGCGTGTAATGATTTCTTCCCTACCAAAATCTGGAGAACACTCAGATCTTTTCTTCTTTAATGGAGGATCATTGATTTGTTTATGAGTCAGGGAAACTTTCCCACCAGACTCATTTCTCCTACTCTGCTCAGGTTGGTGGTTTTTTTCTTTTCTTTTTTTTTTTTAAAGATTTTATTTATTTATTCGACAGAGATAGAGACAGCCAGCGAGAAAGGGAACACAAGCAGGGGGAGTGGGAGAGGAAGAAGCAGGCTCATAGCAGAGGAGCCTGATGTGGGACTCGATCCCATAACGCCGGGATCACGCCCTGAGCTGAAGGCAGACGCTTAACCACTGTGTCACCCAGGTGCCACTGGTGGTTTTTTTCTTATGGGGAGGGGGTGTCAAGGATTGTTTTGAGGATCTCATTCCTTCTACACACTAAGGGAGAATATTCAAAGATTGTGGCTGATTACAGAGTTCCTTTTGCTATGGTTAACACTCAGTAACATTCTTAAAGAAAGACAAAAGGTGCTAATGAGATTCTTTTAAAGAGCAAGATAAAAGGAGTTTTTTGCAGAAAGAAACTTGAGAGTTGGGCTTACCATTGAAAGAAAGAGGTAAGAGCAGCAGGCGGCCATCAGCCTGGATTCAGCCGGAGTCCACGATCCTCAGATGTGATTGTTAGTGGTGCTCTGTTTTAGTGCAATTTCACATTTTATTCTTAAGCAAAGAAAACCGAAAGAAGCCACTTTAAAAGAAAATCAGGGTAAGGAAAAGGTGTTCATTCCAATGAAAGCTGTCGTTTCTCTTCGAAACCTCGACTTGTCCTGCGCCATCTTGCTGAGCCGGCCATCGCGACTGGCCTTGTGGGTTAGCAGTGGGAGGAGCAACTGACCGGTTAAAAGAGGCCAAAGAGAAACCAGGCAATTGGTTAACTGGGTTCTTTTCTTCACCCGTGCCTTTGATTTGTCATACCTCAGATGTACGTTAATAAGTTCGCAGATCTCTACCATCTGTGTGATAGCATACTGAAAAACTGGGGGAGAGAGGAAAAATAAATCAAAGAAAATGTCCTGTCCTTCATCTTACAGGGAGATAGTTTCACTCAAAATGACTTTTAGACATTTCTGAAACTATTTCAAATGAAGTAAGCTGCTAAGAAATAGAAGAAGCAGAACGTAGGAGATGGGAAGGGAGGAAATTAGAGGCTCTTTATTTTATGATGACCCATCGGGTCTGAGGGTGGTGCCCTCACTCCTAAGACATGGACAGCTTGTGTTGAACAAGGGCAACCAAATGAATAAAACATCGATCCCCTCTTTTTGATGATCCCAAAGGAGTGCCACCTTGCATAAGCCAGAGTGACAAAAGCTTGCTCAGTCACCCAGCTGGTTCAGGAAGCCTCAAGGTCTCGGGCTTAGGTAACAGCTGGTTCTGGTGTCACCACCGTGGGAAGGGAGGTCCGTTCAGGCGTGCAAACACTTCCTGGGTGTCTCCTCTCTGGCAAGCAGTCTGCTGGATGCTACAGATTCAGGTTTTCCTCCCCGTGCAGGTCTCACTGGACCCCTTGAATTTTCCAAATTAGAATCACTTGCACCCCCTATTCTGCTCAGTTATAGGAAAATCCATTCTTCTCCCCAAGAATATCTGAGAGGCCTTAGGAATGTCTGTTCCTTCTGCGATCTGCTCCAACTGCGATCTACGTTGGCTCTACTGCAGTTTGCCTCCTTCGGTGCTGAGAGCTTCTCTCTGGCTACTGCTGCTTTCCCCGGTTCCTCAGGCTCTCATCCATTGTGACCTTTAGCCAGTGTTTCTTGAAGTTGCAGGTGCCTGGCCACCACACACACATACCCCAGCGACAGTGGCAACTTCAGCTGCCTTCAAAGGAATTGTTGAGCCCCCAACTGCTCTTAGAGTGTTACTTCATATTTCCCTAAAGAAATGTCAATTAAATGGTATAATCTATCGTCAGCATTTCTCCAATTGTATTATTTAATCTAGAATGACCTCACGAGTAGGACATCAGCTGAATTGTTCTCAGCCAAGTCTACTTGTTTCCTTTCTGTAGACTCTCTTTTGGCCTTAGGTGAAGCTCAGACTGGTTCCTTCATTCCAGTATCCCTGGGCTTAGAGTTCTCTCTCCCCAGGGGAGACTCCTTGAGCTGGAACACGGGCACACACCGCCCTGCAGGACCAGTGACGGTTATCTCAGAGAAGTCTGAATCCACACAGAGGAGGGGTAGCATCTGCTGAGATCGATTTCAGCTAACATCACAAACATGTCCATACCCAAAAGGAGCACTTGGACTTCTCCTTGTAAAGCATCTGTAGTTGAGGACTTCACGGCGATAAGGGGACAAGCTCTCTGTTTGCCTAGCCAAGAGATGTGTGGGGGAGGATACCTTGGAACAAAGGGCTGTCTACCCTCAAAAGTACATTCAAGTTGGGATCCTCTCAGTCTTCTCATTTTAGTCTCAAGAGTTCCAACTATGAAGACTTGTCAATGGTTGCGAATGGCCAGCCCAGCCATGGAAGCCAGTGGGTTTATGTGCTTGACCACTCCCAGCCCACTTGACCTGCCCATGCATCTGGTATGAGCCTGATCTGGGTGACTAAGCCATAGGTGCTGCCCTCTGGTGGCTCATGGTCAAGAGGACAGGGCTCCCCAGGGGAGTGGTCCACACGGTGCTGCCCGCCGGAGCATTAGCCTCCAGCCCTCTGACAAATGTTGCCAAGTCCTCTTCCTTGAGCCCCTTTCTGTACTGCTTTGGGGAGCCTTCAAACTAACAGCCCTTGTGGTCATGACCAAGTCTTGGTTGCTTCCCCATTGCCATCAGCCGTGGCCAAGTCCTGATCCTGCCTGGGTGCTTGGCCTTTGCTGTTGCTGGCACCAGCCCTGCTTTCGGTTTTGCCACTGTGCCATTGTGGCCACCTGTGCGGGACTGGACAGGACTGTCCCTCGCCCAGCCCACAATGCCTCTACTCTTCTGGGCTTTCCCTTCCCTCCACCAGGATAGGTTACAAAAGGTCATCCTCCCCACCATTTTAGTGTTTGCCCACTTGACTTCCCAGGAACTCAGGCATCGGGGTGTTTGTGCCCTGAGCCTGAGTAGAACAGATCTCACCCCTGTCCTCTCAGAGCTCTTGCTGCATTTATTTAGAGAATTAGGAAGATTGCCAGCACCGAGCCGAGCCGTAGTTCAGGCTGTTCCCATATTGTATGCCTCATGAGCCAACATATCAATTGCTGCCTCTTTCAAAGCATATTGTAGTCTTCTGTTTTTGGCAAGGTTCTTGCCGGAGTCCTGTATCATCTCCAAACAGCTTCATGAATCACCTTGTGGCTTTGGTCCACAAAGCAGCACACGCTAATTGCTGCATTCTATGATAACTGTAGGGTACCGTATCTGAGATTTAGCTTGTATTTATGGTCCCAGAATAATTAATTTATGCAATTACTCACTCATTGAAGAAACACTACAAATCTACTACGGACTAGGCCAAGTGGTAAGGAGGATGCAAACAGATTTGAGACAGGGTTCTATCTTCTAGTAGCTTCTGATCCAGATGGACCAGTTCACACTGAAATATGGGAAACCATCTCTGCTTCCATCCTCACTAGCAGTGTGACCTCGGCAGATCTTCTAAAGCATCTGGGCCTCAGTTTCCTCCGTGAAATGGAGATTAAAACACTTGTGATGGGGCACCTGGCTGGCTCAGTGGGAAAAGCATGCGACTCTTGATCTTGGGGTTGTGTGTTCGAGTCCCATGTTGGGTATAGAGATTACTGGGGAAAAAAAAAAACTAAAAAAAACCCACCAAACCCCAGCTGTGATGTGTGCCTCCCTGAATTATTGGGCAGAGCAGGTTTGAGGCAGTCAGCACCAGAGAGCAGAACTGGACCGAATGGGGCAAAATGGCAGATTCTCCAGGACAGCCTCGGGAGGGGCTTCTTAGCCATCCAGGGTGACTGCCAGATGCTTGCTGCTTCACCCGGCAGTGAGCTCTCATCCCTGCAGGCATTCAGGCTCAGAGCAGCTGGGTCTTGGTGGAGATGCTGTGAGGTTGCAGAACTCTCGCCCTCATCCCCCAGGAGGCTGCGAAAAACACAACAGATGCATTAACAATGCACAGTGGTCTCAGTCTTTGATTGGGTGTCTTTCTAACTAGCAGACATTCCCTGGGCACCTGCTACTTCCTGAACCCTGTGTGGTCTTTCCAGAGGGAATGAACCAGTGAGGAGGGAGTTGTCCTTGTCCTCACTGTGGTGAACGCTCTGTTGAGGAGATAAACACACTCATGGTGCAAGGGAGGGAATCGAAAGGCAAAGAAAAGTACTGAGGGGGTGGGGACGCCTGGAGTCCCAAACTCTGGGTTTCTACTCTGGAGCATGGCTAATACGTTCTTCCACATTATTTAAGGGCGAGGGTTTATGGGAAGAAAAAGAATTTTACTAGGCCTTGGAGCAGGAGGGCTATCATGAGTGCCCAAGTGAGTGAGTGAGATGGGAAATATTATAACACCATGTTCTCAAATTTGGGGTGGATGGACCCTGTAAAATATTTTGCCCCTCCAGACTTGGCTCAAACTATTTTTATTATAAAGCTGTTTAAATACAAACACAAAACCAAGTATAATTTTTAAAGATTATAGAATAGCATATTTATGAATTATATAGGACTTAACTATGAAACAAATAACGTTCACCTTTAACTTAATTTTTTTTGATGGGTGATATTTCCCTGAAACTAAATTGCTTACAAAGGACTTAAGAATGGGTTTATGGTTCTTTCTTGTCAACTCGTCTGATGACTTTCCCCAAGATGGTCTATTGGTTGAGTGACCGTCATTGTGGAAGGTCGGTTGCATGGTGATTAAAATCATGGGGATGAGGGGTGCCTGGGTGGCACAGCGGTTAAGCATCTGCCTTCAGCTCAGGGCGTGATCCCGGCGTTATGGGATAGAGCCCCACATTGGGCTCCTCCGCTATGAGCCTGCTTCTTCCTCTCCCACTCCCCCTGCTTGTGTTCCCTCTCTCGCTGGCTGTCTCTATCTCTGTCAAATAAATAAATAAAAAATCTTTAAAAAAAAAATCATGGGGATGAAAGCCTGAGGTTGCCACTGAGGACTTATGTGGGCTTGGACAAGTTGCTTAACTTCTGTGTTCCTTGCTATTCTCATTTGCAAAATGAGGGTGAAATAGTAAGCCTTACCCCTCATGGTTTTAGTCGGAATTAAAGGATGTGAAGTATGTATGTAAATAAATTATTGTACAAAGCACCTGGAAGAGTGTCTGGTACAGAGCATTAAGCATGTGCACTATTGGTATCAATCATGATTGTTTAAATGTTCTTTTTTAATTATGATCTTATTTTATATCAATGATGCATTATTTCGGTAAGCCAATTAATGAAAAAGTGGTCCCAAATATGATGATGAAAAGTAAAGAAACCATGTAATAGAAAAAGTCATTGTTGCATATTTGTCACTATGCTCGTTGCCAATGAGATGTCCCAAGAAGGTGAACCTGATCCCGTTCTGTCCCCATGTTTCTTTCTTCAAACTACTGTGAAATCTCTGTGTGGTCTTCTGTGCAGGGATTTGGTCTTCACTTTGCACAGATATCAACACAAGAACAGGTGCACAGCCTAAGATCATGCGGTCCTCCATCATCATCTTCCTCCAGGTAATGATAATATTACTCTTTTAAAGATGATAAACATATCAAGAACATAAAATTCTTGCAGACTGTGGACCTTGTTTGAAATACACTGTTGTCTAAGTACCATTCAAAATGCTGAACACCATGTTAAGCCCTTTATAAATGGTATTTTTTAAAAAAAAATCTTCAGAATCATCCTATTGTGGGGATTTCTTTCCAATGGGCACACTGAGGTTTAAAGATTAATCTGCCAAGCATCACTGAAGTGAGCGGAAGAACCGAGAATCTCCAGGTAGTGGCCTGCAAAGCCATAGCTCTCACCCATCATTCTGGCGTCTTCCCTGGAAGGGATAGTGGGATGGTTCCCCTAGAGTGGGAACAGAGATAATTTGGTTTTCAAGACTGCAGTGAACCTGTTTCCTCTGTCATATTTGGCCTTTCCCTATTAGCAGGAAAGTCATTGTGTTACCCCACAGCACTGGGCCCAAGAAAGCTGAACTCCCAGATTTGAACTAAAACAAAGGGAGAAGGAGAAGCTGATTATCTTAATGCAATTCTGAGCACACCTAATATTCATTCAGGCTTAAAGAGGTTCAGAGTCAGTATTCTAGAAATACATGTTGAAAAGTGATAATGAACTTCCAATTACATGAAGCTTGGGTCTTATTATCATTTCTTGGAATTACCAAACAACAAGATAAAGATTTTTAGTGAATATTAACTGGGAAATTTACCAAATAATAATAGCCATCGTAATTACTGTTAACAAAGTCTATGTCATAAAACAATATGAGGCCACTTTAAAAAGTTAAGAATTATTTACATCAATGTTTTTCTGCTACTGCACAGAAAGTCGTTGTTCAGAATGTTCCACAGGTTATCTTTGACCCTGTTGCTATGGCTGAGATGATTGGGTTTTTTTACTCCTCTGCCTGAAACTTTTCCAACCAATGATCTCAGTTGACTTCTACTGTCTACCTCATGGCAGGAACTTGTCAACATTTAGAAAGAAGTATGACTGTGAATGGATAAAGAAGATGTGGTATATTTATATAAAGGAATACTATTCGGGTATGAAAAAGAGTGAAATCTTGCCATTTGTGACAACATGGATGGACCTTGAGGGTATTATGCTAAGCGAAGTCAGTGGGTAGAGAAAGACAAATAGCAATGATTTCACTTATATGTGGAATTTAAAAACATAAAACAAAATAAAGAAACAAGAAAACAAAAACAAACTCGTAGATACAGAGAACAAACTCGTGGTTACCAGAGGGGAAGGGGGCTGGGAGGTGGATGAGAGGGTGAACTCCGTGGTGATGGATGGTAACTAGAGGTGGTGATAACTTTATAGGGCACACAGATGTCAAGTTATAAGGTGCGCCTCCGAAACATTTTTTTTAATTGTGAGGTTTATTACCATCACCCTTTTAATATTCTGCTGTAAAGAAGACTATTTGTACTTTATCGTATTTCCCCCTGAAACCTCTTCATTAGTTTTCCTTTCTTAGCAAGAAAACAGCTAGTCATTCTAAGGTTCTGTGACCAGCTGAAAATATATTGTTAACTGTACTGAGGTTGTCATAACTCGGATAAAAGATTGGCAATTTCTCCCCACTCTGGTATGTTTAACTTGGGTAATCATAACAGGAAGACCGAAGGAGGTGGTTTTATTTTATGGAAGGGAAATCTGGAAAAAAAAAAAACAGTTTCCACAAATAAAACACACATTGTAAGGTGGAGGTTGAATATGCTTTCGATTTATACAGGAGTGATTTTCTCTGCAGCTGACTGTGGGGTGTTGTAAGGGCAGTTACTCTGTAAGACAATGTTGCCTTTAGATGTCATTCCTAAGGGTGAAAAGACAATCACAGAAAGGAGAAAATTAAGATACTGTCAGAGAAGGACTCCCCGACGCCCCACCTCAGAATACATGTTTTCCTTGGAGTGTTCTTTCATATGTTCAAGGAACTGACAATTCATAGGCTATGTAAATTGTTCTAGAACAGAAAGAACAAAGCTTCTCTCTTCTTTCTTGGTGTCAGTTCAACCCTGTCACCAATGGGGAGGGCATACTGGATTTCCTCTGAAATGTGGAAGCAAACACCCTATGATGTGAGCAGATAAAACACAGCAGCAGGGGCGCCTGGGTGGCTCAGTCGTTAAGCATCTGCCTTTGGCTCAGGGTGTGATCCGGGCATTCTAGGATCGAGCCCCACATCAGGATCCTCCGCTGGGAGCCTGCTTCTTCCTCTCCCACTCCCCCGACTGTGTTCCCTCTTTTGCTGGCTGTCTCTCTCTCTGTCAAATAAACAAATAAAATCTTTAAAACACAAACAAAAACAAAAAACACAGCAGCATATTTAGAAAAAGAATGCCCAGAGATCTGGGTCCAAGAGTGTAAGTATGGTTTAATATGAGAAATCTATTAACATAGTATACCTTTTAAATAGATTAATTAATATTATATGTGAAAAATATTTAACATGTATACCAGGTCCCAAATTCTCATTAAAATAGATGACAGATGCCTTATGGTACGATATGAGGTATCGAACAATAAATAATACACACATGTGACAACACACCAATCACATGCATGTGTATAACATATCAAACACATCAACCACCCTCATGTACACACCATATCACACCTATGTGAGCAGCTTATACAACACATGTGACAACCACATGTAAGTTTATGTCATATCACACGTCATAAATGGGTACACACCACAAAACACACATCACATGTATATGCACATCATATTACAAACGCACCAATCACATGTGTGAAACACCACATCACATGCACACCAATGACATGTATGCGCGATCATATTATACACATGGCAATCATACGTACATCACACAACACACCACCCACATGTGTGCATATCCTATTATACACATACATCAATCACGTGTCTATGCATCATACTTCAGATTTAAAACAGAGTTCTATATCCTGGTAAGACAAAGGCAGTTAATACTATCAGATGATATGGTTATCTACCTGGAAAATCCAACAAAATCTAGTGAAAACCTCCTTAGAAACACGAGGAAACCCGAATAAGCTGTCTGGATACAAAAAGAGGGTAAAAAGCAATAGCATCCTGACCTACAAATTAATATTACATGGCTCAGACACACAGAACAGTATAAGAAAACTATATAAACACCTGTGTATCCACCATCTGGCTTAAGAAATACACCATTGCTGATGCAGTTGAAGCCTGTGTATTCCCCACCAGTCACATCCTTCCCTCAGAGGTAATCCTCATTAGAAACTTGGTGTGTATCATTTTTGTGGGGGCTTTTAACACTTTTGTGAAATATGTATGTATTCCTAAGTTCCTTACTGTTTGTTTGATGCCTCGTCAAGGTGGCATCTTATTGAAAGGGTTCTTTTTTGGCTTGCTTGCTGGGGACAGCATCACGTTTGTGGGTTCACTTGAGTGCGCTCATGGGCTTCTTCATAGCACATGCATTTCATGGCTGTGTATATTCCAGTGCATGGATATAGCTCTACGTAACCCATTGTTTGCTGTCATAAACATTCATGCACATGTTCTCTTTTTACAAATGTCAGTGGTTCTATAGACCCCAGGGATCTAGAGTATGCACTAAAAATTGGGGAGAAGTCCATATCTTCACTTTTTCTGAAGAGAGGCCAATTGTGCTGAATGCATGTTTGAATCATTATATATTCGAGTTCTCATTGTTTCACATCCTCACTCAAACACTTGTTTTATCAATCATGGTTTTACTATATCAACAATAAATAAGCAGAAAATGTAATGGAAATAAAAGGCCTCATTCACAATAGTAGTGATATAATTCTTGCGAATAAAATCAACAAATCATACAGGATTTGTAGGAAGAAAATGAAACCACTTTTAATTTTTATTTATTTATTTATTTTTAGAAAGACAGAGGGGGAAGGGAGGGGGAGAGGGAGAGAGAGAACCCCAAAAGGCTCCATGCCTAATGTGGAGCCCGAAACGGGACTGGATCTCACAACCCTGAGATCATGACCTGAGCTGAAACCAAGAGTCAGATGCTTAACTGACTGAGCCACCCAGATGCCCCTTAAAACAGTTTTTTAAAGATTGTAAACAAAGACTTGAGTAAATAATGATAAATGTATTTTCCTTAGCTATGAAGATCCTAAATTGGAAAGATAACATTTTTATCTTAATTATTCTATAAATTCAGATCTTAAAGTCATTTCCTCCTAAATTTTTTTTAAAGATTTTTATTTATTTATGCGACAGAGGTAGAGACAGCCAGCAAGAGAGGGAACACAAGCAGGGAGAGTGGGAGAGGAAGAAGCAGGCTCCCAGGGGAGGAGCCTGATATGGGGCTCGATCCCATAACGCCGGGATCATGCCCTGAGCCGAAGGCAGACGCTTAACTGCCGTGCCACCCAGGCGCCCCCCTCTTAAATTTTTTGAAAGTGTATACTGTGGAAAACAGTATGGAGGTTCCTAAAAAACTTAAAAATAGAACTACCCTACAATCCAGTAATCACACTACTGGGAATTTACCCCCCAAATACAAAAACATTAATTCAATGGATATATGCACCGCTATATTTATAGTAGCATGAACTACAGTAGTCAAATTATGGAAGCAGCCCAAGTGTCCATCAAGAGATGAATGGATAAAGAAGGTGTGGTGTATAGATATACAATGGAATATTATTCAGGCATAAAGAATGCAATCTTGCCATTTGCAATAACATGGGTGGAGCTAGAAAGTATAATGCTAAGTGAAATAAAGAATCAGAGAAAGACATGATTTCACTCCTATGTGGAATTTAAGAAACAAAACAAATACACAAAGGAGAAATAAAAAGAGAGAGAGATACAAATTGAGAAATAAATTCTTAACTACAGAGAATGAACTGATGGTTACCAGAGAGAAGGAGGGTGGGGGATGGGTGAGACAGGTGATGGGGATTAAGAGTACACTTAGCATGAGGAGCACTGAGTAGTGCATAGAATTGTTGAATCACTACATTGTACTCCTGGAAGTAATAACACTGTGTGTCAACCAAACTGGAATTAAAATAAAACAGTTAAGAAAATTTTAAAAAAGAATATACATGAGAAAGTAGCCATGATTTTTTTTAAAGGAAAAAAGTGTGAGGGCGATTAAAACTAGTCCTACCAGATTTTAAATTATTTTATTACACATTTAAAAGAGTACATTGCTGATGCAAAAAAAGATTGATCAGTGAAACGGTGACTCTAGAAAAAGACTCAAGTATACATGAAAAAAATGGCATTTCAAATATACTTTATAAACGTTAATTGGGAATGTTGGCTAACAATTTAGAAATAAACGAATTTGGATCCTTACCTCACGTTTTTTACACACACACACAAGAACACATAATTCAAAAGAATTGAATATTTTAATACAAAAAATAGGACTGAAATGATTGAAAAAAACTTCAGGGGCTCAAAACTAGAAATCACCAAGGAAAAGATTTAACTATATCAAAATGAAAATCTTTAGTTCAATGATAAAACCTATGCATGCAAAGAAAAACAAGCTAGGAAAAATATTAATAGGTTAAGAGTCCAAACATAAAGAATTTCTATGGATATAAGAAAAGTATATGCCTCAAAAGAAAACAAGCCCCCCTCCAAAGAAACCAAGCCAAGTTCACAAACAAGCAATTTCTGAAACAAGAACTATAACAATTTCAGTAAACAAATACATATTAAAGCAATAATGAGATAACCAAAGACGGTTATCGAAAATCAGCAATATAAACTCACAACTCACTTTTTGAGGAAAATTTATATATGCCTCAAAAGTCCAAAAGTGTATAGCCTTGACACAGAAATTCTATTTCTAGAAATTCTTCACCGGCGCAACCAAGACAGGAGTAAATATGTGGGCATCAGAGTGGGGTATGTAAGAGTGGACACCGGGAGTCAACAAGCCTGGGTTTGTGTCCCAGCCTATGACTTTCTAAACCTTGGTCTCTTCATGAGTACAAAAGATATCGTTAATCACATCTCACAGTTGTGAGGATTAAATGAAGCAATGCACGTTGAACGCTTAAAAAAATGCCTGATGTATTATAAGTGCTCTATAAATTTTTGCTACTGTCATTGTCATTACTATTAAAGTGCAATCATATTGTACAGCCTTTCAGGCACTGAAATGATGATGCAAAATTGTGTTCATTGACACAGGAAGATGTCTAAGATACACTATTAGGTACAAATGCAGTTTATAAACAGCATTTGTAATAAGAATACATTTTGGAACAAAGAGGGCTTCAGAGGGGAGGGGGGTGGGGGAATGGGATAGGCTGGTGATGGGTAGTAAGGAGGACACGTATTGCTTGGTGCACTGGGTGTTATACGCAACTAATGAATCGTGGAACTTTACATCAAAGGCTAGGGATGTACTGTATGGTGACTAACATAATATAATAAAAAATTATTATTAAAAAAAGAATACATTTTGGAAATATATAAAATCTTGCTACATCAGAATAAGGAATACTAGAGAGTAGCCGTCTGATATAAACCTATTTAAATCTGTAAAAATTTTTGGAGTGAAAAAGAGAAATAAAGAAAGGTATTTTATGACTTTATATTAATGATTGAACCTAAAACTGTTGACAAATTTTCTATTTTATTCTTTAAAAAGTTTAAAATAGAAGGGTAGCTATACAGTAATTTTTAAAACATTGAATACTGGAATGTATTGGCATAACTTTCCCTACAAAGTGTGTGTGGATAAAAACTATTAGGTATTTATTACGTGCAAGACTTTGTAAACACAGAGGATACAGCAAACAATGAACAAAACAAAGGCTTACCTGGATCTCCTTTCTAGAGGGGATGACAGATGGGAGCAAATCAGCAAACAAGCAGGTAAATGCTAGGAGAATAGATCCAGGTGAGGGCTTCAGAGAGTCCCTGGGGAGTGGAAAGGAAAGGACTCTCTGATCAGGGGAAGTTGAGAGAAGACCTACAGAAAGTGGGGAGGGTGCTTATGGAGAGGGGGCCTCTGGGCAGAGGGAAATGCCGGTGCAAAGACCAGGGGCCAGCATTGATGTTGACATATCTCAGGAGCAACAATGGCACCCAAATGGCTGGACCAGTGCTGGGGACACTTGGAGGAATGCACATAATAAACTGAGAAGGGGTCTGTGAGGGAGGACAACCAAAAGAGAATGGCCACCTGGCCTCCAAGTGGAGGACGTGTCTCAGGCAGAAGGGAAAGGGAATTTAGTGCCAAGAGATCAAGTAAGCTAAGGACTGAGAAAGACCATTGGATCGGCAACTTGGAAGTCACTGGATGAGGCCAGTTTCCGTGGAGAGGTGGTGAAGAAAGCTTTATTGCAATGAGAGAGGAAGTGGAGATAAGAGTAGATAATTCTTTTAATGGTTTTTCCTATAAAGGGGAGCAGAGAAATAAGACAGAACCTGGAGATAATAATGGTAAGACAAGGAAAGGATGTTCAGGGGAGGAGGGAGAAATAGCAGCATGTTTGAGTCACGGTGATGGGAATGATCCAATAGAAGGAAGAAAATTGCTGACCTTGGGGAAGAACACAGCTGGAGCCACATCCTAGAGCAGAAGGAGGGACTGGATCTAGAGCCCAGAACGGGCTGCCTTAGCTGAGAGCATGGACAGTCCACCTACCACGTTTCCCAAGTCTGGCTGCACGTTAGAATCACAGGGGACTTGGAAAAGCATCTCTACTCAGCCACAGTTCAGGTCATTTAAATCAGTGCATTAATGTAATGAAATTTGGCACTTTTGGCCATATTTCTAGTTCTACTTTAGAATCAATTTGCATTTCATTTAAATATCCCACAACCAGTGAGAGACCGCCCAGCAAAGACTCATTGACGGGTAGTGTTATTAGGGAGGGAAGCTCAGTGAGTACCAATTTCATAAGTGGTCATTTCATTAGTAATTTTTACGGTTAAAATATATTGATTATGAGGAATAAGGTAATAAACTAGGAAAAATTATAAAATCTGGAAGGCAACGTACTATATTAACAGTAGTTTTTGCTGGGTAATGGTATTATTGGTCATAGTCACTTTCCACTTTTGATAACTTTTTCCATGAGCATATATTATTTTCATTGCCAGAATAAAACCCAAACAAATCTATTCTTATTAAAAAGAAAGAAGCATGGAAAACAGAATGGCAGTTCCTCAAAAAATTAAAGATAGAATTACACTATGATCCAGCAATCCCACCTCTGGGTGTATATCCTAAATATTGGGAAGCAGGGTCTCAAAGAGATATTTGTAGACCCATGTTCACAGTAGCATTATTATTCACAATGACCAAAAGGAGGAAGCAACCCAAGGGTCCATCAATGGATGAATGGAAAAATAAAATGTGGTCCACACCTACAATGGAATATTATTCAGCTTTAAAAAAGCAGGAAATTCTGACTCATACTACAACATGGATGAGCCTTGAGGACATTATGCTAAATGCAATCTCCCAGTCACAAAAGGACAAAGATTATATGATTCCACTCACGAGGTACCTACAGCGAACTCAGAGAAACAAGGTAGAATGGTGGTTTCCAGGCTAATTGGGGTGCTATTGTTTCATGGGTATGAACATTCGGTTTACCAGGATGAAAAAGTTCTGGAGATTGCTTGCACACCAATGTGAATTTAATTAATACTACCAAATTGTTCACTTAAAAATGGCTAAGATGGAGGGGCACCTGGGTGGCTCAGTCAGTTGAGGGTCTGCGTCTTGATTTTGGCTCAGGTCATGATCTCAGGGTCGTGAGATCGAGCCCCGAGTGGGGCTCTGTGCTGAGTGTGGAGCCTGTTTAAGATTCTTTCTCTCTCTCCCTTGCCCCCCTGCCCCCTCTTTGGGGAGGCCTCTTGTGTGCACTCTCTTTCTCTAAAAAAAAAATTGTTAAGATGGTAAATTTTAGGTTGTGTGTATTCTACCACAATTATAAATCTAAAAAAAGAAGAAGGAAGGAGAATGTTAGCTAGCTATGTTTCTGGGAAGACCTGGGAAGGTCAAGTTGTCATTGGGACAAGGGGATTCTACAGATGTCCTCTGAAGGTCCTTTCTAGTTCTGTTAATCTGTAAAATGTTAGAATTCTTTCGTCATTCTTGAAAAGAATTCAACTAATGAAAAGGATTTTTTATAATATGTTTTGTAACCTATATTTCGAGTTTAGACCAAGAGCACTTCAAAAGCCCTACATGGATACCAGTTTTTAAGTTTGGCAAGTTCAGTCAGAAGGAAAAAAATGGATTTTTTGGATTCGTTTTCAATGTAATCTATTTTTCCAGTCTCTAGTGTACAGTGTGATTCATTTCAAAGGGGCTCTATTTCAGGCAATGTGGCTTTAAGAGGGACTTACATAAAATGAAGCCACTGCATCTAATTAATCATTCAGGAACCCAAACTTTGTAATTACGTGGCCAACCATTTCCAATCATGAGTCAGTTGTGAATCTAAATAGAATGGTTCACCCACTGCAATTACCTAAGTTCCTCTTATTGGAAGGTTGTAATTACTTTGACAGTCCTCATCGCTGGCTCTCTTTCAACTTTTAGCAGATACTTCTCTTCGAGATGTGCAGCCATACTTCCAGGCTCTGCAGCCTGCTTGCTAATGCCGGCATGGGCAGGGTGCGTCACCTCAGGACAGGAATCATGATGGGCCTTCTGGTCAAAGCAGGAGGATCAGACCTCCCTGGCCCCCCATCATGGTACTTGGAATATAGACATTATTCAGCCACTGCTCTTGAAGCACATTCTCAAGAGGCCTCATCTCCGGGGTGGAAGGTATAGGACTTATATACTTCTAGGGCCTGTGCGCCACGGTTGTTGTGAATTACAGGTTTACGTTTCTTTTTTTTTTTTCTTAGTCAGTTATTGGAATTTCTTTTTTTTTTTTTTTTTAAGATTTATTTATTTGACAGAGAGACAGCCAGAGAGAGGGGGAACACAAGCAGGGGGAGTGGGAGAGGAAGAAGCAGGCTTCCAGCGGAGGAGCCCGATGTGGGGCTCGATCCCAGAACGCCGGGATCACGTCCTGAGCCGAAGGCAGACGCTTAACGACTGAGCCACTCAGGTGCCCCTGGAATTTCTAAAGTAATACAGATTCCTAGTAAAAACTCAAACACTGCAGAAGAGTCTAAAGTCAAACTGAAAATGGCCCCAACCCTCCTTCTAGTTCTACCCCTGGTGTAATAATTAACAATGAAATGCATTTCCTCCCATACTCTTTACTTTGCTCATACAAACATATGTTCGCATATTCTTTTTATGTTTACCGCATCACACTAAATACGGTATTCATTAATGTGGTGACTTGACCACATCGTAGGCATCTCCTGTGGACTGAATGGTGCGTCTCCTTAAAACTCTTATGTTGAAACCGTAACCCCCAATGTGATGACTCCTTTGGGAAGTAGTCAGGTTTTGATGGCGGCCCTACCCTCATGACGGGATTAGTGCCCTTATAAGGAAATGAAGGGATCATGGGTTTCTCTTTCCACTATGTGAGAAGGCAGCCATCTTTGAACCAGAAAGAGGATCTTCACTAAGAACCTGACCTTGATCTCAGACCTGACATTCTGGCCTTAGACCTCCAGCCTCCAGAATGGTAAGAAATTAATGTTTGTTGCCTTAAGCCACCCAGTCTGTGCTGTTGTGTTACAGCAGCCTGAGCAGACTAAAACAGCGTCCTTGAAAATAATGGATGTTGTTGACCTCATTCTTAGCAGTGCGTAGTAGCCCATGGATAGAGGCTCCACAGTGCACTCAGTGGTTTGGAAGGATATGCTGGTCATTTGCCATTTTGGACAAAGTTGTAACATCACCTGTTTGCCTACATTTCTGTACACCGACTCTTTCATTTCTAACAGGTAATGTCCAGGAGTGGCCATGCTGGCTCAAAGATATGTGTGTTTTTTACTTAAGAAAACACTTGTATGTTCATTTTTAATCTTTTTTTTTCTTTTTGGCAAATATTGTGCACTTGATATAGGTAAATATAGACCAGTTGAGGGCCTTTGTGGGAATAGAATCTCTCTTGGCTCAAGTTAATTGCTAAATAATTCCATACGTCACAGTAAAATTTTAGAAAACACAAAGCTGCAAAAGATATGATTACCCCTCGCACACCTCAAAATTTTTGTACCTAATAGTAATTTAACTGCGAGGCTACAAGAACTCTTATTGGGAGTTTAGAGAAAGGAAGAAAAGTGATGGATTGGTATGGACTCATAATGGTGTGGAGACAGTAATATCAACAGCCCGGGCTGGCCTTCATCTGGGACGGACCACTATAGCAGTTAAGATATTTACGACTCGTGTTTATTCTAATTAATTGGTGCCTGTGCTGATCTGTTTGCCAAATATTTTAAATATCACTCCTGAAAAGAATACTTTTTCCGTATTTTAATGGAGCACAACAATCTCATATAAAGTTCACACCCCAGGTGGGAGGTACTGTTGCATTTTACAGATGAGGACAGTGAGGCTCGGAGATTGAGCCGCTTGCCTGAGCAGGCCAGGCTGGTTGAGCACCTTCCCCTGAGTGTGGAGCATGCATTGGAGCATCTAGCAAAGATTCCACAGAGCAAAGTGGCTTGGTGAGTGTGTTTAGAGTCTAACAATAAGCCAGGGAGAGAGAGAGCGTATCCCAGGCATGGTCTGGGCAGAGCGTCTGTGCTGGCAAGGAAAACGTGCTGTCTGGCTGGTCTCCTTCCATGAGAAGACAAGTATGGGGGTCTCTGGGATTTGGCCCAAACCTTCTTCTCTGAACTTGTCGCTCATCACTGTGCCTCGTGTTCTCTATTCAGCCCAGCAGAACAGTAGAATTCACTACTTTGCATATATGCTTTTGTACTTGCGTGTTATTGGTCACACTGGCCCTCTTTCCAAATCTTTGTCTGCCTGCATCTTACTCGCCCTTCAAAGCATGTTCAAAATTTGATGTCCCTCCCAGAGCTCACTACTGTCCTCACAGCCAGAAATAAGACCTTCCTCTTGGAGCCCCTTTGGTCTGATGTTCGTCCTTCCACTAAAGAACTGGTAATTCTCATCTTAAATTAGAGTGACCTGTGTGCATATTTCATGGCCCTTATTCTGTTGTAAGCTCCGTCTTGTTCTTTGTATCATGCATAGCATTAGTCCCCACCATGCACTGCACCCAATCTGAATATTTCAGAGTAAAGAAAAGTAAATTTTGAAAGGAAATCTTAGACATGAAATGAAGCGGTTAGGCCAAAAATCTTTGGACTTATGCAATAGTTACTTGCATAATAGTTACCAATGTTAATAAATACAAGTGTTAGGGGCGCCTGGGTGGCTCAGGCGTTAAGTGTCTGCCTTTGGCTCAGGGAGTGATTCTGGCATTCTGGGATTGAGCCCCACATCAGGCTCCTCTGCTAGGAGCCTGCTTCTTCCTCTCACACTCCCCCTGCTGTGTTCCCTCTCTCACTGGCTGTCTGTCTCTGTCAAATAAATAAATAAAATAAAATAAAATAAAATAAGACTTAGCAAAAGTATTTGGATAGTGGGGTGAATCCAAAAACAAAATTCTATTTCCCTAGAAGGAGTAGAGTAACAGGACTTGAGAAGATTGTTGTATTGGAAAGTATTTAGAATACATACAGTTCAGAGACAGTCATTCATGACGAGGAGTGGGCAGAGGGACAGCCCTCTAGGCAGGAGGCAGAGACTCAGAAGTAGGCTGGAGCTAGAGGGGCCCTGGGGTGGCTCAGTGGGTTAAGCATCAAACTCTTGATCTCAGCTCAGGTCTCCATCTGAGGGTTGTAAGTTCAAGCCCCTGCTGGCCTCCATGCTGGGTGTGGAGCCTACTTAGCAAAATAAAAAAAATTTAAAAATTTAAAAAAAAAGTGGGTTGGAAAGAGAAGAGACAGTGATGAGTTGAAGTCATAATATAGGAAACTGTCATGGAGAAATTGGAACTAGGGAAAAAAAGGAGAGAGAGAAATGAATTTCCCAATTTCCATGCTTTTCAAACTATGGCCGCCAACCCTTAGCATTGTGCAGAGACATAGGAAGTTACAGATAAATCTGACACATTTCTGGGGAGTTCATTTTGATCACAGTTTGGAACAATACATTGTTATTCTATTACAGTCACAGATATCTTAGGAGCATGAAATGTTAACATAAAATACTAGACTACAAAAATTTTTATTTTAGGCTTGGGACTTCTTGTGTTCCAGACTCAGACTATCAGGGGTTATAAATTCACTCTGCTTCTGCTGTAAGGAATTAATGGGAGCAGCATTTGGAGAAGTGCTGGTCTGACCTTGGAGACATCCAGGTGGAGATGTCTGCTACCTGGGGGAAATTGAGGAGGAAGGCAAAGGCTGTAGAAGGTTCTTTCCCCAAGCTGGGTCTGATATTGTGATTTATGAGAAATACGTATTTGGTCAAGTCCCTTTCCTGCCAAGAGTTCCTATAACCCTTGGAATTTCCTAAGTGATAAGGGCAGTAAAGGTGTGTTTTGTTATGTTAATGAGGTGACGCTGGGTAGTCTCCTAGGTAACCTAACAGTTTGGTTGGCTGGTTGCCAGTGGATCCAACCACGTGATTAGAGATTTGGAAATTGCACTCCCACCCCGGACCTCCTGAGAAGGAAGAGCGGCTAGAGACTGAGCTTAATCACCGTTGGCTGATGATTTTAAATCAGTCGTGTCTCTGTAATGAAGTCTCCATAAAAACCCAAAAAGGGTAGGGTTGGGGGAGTTTCTGAGTTTGAGAACATGTAGTGATTTAGGGTGCCAGGCGCACCTGGAGAGGGCATGGAGGTTCCTTGTCCTCCCCCATACCTTCCACTATGGATCTTTTCTACTTGGCTGTTCTTGAGTTATATCCTTTTATAACAAACCAATAATCTAGTAAGTAAACTGGTCTCCTGAGCTCTGTGAGCTGCTCTAACAAATTACTTGAACCCAAGGACAGGTTTGTGGAAACCTCCAAACCATAGACAGACTTTTGATTGGTGTCTGACGTAGGGGAGCGCACCAGTCCTGTAGATCTGAACACTTACCTGTGAGACCTGTTGCTATCTCTAGGTAGATAATGTCAGAATTGAGTTAATTGCTTGGCGGTGTTGGAAAAAACACACATCGAAGTGTGTCAAAACAGATCCTTGTATGTTACACCTGTGTTGACATCAGCTTCTCAGAGGACCCAGAGCACTGGTCTTTTATTGAGTTTCCCCAAGTCTTGTATTAAGAATAAGCAGGCCCAATTCCCTCTACAATTCCTCATGTTTACTCCTCATGCATCAGGCATTTGACGAACATTTATTTGATCTCCAACATGCCAGGCACGGCCTGAATGACCTCATTAGCCTGATTCTTTCCCTGAATGCCTCCTGTCTTATCTATACTGCTCCTAAGAGATACATCTAAAAGTGAGCCCAGGCCTCAAGTATAGTTTGGACAATTCATATGGGGAAAGAACACTCGCCTTCCGTGTTCAGGACATATGACTTCCGTCTAGACAGGCTAATGCTGTGTTGGCTCACAGGAGGCTGCCTCTGACTGTGATTTCACTGTTGACTTGGAAGTCTGGATTTTTTTCCCATTTACTCTTGTGGATTTATGTCTTCTTGTCCTGTATTTGAGCAATTGCTCCTTTGCAGAGTTGGAACTTATACTTATCTATATGACAGCTCATCCTGAGGCCCAGTCTGTGGTCTTATCCTGATGTGGGCCCTTTGGGTCATGACTTGGATGTCAAGATATTTGCCCACACCTGTGGACTTTTGAGCAGGGTTTGTGCTTCTGCAGCCCTGCACAGGCCTAGTGAAAGGGAGCCAAGGAGCCGGGTAGGAAGCACATTAGAGTTTATTTCTTTCTCCTAAATTTTAACTTTCTAGAGGAAACTTTGTTCTCTGGCGAACTTAGAGCGCATTTAGCACAAGCAGATTCTGTGCTTTCTGCCCATGACGATGGGAATTGTTAGAAGTCTTGCTGGCAAAATATGTGGAGTGAGCTCACTGAATTTTCATGAGGGCAATGACTTTTAGAAGGCTGTAAAGGAAACATTGAAGAAATGTGTTATTTTACAGATGACTGACTCTAAACATGTTTGTGTGTGTTTTTTAATTTAATACAAGTTTAAATTAATTTTTTAAATCTTAATTAAAAATTCTTATCCATTACCAAGAAATGAAAACGTCTCTTAGGTTCAGAGAAAGCAAGATAAAGATCTCTGATGTAGTCATTTATAGGTCTACTTTGTCTCTATCTCGGGCCTTCGGCAAGATATTAATAAATAGCAGCTGACGAATATTCAGACACTTCTGCCTTATTATGTTGAGAGACTGGCACAACAGAAAGGCACCAGGAACTGGTAATATCAGTCAGCCACATGATCCTGGACAAACCTCCCCGGGCCTCAGTTTCTCTGGTGGCTCCCTTGTCTATTTCATAGGGTTTTGGTGAGAATCAATGGGTGTAAAAGTACTTTACAAACTGCAATCTGCTATTCCAGTGTCAAGGCTTATTACTTAGAAACTCTAGGAATACCTACCTTATTCAGAGCCCGCACACCTTCACATGTGATTGACTCGCAAGCTTACAAAAGGGCATTTTAAATGGATGACATATTCAGCTCAGGTGAAAGAAAAGAAGAAAATTCAAATCAAAGACAAAAAGGAGATTGGTAATTCGAAAGAAAATGTTAGAAGAATGAGCAATCAGAAGCTCTTGGATCAATCAGTGTATGGTGTCAGGAATCTGAAAGTTGGTAAGTCTCTTTGATGATATTTCACTGAAACAAAGAGGAAGAGTATTGGTAGTCAGAATAACGGCCAACTTGATGTTTCTCTTCTTGGTGCTCAAATAGACTGTTGTTTTCCCTTCCCTTTGAACTTGGTTGGTTTATCCTCCCTACAGCTCATTAATTTAGCTTGCTCCCTCACTACTCAATACTGAAACAACTATACAAAGCTTTAACAACCTAAGTGCTTGCAAGGAAAAGGACCCGGATGAAAGAGGATAAGGCGTAGGTCAAGTAAACAAAGAACTAAAGCCAATACATAAAAATGATCAGAGCAATATAAGTGGTTTGTCCGGAGGCCTTTGGCACCTGTTTTTCTGTTCAGAGTCTGTGTTTGTCCACATGGCATGAAGTGATTGAGTAGCTGTCCCTATGCCTTATTCTCTTCAACTAGGGAGACCCTGAGAGTCCACGAGGATGCACAAGAAAGCATATATCCAATCCAAACTGTGAAAGCTGCAATTTAAGTGTGTTTCTCCCCTTTCCTTAACTTCAGGGAGGATGGAAGAAAAGTGGGACAGATTGAACAATAACCATACTCACGAAGCAAATGCCTGCATCACAACACGTATCATATTTTGACAAGTTTTGTAGGCCTTAAGCTACGAGATATTGTAAGGGTCTTGTTTTTCATTCTGTTGACTTTAATTAGGCTCACAAGTTGGACAATTTATTGCTATTATCGCTATTATTTTTTAGAGCCAATATTCTTAACAGTTAAGTTTCCCCAAACTCACGCAGCTCAACTTCACAAATTTTAAGAAAAGATACAAACATATATTTTTGTGACAGTTTCTAGTACCAAGTCAACAGTATGGCCATAATAAGATATAGTAGAGCAATAACATATAAAAGGGTCTTTAGAAAATGGCTCTTGCAGAAATTCATAAAACATTTGAAAATGAGCCAAAAGGTTTCAGACTGCGGGGAGAGTGGAAGATTGTTCAAAAGGATGCATTTCAGCATAAATTGGTAGATTTAAATGAGGGGACCAGAAATTCCTGATCATTTGTCTTATTTGTCTGCTAGCTATTTTAATGAATGTTCTCAGCATTTATTTGGATTTCTGATTTCCTCTCCAATCTGCATGTTAAAGATCATACATTTAAAGCAGAAGCCTATGTGTGTAGGGTGCAGTGATCAAATGTGGGAATGAGTTACCCTAGTCTTCACTTCCTCTCCTTTTCCCCAGAACTCTTAAGTCTTAGAGTTTGGAAATGCCTCTCCAGTAGGGCCCCAGAACCCTACAGAATTTGTGGATATGTTTGAAGGTGCTCTTCTTGGCCAAGGAGATACTAGGTCTTTTAGGAAGCTTCTTGGGATTCCAAAAATACACATCCAGAGTAAGTATCAAAGAACATGGCTGGGTCTGGGAAGACATCAGTAAGGTTTTGACACACCCCTGCCAAAATGTCTCACCCATCAGATTTGGCCTAAGGAATTGATGGCTTCAGAATTTTAGTTCCAATTTAGTACTTGGCTGGCTTCTTGCTTGAGGAGAATGCTGGGGACAGCAGTCAGTCATTGGCTGGCTTTTTCTTCTATTTTTGAAATCCTCTGGCTTTCTTTCTTTTTTTTTTTTCCTTTGAAATTTCCTTCTTTTTTTTTTCTCTTATTTTGTGTGGGAACTATTTCTGTTCTTAATATTTACAGATGAAGACTTTCTGGATACATGGACTTAATACATGATCACTTAACACCCATCGTGTTTTCCCAGTTGGGGCCATTGAGCAAATTCACCTGCCATGAGACATTTCAGGACTGTAGTATGCCATGTCACTAACTGCCACCTCATGCTGATCCAGGATGGTGTGTAATTTTAATTTAAAAGGGCATCAGTATGAAACAGAAATAATATCATTAGGTGGGAAATCCAGAGCACAAAATTTGTTCAGATTATATGAAAAAAGAATTCAGCTTTACCATGTTTTACATTCATATTGTGATAGTAGGGTTGACTTAGACATTACAGGCATCTTCTATATAAGAAATAATCTAATAGTAAAGATGACAGGTCCCTGAAAGTAGGGCGTCTACTTACATGAGTTTGTAGATGCCTGCTGGAATCAGAGATGCAGAGAAGGTTAAGCTTTCTTTTGCTCTATCATATTTCTTGTCCTGTTGTTAATACACCCACTTTTCAGGGATGTCAGTTGAGACATACTGGTTTCTCTTACCCTGAACAGGTGTCTGTCTTTATACCGATTCCTGGAAAGAGAGAGTTAAACAAAAATATTTGTCATTTGCTTCTTTTGGACCTCAGAAGATAGAAAGGTCTGTGCTCCTCTGAGGATGAGAGAAGGAATGGCCAGAGTCTCAGAAGTGACAGAAATCTTGGGAAGTGCCATGTCCTGGGACTGATCATACTTTGCCAACTCAAAGGTCTTGGTTGGGGTAGTTGGTCAGAAAAAAAGAATTTCTGCACAGCTGTTTGATTTTCCCTCATTAGATGAGACACGTAGGTAATTACTTCTATCAATAAACAAAGATACAACTAGATTTTGGCCGAAGTAGCCAGTTGTCAACATGGTGAGCTCAGAGGCTTCCTCCTGATCGTGTCTCCTCCTGTCCACTCACCACAGGCCCTGCAATTATCCCAGTTCTCCCCCTCTTGGGATAGGCAGTGATTTCCAACCCCCAGCTTGACATTTGAGTCATGTGGAGAGGATTTTTAAAAATATACTGGTGTCTGGGTCCCACCCTGGAACTATTAAGTCAGAGTATCTATGGATGGGCATAGGCATTTGATAATTTTTGAAGTGCTTCCAGTGATCTAATGTGCAGGGCTGAGAACTCCATTAATCTCTTCTGTTAAAAGGAAACATTTTCTGGCAGAGGAAACATATGACATTACTGTAAGTCATCAAAATCACTGATACCTTTGCTGGAAGCATCTGGCAGGAGACAGGCCTAGGGCTCCTTAAGACAGGTGGTTGAGGCTGAGGAGAATTGAGCAGGAAAGTAAGCAGGGAAAATGCCCATGACTCTGGGACATCAGGGGTCCTAGAAGACGAAGTTGAAAGTCAGGGCTGACAAGGAAGATTTGAAAATGGGGGAGAAAAGGCCCATGGAAACACAATTCATTATTTCACAATTTTGCCAGGGCAGCTAATTACTGGACTAGGAGGTGGGGGATACAGGGAGGGAGATTGATTTAGTACTCCCTGGCTTGGAAGTCAGGCGATGTGATTCATTGTAGAGGCTGAAAAAGACACGGGCAAATAGTTACCTTCAAAATTTGTTTGGCTGTGGGCATCCACCCAGGGAAAACCACCCAGGATCTTTTTTATTTTCAAGGGACTGAAGAGTCATCATTAGTGTACTATAGGCCAGTAGCAAAAAAGAAATTTCTTTCTTACCTAAAATACAGGCCTGATAAAATTCTCTTTTGGGGTATGGTTCTCAATGTTACAGTTCTGAGTAACTAAATCAACCATTCTCGGAGTAATTCAAGGCAGATTGGCAATTTATTTCACAAAATATAACCATGCTCCATTGCAACACTAGGTCGAGATGAGGGGCTCTGAGGAACCTAGCTGGAAAATCATGAAAAGCACCAAGCAAAAAGCTAAAATCTAGAGTCCTGCTCTCCTGGAGAGATATTGTAGAAAATCAGGGCTATTTCAATAATGTGGTTGTGTGTAGATAAATTTTCTTTCCGTTAATATCAACTCAATTAGTTCTTCATTTTATCCATTTATTTTCTCCAAAATATAGGCTAGGCCATTGAAAGTAGAATTTAAGGATGCCTGGTTTGTGTATTTGTTATTTTTTAAATTACCATCTCTGAAATTGGATGTGTTCTAAAATAAATAGGGCCTTGTATTTGGAGAAGGAGGGTTGCTCTCCTAGGCCTTACCAATCTTCTCTTTCCTCCATATTCAAGATCCACTGTGTCCAAAAGCTGTGACATATCCTTCTAATTGACTCATCTCTCGTGGCAGCGTTCCTTAGACATATAAGGGCTGGACTTGATGCCTCAGAGAATAACAGCTGCTCTGGGGTCTTGCCCTTTGTCTTGATACACCTACCATTAGCTGGTCTTTACACCATGTGCCATTGTGGAGCGGTCCTGGAATGATGTCCCCAGGTCACGGGGGTGGAGAGAGCTAGATGACTCTCAGAGAAGTTCTCAAGGCATGCAGTTGACCCCCTTTTTATATTTCAGAAATGCTTTTCTATGCTGCCTTTTAAAATCTTAGACTTCTATTAATGTTGGGCATATAGGATCCAAAAGCTTGCCTGGGCAGCCTCTCCCTGCAGCCATCAGGAACCGTTCTCTTGCTGAGGAAGTCTGTCTATTATTTTATGGTTAGAAGGTTTTCTCCCAAAACACACACATGAGATTCAGCATTAGAGGGGCCCCAGGGGCACCTGGGTGGCTCAGTTGGTTGAGCACCTGACTCTCGGTTTCAACTCAGGTCACAATCTTGGGGTCCAGAGATTGAGCTCTATGTCGGGCTCTGAACTCAGCATGGAGTTTGCCTGAGATTCTCTCTCTCTCCCTCTCCTTCGGCCCCTCTTCCCCTCTCTAAAATAAGTAAACAATTTTTTTTTTTTAAAAGAGGGGCCCCAGTGTTCCCAAGGTCTCCGGCCTCCCAGGGAACCTCCCTCCTTGTAATCACCTAATACTTGGAATCTAGGACTTTATCCTGGCTCACAGCAAGAGTCCTATCCCTTCCTCAAATACTTCTGAGGAACCCTGGGATTGTGCACATTCTTTTCGTTTCACTTCTAGCTTCCTACTTCACAGGCCTGCTTCTGACCTCTTCCACCATTTTCCATATACCATCCTGGTGCTCCTGTCCATGCTTGCATCTCTCTTGGATTCATTCCACCTCATATTTGGATGCTAACCCTTCCTTAATCCCCAAGACATGGTACCATCAAGACTGTTGTTTTTAAAACACTTTACCGAGGATTTGCGAATGACATAAAGGAATTAGCTTGCTGGAAGGACAACTTAAAATTGGATTGCCATGGCTCACTACTCCTATAATTTCTCAGGCCCCTACTGGCTGTGCCCTTCATTAATCCCCATGTGCTGCCATTTTGCTGGGCCCAGCTTTCCTGCTTAAAGTTCAGTTCATCGTCTCCTGTTCTCCCTGAGTCCCAGAAGCCACAGTTACCACTCCCTATCTCTCCAATCACTTCCATTATAAGAATCTCTTTAAGATGTCTACAATGAAGGTAGCTTTTCACATTAATAAGTAGAAAAGTTAACATCTCTGCTTGAAACATTGCATTTGGGATATATCCCAAAGTTGAAGGTTAGCACAAGGATGACAAATAGGTACTTGCCTGAAAATTACTTACAGAAATAACATTGAGAGCTCTTCCTATGGATAATTCTATCTTTACCTTTAGAAGCATAGGAAATACATTGCTGGCATTTTAACCAGATACCAATTTGTTCCCGGTTCAGGCTGTCAAAAGTTCAGAAACACTGGGTCTGGTCACAGGGCTTGCCAACTGCAGGCTCTGTGTATTTTAATATTATGCTAATAATACTGATATAATATGTTAATATTAATCATTTATAATATAATTAGGTATAATCATATTAATATATTATGTTACTATATTATCACATTAAATTAATGTAATTATATTTAATATTACATTAAAATTAAGGGAAACCAATTTTGACTTGGAATCTTCTTCCCATTATTTGCCACTTTTGCTTCTAGTTTTGCCCAATGAAATTAAGATTAGATCAAGTCTAATCCCTTTTCTATATTCAAATATGAAGACTAAACTCTTGTCTCTCCAAGTCTGCTCTTGAAGACATTTAACCCCGATGGGGATTAAGGAGGCACTTGTTGTGATGAGCGCAGGGTGACGTATGGAAGCATTGAATCACTACACTCTACACCTGAAACTAATATTCCACATTATATGTTGACTAACTGGAATTTAAATAAAAATTAAAAAAAAAGAAATTTAACCTCATGTTGTCACATAGTTTTAGCATGGGGCTTAGGGTATTTTATACTTTGATTATTAATAGAAAAAAATAGAAATAGGCCAAATTAGGATTTAGGAATAACCAGAATCTTAGAGGTGAGGTCATCTATTCTAGCTGCCAGCTTATTGGTATTCCTTTCAGAGTGTCCTTGAAAATGTAGAATTTTTTTTTTTTTTGTTAAAAAAATTAAAGATCTGGGGCGCCTGGGCAGCACAGCAGTTAAACGTCTGCCTTTGGCTCAGGGCGTGATCCTGGCGTTATGGGGTCGAGCCCCACATCAGGCTCCTCCGCTAGGAGCCTGCTTCTTCCTTCCCACTCCCCCTGCTTGTGTTCCCGCTCTCGCTGGCTGTCTCTATCTCTGTCAAATAAATAAATAAAATCTTTAAAAAAATAAAAATTAAAAAAATTAAAAAAAATTAAAGATCTATTTCGGGAAGAATTCCACTGCAATCCTGTAAAGGTTGTACTACAACCTTTATCTTTTAACTTTGCTAAAGGAAAAGAGAGATTTCCAAAGTATGGCTTAGTAAATGTTATTGCGGTGCTTTCATGTGATTTTTAAATATTTGTTATTGGTAAGATGTGAATAAAAGACTTTATGATTTTTCTTAGCTTAGAAAAAGCCTGTAGCTCCATAGCTTAGGTGAATACACGATAAAAAGCACACACAACACAAAGTGATGACCACGGATTATTTATATATGTTGCTTAATTTCTTAAACTTTGGGATTTTCTGGTTATTTTGTTGTTGTTGTTAGTGATTTTTAGTTAAACTTCACTGAGTTCAGAGACCACATATTACATAATTTTGATGGTTTGAATTTTGTTGGGATGTTGATTATAGCACAGCACACGAAATTTTTGGTAAATATTTCTTATGCAGGCACCAAAAAGCGCATAAATACAGTAGTGTAGTGCAGCGCAGTTTATACGACGATACTTCCTATTTGTTAATCATGTTGTTTCTAGTTTCGTATCCTGCCCCCCACCATGTGTGCTATCACTTACTCAAAGAAGTTGTTAAAATCTCTCACCATCAGGGCGCCTGGGTGGCTCAGTCTGTTAAGCGTCTGCCTTCGGCTCAGGTCATGATTCCAGGGTCCTCAGATCGACTCCCGCATCGGGCTCTCTGCTCCGTGGGGCGCCTGCTTCTCCCTCTGCCTGCCTCTCCCCCTGCTTGTGCTTGCTCTCTTTCTCTGACAGATAAATAACTAAAACCTTTAAAAATAAGTAAATAAAATTCCTCACCATGATTGCACATATGTCTATTTTTCTTTTCGATTCTGTCAATTTTTGCTCTATATGCTTTGAAGTGACGTTATCAGGAACATATTCTTTTATTCGCTTTATTTTCCTCACGGATTGATGTTTTTTCTTATAAAGTGTTGCTCTTTACCTCCAATCCATCTTCTTGCTTTTTGGAAGATAATTTTTTTTTCATTCTCTGGTTGCTTTTAGGATTTTCTCATTGTCTTTGATTTTCAACTGTGATGTACTTAAATGTATTTTTTTGTGTGTATTTTTATTGCTGAGTTTATACTGTCTTTCAAATTGGTATTTCTTTTATCTAGTTCAGAAAATTTTTCAGCTTTTACTTTGTCAGATATTACTTCTGTCCCATCCTGTGTCTCCTCCATTTCTGAGATTCCAGGTACGTATGTGACAAGCCTTCTCACTGTATCCCACAACTCTCATTCTTCTTTTTTATGTTTGCTCTTTTTTCCCCGTCTGGGCTTCAAGATGGACATTTTAAGTGGAATGTCTTCAAAATCACAAATACTCTTCTAGCTGTGTCTGTTGTTGAAACACACCCGTTATTGTTAATTTCAATTATTGCATTTTTTGGGTCGAGAATTTCTATCTGATTATTTGAATAAATTTCGGTTCTCTGGTGAGATTCTCCATATGGTCTTCTGTTTTCCTGAAACCTAACAGTTAGAATTCAGGTCTCTTAACTCCCCTTAACTTGGGTCACCAGTGGGTATGTTTTTATTTTGTTTTCTTCCCTTTGGCCTGCCTCTTGACGTATCCTGGCTCTTGATGCACCTTCTAGTTTTTTACTGAATGCTGAAAATTCACATACATTCATACACATTATGATAAACTGTTAGAGACTCTGAATGATGTTACATTATTCTGGAGAAAGGTTTTTGGATATGCAATGAGGATAGGAGCATATCACTTCTATCCAATTGGGAACTTAATTGATTATAGTCTAATGTTCAGTCTTGTTAAGATCTAGTCTATTTCTAGTTTGCCCTTACTTCTAGGGTATAGTCCCTCAGTGGTCCCAACTGAAACCCTGCAATATTTTCCAGGACCCCTCTACTTGGGCAAGGATTCATGCCGGATTTTTACTTCCCCAATACAATCCAACAGCCCTACTTGACTTTTTATCCTTTTGCAGGCTTTTTTGTCACCCTGGTTTCCCCACATTGTTTGCCTGCACATCTTACATGTAGATGTGTTTTGAGGGAAAAGTGGCTTAGATTCTTGTGTTTAGCTGTCTTTACTTTCCTTCATTCCAGGATCTTGGTCTCTCAAGTACTGGTTCTTTTGGTAAACCTGTGTGTCAAATCTCCTTCTTCCTCATATAAAGATGCCAGTTGTTGAATTAAAGGCCCACCATAAATTCAGGATAATCTCATCCTAAGATTCTTAACTTAATTACACCTGCAAAGACTCTATTTCCAAATAAGGTCGCATTCACAGGTACCTGGGGTTAAGATTTGAACATATCATTTTTGGGGATACTCTTCAATCCACTGCACTCACTTACACAAAAGTGTAACAAATTATAGAACATCTATGTCAACAAATGTGCCATCCCATGCTACACTGGAAGAACATGGTATGTGCCTAAGAATCATATCCTCCCTAGACTGTCTATAGCAGCTTGAAAGTTTCTGATAGAAAATGTGCTGGACAATATTTAATTTTTTACCAAACTTGACTTAACTAAGAGGCTGGTCTCACATCAGCTGGAGGAACTTCTGTAGCCTCTCTAATGCAAACTATGATGGCTCCCCACGGTACTGGAGGTGGTTTCACCCCCTGTTGCATAAAGTAGTGATTTCATCTAAGAAGTAAAGGTACTGGCAAGCCCCAGGCCTGGCTGAATGGCAAAACCCAACCTCCCGTTCTATCTCTTGTAAACACCTACTGCTATGGGTTGAATTGTGTCCCTCCAAAATTCACATGTTGAGGACTTAACCTCCAGCTCCTCAGCATGTAACTTTCTTTGGAGACTGGGTCTTTACAGAGGCAATCAAGTTAAAATGAGTCATTAGGGTGGGCCCTAATCCAGCGTGTCTGGTGTCCTTATAAACAGAAGAAATATGGAGATAAACATGCACATAGGGAGAATAAACACTCGGTGAAAATGAAAGTAGAGATCAAGGTGGTGCTTCTATAGGTCAAGAACCATGAAAGCTTATTGGAAAACCACCAATAGCTCTGGGAGAGGCATGGAACAGGTTCTTCCTTAAGCCCTGATGACACCTTGATCTTGGACTTCCAGCCTCTAGGACTGTGAACATAAATTTATGTCCTTTAAACCACTCGGGTTGTTATATTTTCTGATAGCAGCCCTCAGAAAGTAATCACGTGCACATTTCTCATTTTCAAATTCTGAGAGTAATGAATTTTCTCATTAGAATTATATGGCAAAATAATAAATGTTCAAAAACGTACAGACAGAGCTGTATTTTCCATGCTTTATATTTGTTAGTCATTCAGGTTCATTTTTCTGATAGAGCAACAGGTTATCATTGCTGGCATGATGCCAGGGATTTGCCAGGTGCTATCCTACCAGTGGTCACCTGAGCATGTGGTTTGCCCATCTCTCCAGCAATGGAAGAAGTGGAAGAATGTCTACCCAGGCCCATGATGCATTTGTAATTCTGGAGGTTAACAAATTACACCGGTTTTGAAATGAGGGAATTTTGCACAGTTCATGCTATAGATTAAATTTCCAAAAACACCGCAAGGGTATTTCTTACTGCCAATGATACGTTTGCCAGTAGAGAGGCGAGGAATTAAAACAATCCAAATCTTGCTATGTTATTTATTGAAAATTGGATTTAGGCAAGGCGTTCAGTGGTTTATAGTTGCTTCCAGAAAAAAAACAATGGCAAAGTAAATGCACTATCTGTGTCACTTTTAGAATTTTTGAATGGTGACCATGAAAAGACTGTCAGGTTAAGTTTTGCTTTGTT
Organism: Ailuropoda melanoleuca; assembly: GCF_002007445.2. Classification (NCBI taxonomy): domain Eukaryota; kingdom Metazoa; phylum Chordata; class Mammalia; order Carnivora; family Ursidae; genus Ailuropoda; species Ailuropoda melanoleuca. Next base: position 139,012,368 of record NC_048220.1, on the reverse strand, counting down.
TCTGTTTTAGAAGACTTATCTAATAGTTACTTCACAAGCTTTGGCGTTAAAAAAGAGCAAAAAATATTTGACCATACTGAAAAAGATTTTTTCCCCCTATTTAGTTATGGATCCCAAAAAAGTTTTGACATTGCAGTTTTACTTGGTACTTAAAGGAAAACATTTTCCACATGGAAGAGTTATCTCAAACTTAATATGGCGATACTCAACAAATAAGCACAGGAAATAACACAGGGACAGGACGTACACATATGTTCTAAAGACATGCTTTTACATGGAGGCTTTGAAGTTCTAAGGACAAATTCTCTATTTGAACTTCCCTGGAGATCAGTCAACCCACCAGTCTAAAGGAAAATAGCAGTGAAGACATTTTCAGACTCAGAGTCCATTTTGCCTTTCAAGAAAATTTATTCTAGAATAATACCACTTTGTCAGGATATGCACCTGGCAATCCAAAAGTGGTCTTAAAGAAGCATCTAATGTGAACCAGTAGAAAGTGAGATCTTAACTATTTTTAAATTTCTATGAAAGACAAAGTGTTTATTACAAGTTATGATTCCCTTGATGAATGGCAGGCACGGTGGAAATAGGATGAAGCAAGATCAGAGGGAAGCCAATCTTTGGTTAAAAGGAGTAAGGACTGAGGAAGAACCGTTAGCTAGTGGCCCACGGTAACCAGACACAACACATGAGAACATGCAGTGAGTGAAATCATACTGAAATGCTAACAATGAATCATTGTATAGATGGAAATAGAATGGAGAAGAAACATGAAAGGACAGGTCTCCTTGTTTCTGGGTGTATCTACACCCACCACGAAGAGAAGTAAGTGCACCTTCTTCACTGAAGGCTCTTGGGAGAAGCAGGGAAGGGAGCTCTCCTTTTCCGATCTCTTACCAGAACATTCCTTTTGCCAAGCATAGCAGTGTATGAACACAGCCAGCCCCCCTTAGTTCTCATAAATAGGCATGTTTCTCATCAAATCTGTAAGGCACCAATAACTTTAACATGCTTTTTTGGTGACTGCTCAAGGCTTTTGAAGGTGGGACCTCTGGAGCTCCCGTAAGCACAGTTTGACACACTAACTCCTGAGTTCTCTTAGAGGTCTTAAGAAAACAAATTTCAACCAAGATTTGGAAAAACTGACATTGTATGCTTTCCTCTGAATTCCAAATAAAACTGTTTTTACTGATTCAAACCAACCTTGATGGATTACCCCAGAAAGAAAAAAATGTACACATAAGCAGATGGTTAATTGTTATTTGGACTTGGATGAACATCCTACCTGACATGTGAAATAATGTATTTCCATGTTGATGGAATCAGAAGCTTCAAGTTTCAAAGAGAAACTTTGAAAACTCAAAACGAATAATCCAATCACCTAGATTTACATCTGTGTCATGACTATATGGTCTCCAGGGGAAAGAGTTTAGGGCATGGGTTCAAAACCCTGCAGTGGGGGTGCTGGGGTGGCCCAGTCAGTTAAGCCTTAGACTCTCAACTTTGGCTTAGTTCACGATCTCAGGATCCTGAGATTGAGCCCACCTTGGGCTCTAAGCTGGGTGTGGAGTCTGCTTTAGACTCTCTCTCCCTCTGCCTCTCCTCCCCTGCTCTCTCTCTACAATAAATAAATAGATCTTTTAAAAAATTCTAATAGCACTTCCAAACCTTTGTCTACACACAGATATTTAATGGAGCTGTCATCATGGCCTATTTATTTCTTTTTTCACTTAATATGATTATAAAGATTTTCTGTATTTGGAAGTGGCCATCTTAATTACATTTTTAAATCAAAGAAGAATATCTCTTTATGGCTAAAAAATATTCCATTGCATGTATATATATACATCGTATATTTGTATATATATTGTGTATATATATTCCATTGTATATTGTATACGTATATCTTCTTATTCTATTCATCTATTGATGGACACTTGGGCTGCTTCTATAATTTGGCCATTGCAAATAATGCTGCAGTAAACATAGGGGGCTGGTATCCCTTTGAATTAGTGTTTTGTACTCTTTGGGTAAATACCCAGTAGTGCAATCCCTGGATTGTAGGGTAGTTCTATTTTTAACTGATAGTATATAGAATTATTGAATCACTATATTGTATGCCTAAAACGAATATAACACTGTATGTGAGAGATACTGGAATTAAAATAAAAAACAATAAATAAAAAAATAAAAGATAAAGAAGAAGATCTCATTGGCAGATGCATCATCACTTAAAAGAAGGAACATGTCTTTACGTTTTTCACCCCACCCAGCTGTCTTTCTTCCCAGTGTTGATAATGCTTTGGAGAACCACGTCCTGTGCACCTCTCATTCTTCTGCTGAAATACGTTCTTGGATTGTCCTCTCTGGAATGACTCAAGAGGTGTGGGTATTTCTGGTGTTTTTTCTGTGTGCTGCCTATCATCCCTTTGCAACATTCTGAGCCCGTTAGCAAGGTTTACCATGCTGTCTGTCTTCTGTGCAATAGCTCTGTGACGGAATTTGTCCTTTCTGTCCCTGTTCTCTTACTGTAACTCCTTTTCTCTATCCCCAGTTTGGAAACCCCTGTTTGATAAGCATCTTCATTGTGACTGCCATTTACCTCTCCAACAACAGTATTGCATCGAGAATAGGATACCAGCAGGAGCAGGGTGGGTGGGGGGAGAAGAGCATTCCTGGCAGTGTGTGATGCAATTGATATCCTCAGACTCCCTGTGAAATCTTCAGTAAAATCTCATTGCTCACTAACGTCCTCGTGGTTAATTTCGTTTATGAGGAACGCGACCAGTGAAGACCACTTCAGGCAGATGAGTCTGAGCTGGACAACAGCCGTATCCGGCACTGCAGGCACACATTCAGCCTCAGCAGCCCCCTCAGCCCTCAACCAACACTCAGGGTCGGCAATGCTGGCACTGGGGGAGACTCTGTGTTTCAGATTTATTATCATCCTCGTTTCCCTTTTCTCATTCCTCTTTGTCCCCACTTGAGTTCATTCTGCAGACATTTTATTGAGCTCTTACTATGCATTAAGTGCCAAAGGCATGCTAAAGGGAGCTAACGCCTGTATTCTTCGTTGGAGCTTAAAGTGCTGTCACATGTATTCATCTCCTGGATATGATTTGAGCTCTGCTCAAAAATAAATTATGGTGACATAATAAAAATGCCTTGTGTAACAGAAGTCGGGAGTGTGTGCAAAATGAAACAGTATTGAGAGGGGTAGGTGTTAACCTCATCACGAGAGCAGTCTTTCAAATGAGCAGAAGACAGTTCTTCAAAAAGGCAAAATGGATTAGACTTAATGCTTTATATGAATGAAGGGATTCCAAATGAGTGGTCATGTATTTTTTAATAGACCAAGAAAAATATTCTACTCAGAAAAATAAAGAATTAAAATGACTGACAGCTTTTCTTGCCTATTTTTGTCCTTTCCTAAATTTACTTCTTTATGGAGAAGAGTGATAATAACAGCCCACAGAAGCGATGGGCATTTGGGGTCAGGGGCTGGCTCTGGGGCTGCCAGGAGAGCTTTTGTTTGCTTTTGCTGCTCTGGCCTGCAGCAAAACAAGTCTGTAATTTTAGTTCTTGAAATAGCGTTCAGTTTAAGGTAAGTTAAAAAAAAGAGAGAGAGAGAGAGAGAAGCATCTGTCTCTTCTGAATACATTCAGTTTTTGACAAACTCTTCTTCTCAGTTTTGTTGTTCATATGGGCTCAGGCTGCATGGGAGCAACATAAATGTCCTTGCTATTAACTCTTAAATTAAAGCTTTCAGGAAAAAATAATTCGTGGGAAAATGAGGGGTGTGGAGTAAGATGTCCATTCAGTGGTCCCTAGGATTCAAAAAAATACTTTCGGCACTACAACTGAGACAGAACATGCCATGACAATACATCGTGAGGCTATTTCTGTGTAATTATGAGGCCGCTGTATTTCGGTTTTGAAATCCGCATGAGATGCTGGTGGCAGGCTTCCAGATAGAACCCAGTGGCAGCGGACGTCCCAGGGAGGGTTTGGAATTGCTTAGCAGCCCGGTAGTCCAAGAAAAATCATCACAACCAGCTCTGGCAATTTGTAGACTTTTCAAATTCAGAGAAGTTGAGTCTGCTGAATATAAAAAAGGGGGAATAAAATCAACCTCTTTGTGGAGGGGAGAACTCTCTTATTTACAATGTAAAGGGAATGCGATGTACGCCTGCTACGGAGACCGCTAGAATTCTTCCTGACCCAGCTCACCAGTAAGGGGAATAGCTGGTTTGTAGCCAACAAGAAAAGCAACAGCCACAAGGTTTGCTTTGCTAAGTTGTCCCCCTTGTCACATATGTGTGCAATTGCACGACTGCAAACGGATGGTACCAGCTTCCTCATTAGCATTTGCTCATGCCGGCAAAGCAGCCAACACACACTTACTGGGAGTCAACGATGCACTCGACACTTTGCGAGGGTCACTGTGCTGCCCACAAAGACCACAGCCCCTGCCTCCATGGAGTGTACAGAGGGATCCCCTTGTGTCGCCTGTAATGGATGATTCAACAGTTTCATCGTGTGTGATATGGGTACTGTTGGGGAGGAGCGCCTAGTGGGGTGGAGGCTTCCCAGGGAGTGTGCTGATGCTGGCTGGCCGGCAGGGGCACTAAGACACTGCCCTCCTCCCCTTTGCAGAGACTGGGTGGGGCCCGAGGGACCAGGGGCAGAGTCTGGTCTTCCCGGCTCCTCCTTTTATCTCAATCCTTTCGCGGTGTGGCATCAGTCAAGTATCATCTGGCTGACGCTGTGTGAACGTTGGGAGATACCACGTGGAGGACCGATCCTGGGAGAAGATGGAGGCTAATCTGAGACTTCGAATTGAAGAAAGAAAATCTAGGCAGAGACCAGAGCATAGGGAGGAGATCAGAGAGTGGCGGTGTGTGATGTCTAGGCAACAGTTAGTCTTTGATCCAGATGGAAAGAAGGGGCAGGGGTGAGACGGAAGGGTGGGAGAGGGGCTGACAATGGGATGAAGACCCTTAGAAGGTGCTTGGACTTTCTCCCCAAGTCTGAGTGGAGTCACTGAAGGACCATAACCAGGGCGGCCACTCGGGCTGGTCTGTTCCACGGAGGACAGGGAGGGTAGGAACTGGCCAGCATGGGAGCTGAGTGAGCTGGAGGGTTTGAAAGGATCGGGGGCAGACGTGATAAAGGCCTCAACCAAGGCAAAACAACTGTTAAAGATTCTTCTGCAAATTGCACAGTGAACCATAAAAGCTGACTCTGAGATATGCGGGGGGAGAGCGCCTGTATGACGTGCAGATAAGATCTGTATCTACCAATTAGGACAATTGAACATGTTATTGATTCTTTAATTTCAGGCCACAAAGAAATCATGACATGAAGTTAGGAGACTTCAGGCTAAATTTAAAGAAATCTTCTTTTTTTCTTTTTTTAGACAGCAGATTTGGCTCAGCACAGGAGAATGCCTCCCTAGAGCTGCACAGAAATGTCTGATGGAGACACATCAGAGGTAGTTAGGACAGTCAAAGAAGAAGGAGTAAGGAGGTGGTGACCTCCCTGTTGTTTCTGTCCGTGGGGACTTTATTGGTCAAGTGCGACGGTGAACCCTGTGTCTGCGGATTTGTGCCTCCTCTCTCCTCCCTCTCCAGTAACCCATCACTGGGACATGGCCGACTGCACGTTTTGCACCCTCACTGAGACCCTGGATGCCACTGCTGTGCGGTTGTGTGTAATGGAGTTACGTTAGGATTATTCTGGAACTTTTAGGCCAACCTAAGTCTTGGACAATAGTATATCTGCTTCTTGAATCGGGCTATAGTGGATTTTTACAGAGTCTTGGTGATTGTCTCAAATATATGAGCCTGAAGTTCCCTAGTTTGGTAGTATCTGGAGTTTTTGTGACCAATGAAAGTGCCCAAACCAAACAGCATGGCACAAGAAGAGACGGCTGGGCTTTACTTTGATATGAGAAGCCCTGTTCTCACTGAAATAGGGCTTAGAGCAAGTGCTAGCATATTCTGCTCAGAAGGCCTTTAAGAACCACACGGAGCCGGTTGCTACGTTCACAGAGGCTAACACAGGTCTTGCCTGAAGAAAAAGGGTGGGCCTCATGACTACTTAGCTATTTTTCATCCTAAAATTTCCATATTTTTTATGAGCCTTTTACTCAGCCTAACACAGGATCCAACAGAATAAGGTTTTTGAGAATAAGCGTTTGAAATTTATATGTTGGGTTATCGCTAGAAGCTCTTTGAGTAATGAAATGTTTTCTTTTAGAATCTGGGAGCGAAACACTCCCCAAGACGTTACTTCCAGGTGAAGCTGCCACCTGTGACAGTTGTTACTTACGGTCACTTGAAGGCCGCTCTAATTATTAACTAATTAGGAGGTGGAAAAGGAGACTTGTCATATTCATTATTCTCCTGGCACATATCCTTCATCAGTTGTTGGCTGGTGGTGTAGAGATGGAGAACACTTCGGTCAGGGTCTAAAATGGCGGCACATCTTGGAGGCAGATCAAATCAGGGTTTAGACTCTTTGCCTTGAGAGTGATATGCATCATCTTTAAGTAGCTTCGTGACCAGCGATGGGGTTTATAATCTCTCCTGAACAAGAGGTAAATGGTCACTGGGAGCAATTTTGACATGAGCTTCACCCAGATAGGGTGAGGGGCAGGGTAGGGAGGGAGAAGATACATCCCAGGGGGAACAAGCACATGGATGTGGGGCTGTTTGATATTTATTCCCTCACCAAATATTTATCGTGGTCTATTATATGTCAGATCTCATCCTAAGCTCTAGACACGGTAGCAAATTAAAGGAACAAATTCCTACCTTCCTGGAGGTCCTTTTTAAATGACAGTGCTCCGAGACTGTTAATCAGTGTGAAGTGTTTGGTACCAGACAGGTGAGAGGTATCACAGGTCCAATGGTGAAGGGCCATTACATGCCAGGCCAAGGAACTTGGGCTCCACTCAGGGAGCTCGCCTATGAAATGGCTCCATGGCCCTGGCTTTGATAGTCACCAAACCTCAGTCACTCCCTCCAAATACACCCAGTTATTTCTTTCTTTCTCTCCTTTTTTTTAAAAATTTTTATTTATTCATTTGAGAGAGAGAGAGTGCACACAGAGGGAAAGTGAGAGGGAGAAGCAGGTTCCCCACTGAGCAGGGAGCCTGATGTGGGACTTGATCCCAGGGCCATGAGATCATGACCTGAGCCAAAAGCAGACACTTAACTGACTGAGCCACCCAGGTGCCCCCACCTAGTTATTTCCGGGTGCAAGACCCTTGAAATGCCTCTTAGATGTCTGCATTGTTTTCCACAGCCATCCCCACACCAAATTTACCCAGTTCTGCCTTTCCTGTTATGGCTCTGGCTCCCCCTGCCCATGCTATGGACTACCATGTTCCTAGGGAAACTGTTGCCTCCACTATTCAGCCCTGCCATGATGGGGCAGGAGGGGTCTGATCTCATGAAGTTTTCACTTACCAGGGTGTGCTCATTGGGCTGGTTTCCCTGCAGACATGGCCCAAGAAAACTGCTAGCTCCCTGCCCATATGAACTCTATCTTTACCATTCCAGAACATGCCGGAGGGGCCCCAAGTGAGCACGTGTGTTTCAGCCTGAGGGCTTTCTCTCGGCTTCCCTGTGCAGGTCAGAAATTCTGGGAATAGGGACTCGAGGGGCAGCTCTCAGCTGATGATGTATCAGAGTTGAGGGCAAATACCTCAACTTCTTTGTGACTTACTGTATTTTGCTCGTAAATTCTAGCTGCACTGGCTTCCTGTCCAGACCCCTGGTCTTGTCAACTCAGGGAGACTGCTGGGTTTATTGGGTTCTCTGTTCCAGCGGACTGGAAGCTTTCTAGGCAGTGAGCTGGTGCCATCGTAGGGTTCTTCTCCTATGGTCCTGATCCTGAACTGCCTACCATCTGTGTTTTCATTTATGTTGTCCAGTTTTTCAATTATTTAAGAGTAACTTCATTCCCTATTACTCCATCATGGTCAAAAGTGGAAATCTCTAATGTCCGCGTTCAGTGAAGAAGCATAGTCTTTTTAACAAAAAGTCCTGAAACAACTGAATACCAGAGAGGGAAAAGCTAAGCTTTAACCGTTGACTTCCATCCTAAAACAAATGAACAAACAAACAAGGAAGAAAACCTCCAAAACAAACAAACAAACAAAAACAACAACTCGAAATGGATCAAAAACCTAAATCTAATAGCTAAAACTGTAAAACCCCGAGAAGCAACATGGGAGAAAATCTGCACAGCCTCGTGGTTGGCAAAGATTTCCAAGGACCCAAAAAACACTAATCACGTAATTAAAGTATCGACACATTTTATCAAATTAAAGAAATTTGCTTTTCAAAAGACACTATTAAAAAATGAAAAGACGAACTACAAAGTTGTTAAAAATATTTGTTTGCGGGGGGCCTGGGTGGCTCAGCTGTTAAGTGTCTGCCTTCGGCTCAGGACGTGATCCTGGCATTATGGAATCGAGCCCCACATCAGGCTCCTCTGCTGGGAGCCTGCTTCTTCCTCTCCCACTCCCCCTGCTTGTGTTCCCTGTCTCTCTGGCTGCCTCTCTCTCTGTCAAATAAATAAATAAATAAAATCTTTAAAAAAATATTTGTTTGTATATACATAGCAAAGGACTTGCGTCCAGAATTTGTAAAGCACTCTTAGGACTCACTAACAAAAAGATAAACAACCCAATAAAATGAAGGTCAAATATTTCATTCATCTCCTAAGAGAAAAGAAAAAGATATCGTAAGAAGAGCCAGTAAGTATGTGAAAAGCTACTTGATATCATTATTCATCAGGGAAAAGCAAATTAAAACCCCAATGAGATATGACTAGTCACCTACTAGAAAGGCTAATATTTGAAAGCTGACAATACCAAATGTTGGTGAGGAAACGGGACACTTGGGGCTCTCGGATATTTCTGGTGGGTGGAGATGTCAGCAACCTCTGTAAAAAATAATTGGGTCGTTTCTTCTGAAGTCACACACGTACTTACAATAGAACCCTGAAATTCCATTCCTAAGTGTTTACCCCCAAGAAAAGAAAATATGTTCACCCTCCCCCGCCCTCCAAAGACCCTCTAGTACACAATGTTCATAAATGTTTTACTCATAATGGCCCCGAACGGGAATCACGCCAAACGTCTGTCAGCAGGTGGATGGGCAAACAAATTGTGGTGTGTCCTGCCGATGGGATACTACTCCGGGACAACAAGAATGAAGTCTCAGGCACGTGTTAAAGAGAAACCAAAGCGGAGGCCACAGTTCAAGTGTGCCCCTAAGCCAACCACCCAGAGCCACATCGCCCAAACTTAAACTATCTGATTTCCCCAAAATGCTGACTCTGACCTTCAACAAAACTTCCACTTTCTTCATGTCAGCATGACCTAGCAGCTTCCCAGCCGATTGGCTACAAGCAAGTAAGTTGATGCAGTGTTCCTGCCCCCAGAGGAATGTCAGTTTCTGGTTATTGGCCATAGTGGAAAGACACGCGCTTTCTCGCTTAGGCTTTATAAACTGAGCTGGGACCAGGAAGAGCCAGCTCTCGCACTCTCCGTTTGGAAGTCTCCCTATTTACCAATCGTTGTTTCTCAAGCAACAAAATATTCCTATCAAATAAAGCTGCTTCCTACACATGGTCCAACGTGTGTCCGAGACAGTAGGCTGAGCAAAAGACACAAGAGTGCGTACTGTACAATGTTATTTCCTGAAATTCTAGAATAGGCCAACTGACCCATGGTGTCAGAAAGCAGATTGGTGGTTGCCTGGGGTTAAGGGTCGATGACAGATGGCTGGATTGCAAAAGAGCAAGATGGGTATCTAGGGGGGTGATATTTTATGTTTTGATTGGAGTGGTGATTACGTGAGTGACTATATTGGTTGAAAGTATTCAACTGTATTCTTAGATGAGTACAACTTTACTGTATATAAATCACACCTCAAAGTTAATTTAAAAGGAATATAAAAGTTGTAGTATCCATCTTTTTTGTAACCTCAAATATTTTTGTTTATTAAGAACAACTGTAATTTATATACTGTGTGTTTATTACTAGTTGGATGCTAGGTACTTTTCATTAATTACTCCATACTGCATCTGAGAGGCGCATACTATTATCAGATGGAGAAACTGAGGCTTCGAGATAAAAAGTAATGCAGGAAAGGACCTGATGTCACTGCAGCATGAGTGCAAGACAGGATATGAGCACAGTCTTTCTGCCTCAAAAGTCCTTGTTCTTAACCGCTCTGTGAAGTGACTTTTTTTTTTGTCCAAAAGCTTGTAAGCTGGGGCGCCTGGGTGGCTCAGTCGTTAAGCATCTGCCTTCAGCTCAGGGTGTGATCCCAGGGTTCTGGGATCAAGCCCCGCATCAGGGTCCCTGCTCCATTGGGGAACCTGCTTCTTCCTCTCCCACTCCCCCTGCTTGTGTTCCCTCTCTTGCTGGCTGTCTCTATCTCTATCAAAAAAAAAAAAAAAGTTGTAAGCACCTGTGGTGGTCGGTGGTGGCCGGAGCACCCCTACCCTTACAGTGTCACAGGAGTGGCCGCCTGTCCACAGCCTGGGGCTGGCCCTTCCTCTCAAGCAGAGATGCTGGAGTTGGCCAGCCAGACACAGTGGTCATGCAGCACTTGGTGGTTTAGTTCTGACACTGCCCCAGCCAGCCGGAGGAGCCACAATTCATGGCCCCTGCAAGACCTCTCGGGCAGAGAGTCTCAGATTTCCCCTTCACCTGAGTTGCCACCTTCTCCTTGTGGCATCCTTCTTCATCTGTGGCCAATGCTGCCTGGGACCGTCCCACAAGGTGGCGACAGGACCAGACTGCTGTGCTTGTAGGGACCGCAGTGGTCTTGCAGGCTCTGCTTCCTTCACTGATCGCCCTGTAAGGCATGAGCCTGCGTGCAGCTCTCACCCCCAGCCAGACGGGACTAGATCTGGTGCTCTCTTCTCCTCCCCCACCCCACTCCTGCCTCTGATTCCACTGTCCCCAAGATGGACTGGAGAGCAGTGATGTTCTGCAGCGCAAAGACTGAGGCCACCCCCACCACCATCTATGAGGAAGCCAGGGCACTTTGAATTGAAATCAGTTTGGATGCAGAAAAACTATTACAGCCCTTGAACACCTGTGCTTATGGACTAGGTCCTCCATCTCTATCTATGTAGTGGTCTGGTGTGCAGGCTGTGGGGGTTTTGGTAGTCCATGAAGGGGTGGGCCTTTTACAGTGCACTGACCTTCTAGGTTCTAGAAGGGAAAAGTCCATAGGAAGTGTTGGTCCCTTGGGTGAGTTACAACATGGACCCTTGCATGACTGTTTGCAATAAATCTGAGCCCCACGTAGAAGAGACAGGGGAGGTCTCGAGGAGGCCTGGGGGCTAGAAAGAGAGGATCACAGCTTCTTCAGCAATGCCTAGGCTGTACAGGAATTGTGTATTCTCCCAAACCTAAACCTGACTACATGAGAGACACACAGAGGTGTCTGGAAATGGAGATCCAAGAGGATTTGACACACTAATCAAATGTCCTTTGAACTGTTTCTCTACATCTACCTTAATTCCAACTCAAAGTGCAATGTACTTGGAATATACCAAGAGAGAATGGCTTGTATGAGAATGTGGACTCAAACTCTGCTATTCCTCTCAAGGCAACATTCCCATGGGAAGATTCACATTACTTACCTCTGCACTCCAGCTCCCGACCTTGGGACTTGGAGCACAAAAAGTGATGGAAGAAGGAAGGGACGAAGAAGGAATCAAGGGGTCAGTAGGTGCAAATGCAAAGATCAGAAAGAGGAAGGGATGAAAGAAGACAGGTCTATTATGGGATTGAGGGAGACCGTAGAAGGCTGTGGGTTTCGGAAGAACTCAGTTGTGGTCTCTTCCAGTCTGCCTTGAAAAGGGTCACACATTTTCCTTATAGGCTCTTTTCCCGCCACCCCTCCTATCTAAAACTCATTTTCATTGGGTCGTGTTCTTTCTTTTGTTCCTCTTTATTTGTTAAGAGAAGTGCATCAAAGGAAGCAGTCATTAAAACCAAGAGGCAACCCGCAGAATGGGAGAAGATATTTACAAACGACCNATCTGGAAGAGATGGAGGCCTTCCTGGAAACCTATAAACTACCAAGACTGAAACAGGAAGAAATAGATTTCTTAAATAGGCCAATTAACTATGAAGAAATTGAGTCAGTGATAAACAACCTTCCAAATAATAAAACTCCAGGCCCAGACGGTTTTCCTGGGGAATTCTACCAAACATTCAAAGAAGAAATAATACCTATTCTCCTAAAGCTATTTCAAAAAATAGAAACAGAAGGAAAGCTACCAAACTCATTCTATGAGGCTAATATTACCTTGATCCCCAAACCAGGCAAAGACCCCCTCAAAAAGGAGAATTACAGACCGATTTCTCTAATGAATATGGATGCCAAAATCCTCAACAAGATCCTTGCTAATAGAATCCAACAGTACATTAAAAGGATTATCCATCATGACCAAGTGGGATTCATACCTGGGATGCAAGCATGGTTCAACACTCGCAAATCAATCAATGTGATACATCATATCAACAAGAAAAGACTCAAGAACCATATGATCCTCTCAATTGATGCAGAAAAAGCATTTGACAAAATACAGCATCCTTTCCTGATTAAAACCCTTCAGAGTGTAGGAATAGAGGGTACATTTCTCAATCTCATAAAAGCCATCTATGAAAAGCCTACTGCAAGCATTATTCTCAATGGGGAAAAGCTGGAAGCCTTTCCCTTAAGATCAGGAACACGACAAGGATGCCCACTCTCGCCACTATTATTCAACATAGTACTAGAAGTCCTTGCAACAGCAATCAGAAGACAAAAAGGGATCAAAGGTATCCAAATCGGCAAAGAAGAAGTCAAACTGTCTCTCTTTGCAGATGACATGATACTCTATATGGAAAACCCAAAGGAATCCACTCCCAAACTATTAGAAGTTATAGAACAATTCAGTAAGGTGGCAGGATACAAAATCAATGCCCAGAAATCAGTTGCATTTCTATACACGAATAACGAGACTGAAGAAAGAGAAATTAGGGAATCCATCCCATTTACAATAACACCAAAAACCATACGTTACCTTGGAATTAACTTAACCAGAGACGTAAAGGACCTATATCCTAGAAACTATAGATCACTTTTGAAAGATATTGAGGAAGACATAAAAAGATGGAAAAATATTCCATGCTCATGGATTGGAAGAATTAACATAGTTAAAATGTCCATACTACCCAGAGCAATCTACACTTTCAATGCTATCCCGATCAAAATACCGAGGACATTTTTCAAAGAACTGGAACAAATAGTCCTTAAATTTGTATGGAACCAGAAAAGGCCCCGAATCTCCAAGGAACTGTTGAAAAGGAAAAACAAAGCTGGGGGCATCACAATGCCGGATTTCGAGCTGTACTACAAAGCTGTGATCACAAAGACAGCATGGTACTGGCACAAAAACAGACACATCGACCAATGGAACAGAATAGAGAACCCAGAAATGGACCCTCGGCTCTTTGGGCAACTAATCTTTGATAAAGCAGGAAAAAACATCCGGTGGAAAAAAGACAGTCTCTTCAATAAATGGTGCTGGGAAAATTGGACAGCTACATGCAAAAGAATGAAACTTGACCACTCTCTCACACCATACACAAAAATAAACTCCAAATGGATGAAAGACCTCAATGTGAGACAGGAATCCATCAAAATTCTAGAGGAGAACATAGGCAACAACTTCTATGACATCGGCCAGAGCAACCTTTTTCACGACACATCGCCAAAGGCAAGAGAAATAAAAGATAAAATGAACTTATGGGACTTTATCAGGATAAAGAGCTTCTGCACAGCCAAGGAAACAGTCAAAAAAACTAAGAGACAGCCCACGGAATGGGAGAATATATTTGCAAAGGACACCACAGATAAAGGACTGGTATCCAAGATCTACAAAGAACTTCTCAAACTCAATACACGAGAAACAAATAAACAAATCATAAAATGGGCAGAAGATATGAACAGACACTTTTCCAATGAAGACATACAAATGGCTAACAGACACATGAAAAAATGTTCAAAATCATTAGCCATCAGGGAAATTCAAATCAAAACCACATTGAGATACCACCTTACGCCAGTTAGAATGGCAAAAATGGACAAGGCAAGAAACAACAAGTGTTGGAGAGGGTGTGGAGAAAGGGGAACCCTCCTACATTGTTGGTGGGAATGCAAGTTGGTACAGCCACTTTGGAAAACAGTGTGGAGGTCCCTCAAAAAGTTAAAAACAGAGCTACTGTATGACCCAGCAATTGCTCTACTAGGTATTTACCCCAAAGATATGGACGTAGTGAGGAGAAGGGCCATATGCATCCCAATGTTCATAGCAGCATTGTCCACAATAGCCAAACTGTGGAAGGAGCCAAGATGCCCTTCAACAGATGACTGAATAAAGAAGATGTGGTCCATATATACAATGGAATATTACTCATCCATCAGAAAGAATGAATACCCAACATTTGCATCAACATGGATGGAACTGGAGGAGATTATGCTAAATGATATAAGTCAAGCAGAGAAAGACAATTATCATATGGTTTCACTTATTTGTGGAACATAAGGTATAGCAGGGAGATCATTAGGAGAAGGAAGGGAAAAATGAAGGGGGTGGATAATGAGGGGGGGACGAACCATGAGAGACTATGGACTCTGGGAAACAAACTGAGGGCTTCAGAGGGGAGGGTGTGGGGGACTGGGATAGGCCGGTGATGGGTATTAAGGAGGGCACGTATTGCATGGAGCACTGGGTGTTCTTCACAAACAATGAATCATGGGACACTACATCAAAAACTAAGGATGTACTGTATGGTGACTAACATAACATAATAAAAATTTAAATTAAAAAAAAAAAAGAGGGAGAAGTGCGTCACTCTCCTGCAACGGTAGAGAAAGAAGACGGGATTGCTAAAGAGCCTTGATTTGGCCTAATTACGAGGCCACTTCCGGTGGTTCTGTGTTTTTTGTGTCAGCACTTCTGCATACATGTTGCTTTTCTCACCAGGAGCTATTTTTTAATTAAGTTAAGGTTGTCCACTGTCTCACTGTTGATTTTCATTTTTTTAATTGTGCAAGACCTTCCTGTAAGCAACTTCAGAATATCCTCCTTTCACATTTAAGGTGGCAGTAATTAGGCCCAGATTTGCTGAGCCTGTGGGAATCTTCCATCCAAAGTGATCTTAATGGTGTTTTAATGTCTGAACTCTTCTGTGCTGATGTGTGAGGTTACCAACTGCATAAAAGAAATGGCTTGGATGTCCTGGTGGTTATGGGAGTTTGGAACATGCCCCCGAAGGTTGGAAGGTTTGCAAGTTTTTCTTTACTAATTGAGAAACAGTTAAACCACCAAACCTGTATCAGGATCCATAGTGCATTTGGGTTTTTTGGGTCTCTTCAAGCTTGTGTACATTGAGATAATCTGGGGTAAATGCTTATGGCAGGAGAAATAAAGATCTTATGGATGGCAATACCTCGTAAATCAAGAAACAATAAAAAATGGAATTTTTCAATGGTTTTTAATAGGAGATATGTTGTATCTTCAAAGGAGACTTCTGTGTCCTTCAAACAGAAACAGTAGTATTTGGGGCTTATTTGAGAAAACTTCACAAAAGATTTATTACTTTATAGAATCTTATAAAAAACCTCATCATAGAATGGAAGTCATTTTTATTGACATTACCTCCACATGTGATTTCTGAGAGTTGGTATGAGTAAAGTGGAAAATAAGCAAATAAGAAATTAACAGAAGTATTAAATCATCATTTTTTTTCAGATTGTTACCTCTCTTAAAATCTTCCCTATTTTAGAGAACCACAAACTGTTGCCTGGCCAATTTGTATGTCAGAGGATACTCCTGTTACCCGAAGTTTAGAAACTCCACTTCCAAGTAAACAATATTAAAATTCTTTGCTGGTTGGTTCCTTCAATAGGTCCAAGTCTTTTCCAAGTGTGAGAGTTTCTGAGCAGAGACCCACCTCATTATTTTTGTGTAACTGTCCAGTATCGCAGGAACCTCCCTGCCTGAGAATTACACAGCAGGTTTTTGTGTCACCACATGAATTGAGCATCCATTATGCACCAGGCATCGTGCCAGGAGCTCAAGACATCAACGTACCCAGGTTGGACCTCAAGTTGCCTTCTTTATTGGAAACAGCAAAGCAAACCAATGATTACAATATAGAGTGGGGAGGACATACTAGAGGCATACAGTAGGTGTGATACGAGGTGAAGAGGGGGCTCCAAATCAGATCATAGCATCAGAGAATCATTCCTAAAGGTGATGGTATTTAGTCTGAACTTTGAGAAATGCGTGGGAGTTGAATGGCGATGTGCGTTCCAGATGCAAAGCACAGCAGGTCATGAAGACTTTGTGTAATAGCCATTGATTGGGATGGATGGAGGGACGGGTATGGTAGGAAGTTGTAGGAGCTGCTATAGAGGCAATTGCTGAGTGTGAAGGGTCTTGAAATTCAAAATTGATGCCAAAATTTCTCAGAAAGCAATTGAAGCAGGGCAGGGATGTGGGTGGATTTACGTCACAGATGGATTGATCTAGCCAAATCATAGGATATAGGTAGGGAAGACAATTGAATAGATAACTGATGTGGGCAGGGGTGAAGAGAAAGGGTTTAGAATGACTCCCACTGCTGCCTGGGTGGTAGGGCCATCCTCTGAGCTGGGGAATGTAGAGAAGGGGTGATTTACAGGGGGTTGGAGGGATGCAAACCAACATGTACGTGCAAGAAATTCGGGGGAGAAGTTATGAAGGCAGACTTACATTTGAGTCTGGACTTCGTGGCACAGGTCTTAACTGGACATATGGAGATTCGGGTACTTAGCAAACAGCCAATGGTTGGAATTATTGACTTATATGAAGGGAGGGCGCAGACAAGAAGTGGAGAGGTTTGAGGATGAACAACATTTAGGAAGAAAATGGAGGAAGAAGAATCCAAGGCAACACCAGGAAAGGAGTTGTCAGGGAGCTAGAGGGATAACCAGGACTGTTCCAGAACTTTCACTTCATATCCCAGATGAATCCCTGTGGAGCTGATGTGCTTCTCTCCACTGATGACAGCTCTGTTTCTTTTCCTCTTGTGAGTTCCTCGAGAACACGGAAATATTTCCTTTCACTGTACAAGTCCTCAGATTTCGTGAACATTCTCTGTCATGATAGGCCTTGTCTGTCAATGACCTTGTGAATATGTAGGTCTTCAGTTCTATGCCTGAAGAAAGGCCACCTTCTTAGACTTGGGATATAACTAAAATTACCTTCTACAGGAACAAACTGGGCAGGCACATTTCGGATCACCAATAACTATTTTTAAAGAATCCGGCACAGTTTAGGGGAAATTTAAACAAATAAAATACTCAGGCACAGTTTAATGTGCCTTAATACATCTCACCTTATTGCATAACTATTGTCGATCACCGCTCAGTATGGTACTTTCTCTCACACACGTTTATGAAGAATCAGTTCACTTTGATATGGTTTTATTCCTTAGCACTTGTCTTTTATTGAAAGACCCAAAACCAGATTTTCCAGGTGTTAATGCCCTGTAGCCTTTCTTTTGCCTCCATTTTTACTGTGCCAAAGGAGCTCTGAGTACATTATATGCAAACTCCTTGAGAATAGGCATTTTGCTTCTTTATTACTTCCTTAACCTTCTTTGCAGGAAATTGTCAATGAATATATATTGATACATTGATCAATAAGTTGATTGACAACTTATCAGGGCAATGAATGGTTGCCCCCCCCACCCAAGAGTCTAATTCTTTTTTTGCCACGTAGTTCATTTTTAGCCCAAGCAGTAATAGAATGACAAAATTATACGCTAAGATACAGCGGTTTATGTGAACACCTTGAGAAGACCCCTTTCTGATAAGAAAGGAGCCTCAGACAAATTTCACTAATTGTTATAAAGTTTTTGCTCTCATTGGAAAATTTTAAAAAACATCAGTGTTGACCTTCATCTTTAAAATTCACTGTTTTTGGATACAATAGAGGACTGTTTTGCAAGTCTGTCTTATTTTAAAGATAGTTCTGTCCCTTTTAGAAAACGTACCCATTCCAATATATTTAACCTGAACAGAGTGAGTTAAAAAAAATTCAAAATAGAGGTAGAAAAATATTTCCCACTGTTACTCAGTGTGCTTTGATGTCCTCTAGGTAAATTATTAGTTAAAATAGGCACGTACAAGAGGTGCCTGTGTGGCTCAGTTTTTTAAGTGGCTCACTCTTGATTTCAGCTCAGGTCATGATCTCAGGGTCCTGAGAGTGAGCCCTGCCTCAGGCTCCACACTCATCTTGGGAGTCTGTTTTGGATTTTCTTGCTCCTCTCCCTCTTTGAAATAGGCATGCACGGAAGTCTAGAGGGCCGAGGTGAGTTGGAGTCTGTATTAGTTTCCTATTGCTGCTATAACAGATTACTATAAACCCAGTGTCTGAAAACACCACAAATTCCTGGTCTAACAGTTCTGAAGATCAGAAGCATGTAGTGAGCCTTACAGGGACGAAATGCATCAGTAGGATTGCATTCTTTCTGGAGGCTTTAGGTGAGAATCCATTTCCTTCCCTTTTCTAGTTTCTAGAGGCCAACCGTATTCTCCATCTCTCTCCCCTTCTGCCTTCCACTTCCACACGTGTCTTCTGTTCTTACTCAGTCATTTTAAGAGGACCTAAGCAGGAATAATGATTATATACCTTCAATACTTCAAGGGAATATACAGCCTGTACACGATAGCATGAACTCTCAAATCTGGTTGAGTAATGAGACAAGATGGGGAGGATACGGGGTTCATGGCAGCCTGATGAATGCCCCGTTGTGCACTCGGCAGCAGGCATGACAAGTAGCACAACGCCACATCTCCGTTGCAGTCCCAGGCGAATGTATCTATTGATTTTTATGTTTAGAAATCTCTTCTGTTCAAGCAGCATGTCTAATGTTACAAGTACAACTGAAATACGTTTAAACTCCTACAGACAAAACAAGTCCTAAAATATCTTGAAGAAGTGGCAAGTCATATCACTATCTGCCAGTGGACTTCTCAGCTATCCGTCCTGGTTCTCCCATTTCTTAGTAAACAGCATAAGTGCTCTAATTTAAGGGCCATCACTTTTAAAATCATGCAAAAGCTTGTTGCTGGAGACATTGCTTCCCACACTGATTATTTGAGAGTGCCAATTATTTATCAGAGATTCTAGGGGGATGAGAAAGACCTTTGCCAATAAAAAAAATTTTTTTTAAAAGTCTTTTAGTCCAAGGACTTGGTCTTAATGAGATTTAAGTCCAAAAAGAGAGATGCTGGTACTATTACTAATAAGTATTTATAGAACAAGAAAATCTCCATTCATCTGTTATTCCCAAAGATTGTTCTAAGCATAATGTGAAGCGTTTCCCCACCTTCCCTTTCCTGCTCTTTCCGACTCTTTATTTACTGTAATTCCCACTTCATCAGGCGTCTAATATTATTATGCAGCTCCTAGACTCTCCAAAGCCTCCCCTGGGCTTTCCCTTCCCCTGGATTCTCCTCCAGCATCTTCCATGAAGCTTTGAAGATCTTTCCTTGAGAGCAGTGTTGTCAAGTTCTTTCCAGTTATCACATATTTTATAACCCAGTTTAGTCAGTGTACCTTATTCCGTTATTCTTTCCGGAAAGGCTGGAAATATAATACCTTAACTAGGATTCTTTTTTTTTTTTTTGAGATTTTATATATTTATTTTGAGAGAGAGAGTGAGCAGGGGGAGGGGCAGAGGGAGAGAGAGCGAGAGAATCCCAAGTAGAGTCTATGTTGAGCATGGAGCCTGACTCAAGGCTTGATTTCATGATGGTGAGATCTTGACCTGAGCCAAAATCAAGAGTGGTATGCTTAACCACCTGAGCCACCCAGGTGTCCCAGACTAGGATTTTTTAGAACACAATTTCCTAGCATGTGATCATTGTCATGTGAAAGATATGTTTAGCTGCCAAATAAACCTTGGAAATTCATGATGTACATTGGCACATGTGAAAACAAAATACCCCAAATAACTTGTTTAATGTTATTCAGTACCTCCCAGCATATTATTTAAAGAACCAGGGACAATCTGAGACCACACTTAAAAGATCTTTAAAAATGAGCTCTCGCTCTCAACGATGAGCAGGCAGTGAGAATTGTGGGGAGAATCAGCACAAAATGAGGCAGAGAAGTGACTCGCCTGGTGTGTCAGTTAGGAGGATTTTAATAGCAAGTCGTGGAAAACACAACCCAAATTTTGGCAGAAAAAGGGAAATTATACATTCATGTATTAAAAAACTTAAGAGTTAGACCCATGTCAGGTGGGACTTGGCTCTTCAATAACAAGTGATAAAAAAAGGCAACTCAAAGTTAAGCCAGAAAAGGGGTATACTTGGGTCATTTATTAAAAAACTCAAGGTGAGGCTTGGCCAAGGCATTCTTTTTTTTTTTTTTTTTTTTTTTTTTTTTTTTTTTTTTTTTTTTTTTTTTTGGTAAGATTTTATTTATTTATTTGACAGAGAGAAAGAACAAGAGAGCACAGGAGGGGGAGTGACAGGCAGAGGGAGAAGCAGACTCCCTGCTGAGCAGGGAATCTGACAGGGGGCTCGATCCCAGGACCCTGGGATCATGACCTGAGCTGAAGGCAGACGCTTAATCAGAGGAGCCACCTAGGCATCCCAGCCAAGGCATTCTAACATGGCCAGAAGGGTGAGGTTTCTCTTCATCTCTGGCTCTGACTTCTGGCCACTTTGG
The DNA here is from genome assembly GCF_002007445.2 of Ailuropoda melanoleuca. Taxonomy (NCBI): domain Eukaryota; kingdom Metazoa; phylum Chordata; class Mammalia; order Carnivora; family Ursidae; genus Ailuropoda; species Ailuropoda melanoleuca. The sequence continues at coordinate 138,991,548 of NC_048220.1, read as the reverse complement.
CTTCATCCTCAGGACTCTGTGTGGTGATCTTTGCCAGCAACGGTCTTGAGTATCTTCCTTATTGCTAAGAGCACTCAAGGAAAGTCTTCTCGCATTTCATTGGTTGTGATTGGATGATGCGATCATTTCTGAGCCAATCACAGTGACCAGGGAGATACCATACATAGTTGGTCAAATCTGAGTCCCGGGGCCTGGGCCGGGCCAACGGCACCCAGTGCGCACCACCAGTGGGGGGGGCGGGAGGACGTGGTGCCCCACAGGAAAACTGTGTCCAGAAGCAGAGTGAGTGGGTGCTTGGTGGCCAGAACCCGACAAACAGCTGCTGCACCAGAAAGGAAAACATTGGCCAGCACATGTCTTTGTCTGTATGTATTCAAAGCAGTTCAACTGTACAGATGAGTACAAAGTGGTTACTGAAAATTCCCAGAGCGGATTAGCAGATGGGTGCTGCAGGCAGTCAAGAAGCCTGAAGTTATCAGAAAATGCTAGAGAAAGAAGATGTTCCTGGGAAATGGAGTGAAGGATCCCCTCTGCAAATATGACCACCCAAAAATTACCTCATAGACTGTGTATGCTCCTTACTAAACTGGCTTCCTTAAGGATTAAGGATGTTATCTCAATCTTTCCACTTAGCATGATACTTGGCACAGAAGGGCTGACCAGAAGACCGTTTTAGACTGAATTAATGAACACATTTGAAGAAGTAACTTGAGGGATGATCTTTTTTTGAAAGTGTGTCTTAAGATGCTTGGGAAACACCCATGGCCAATCAAAAGTATACAGTTGTTGGACCACGCCACGCTAATTGAGGAAATCTCTAGCCTAATAGCTGTTCCCTAACATGTCTGAAGACTGTGAAAATAAGAGGATTGATCTAGAAGGAGTCTAGGAAGGGAGGACAAAGGCTAGAACTTTTCGGAAACTGCGTTCTTTCCTGTATCTGTCCTACAAATTCAGGCCTAGACTTGGCACTCTCCTCCACTTAGCAAGGTCCTGTTTTCCTCTCTGCTCCCTGGCAGTGTGCTGATGTCATCACTGGGCTCCCCCTGCTTCCTTCTCATGGACCATAATCTTGTGCAGACCTTTGTCCAAACTATTTGCATATATTTGGTCCAGTCTTCTAGGTGTTTTAGGTTGGGAGTGGGGGTGGGAAATACAGCCCCTGTTATTCCTTCTCTGCCCTGCGTATTTACAGCGGACCCACTGCATCTGGCTGGGAGGGAGGTTGGGCCTCGGGAGACACATGAAATAGACAGAAGCAGCAGAAGGATCTGGTTGGTTGTAGAGTTCTGACCACGGGATGTCTTCCTCAGAGCTTCTCCTGGTTCACTGATGAATGCCTGTGGGTAAATGTGGGCATTTGTCCTGTTTTCTGGAGGGTTGCACTATTAAGACAGCTTTCCTTGGAGTTAATCTAAGTCCAAGCCTTCCTAAGGCAGAGACCCAAACTCTAGAACCCTGAGCGGTCTTTGAGGTGGCAGTGTAGACATGGGACCTGAGTTCAACCCAACAGCCTCTGCCATGGGGTGTTTCAGTTGGGAAGCGTGTGACCCAAGGAGGGAGGCTCTGGGTAGAACCCATCCTCTCAGAGGTGGGGTTGCACAGCTGTCCGTCAAGGTCCCTCCTTGGTGCAGAAGTTGCGTGGTGGACTGTGCCATCACGGCCATGTCCTCTGTGCCCAGAATCAGCAGCAGAAGCAGGGGTTCCTTGCCAGGCATCTCGGTGGCTGGGTTTTAGGCATCACATCCTGAGCCTTACCCGCAATTCTGTTTCATTATCCCTCCCAACAGTCCTGCAAACACCTCCTATTTCTCCTCCAAAACCCAGAGTCAGCTACGCTTTTTTGCAAAACTCATTGTCTTGATTGTATTATTATTTGATTGAGCAGTGGATTATCACCAAAGATGTACATGAAAAATTGGGTATCGCTTTATCAAATAAAGGAAGGCTAAGTTTAAATAGCTTCTTCCAAGTAGATCAGAGTCCTTACCTAAATTCCATCTATGTATGTCATGGACTAATGCAGAAGACCAGAAAAAAGTAAAGACATTACTTATTCCGCATCTTATCTCATGGTCTTGTCAACTGTATGAATTTTTCTGTTTGAAATAAAACCTCTTGTTAGTCAGTGATTGTTATTGGATATTTTAATGACTGTGTCAGCACTATACAAATCATATATTTTCTGAACAAGTTTCCAGGCTTCATCAACGCTTCCATAGATGGACATTTGTAATCAAGGTATAGGACCGATTCAGTTGACAAATGGCTTTCTCTAATAGGAGATTTGAAACAGCATCTGGTTTCATTAATTTTATAACTTCTCCTTCCTTTACATTCAGAACATGTGCCCACTACACTTGTAATTCATTCTTTTGAAAGATGAGCACACTCGGCATGGCAGAGACGAGGGCCATTTTTATGGATAAATGCTCATCCTTTGAAGACAGTGTGGGTAGTGGTGGCTTATAATGGAAATCCTGACAGACTCTTGAGTGTGTCAACTGAGCCAGGATGCGGGTGGGGAAAGCAGCTCCCAGGAGTCAAGTAGACAAGATGTGGTCATGGAAGATAGGAAATGCTGTTTTAATAAAGTACCATTGACTTTTTCCTCTTTTTTTTTTTTTTTTAACAGAAAATAACCTATTTCTGGCCTGCACTCGAAAGCATAGCACTTGGAGTTGCCGGTGTGAACTGCTTAGAGCAGAGGGATATATTCAAATGTCTGGATGGTACACTTCACTCATCCCCAGGAATTACTTGGTGAGATTTTTATGGACAGGCTAGAAGTTACGTTTGTTATGCAAAGCTTCGAAAGGGAGTGAGAGAGAATGAAAAAATCAACAAGCAAATAAATGGATGGGCTGTGAACATGCTAGGTGAGGCACTGAGCTAATAATTGTGTAAGCTTGCAGGAAATTGACAGTGTTTTCAAAATCGTGTCTGAATTCAAAACCAAGGCATTATAGCAAGAAGCGAACACTTAGTTGAGGTTTTGGTTGTGTGAAAAGCAAAACTGTAGGTATCAGAATAAATTCATGGGAAGGGACCTTAGATGTTTGTCTAGTACAGTAGTTTTATTTTGCTAATGGGGGGGCATGATAATTTTTAAACAGTTTGTGTCTCCAGAACTTTCCATTCTTCTGTCTACAACAACACATTCAGGAATGAGCATGTGACCCCATAATGACTAAGGAGATGCCCCAAGACTTTTGCTGTGGCTTCTTGGAGTTATTCTTACTTAATGGATTTAAAGCTGAGAAGACAAACTTCCTGGAAGTTTTATTACATCCGAACCTGGATATGACAGCCAGGGCAAGTGGAGACGGTGGAGAGATCCAGACAAACGGGCCCATGATGACTTTGTATGGTCCCTGAATCCAACCGTGCCTGGAGTCTGCTGACTTCTGGACCTTTCACTTACATGAATAAATTAATTCCATTTTGCTTACTGAAGCCTGGGTCAGGTTTTCAGTCATGGGTAACAAGATGTCTGTGACAGGTGCCGTCCTGGAGAGAGACGTTCTTGCATCTTTATAGTTTGATTAGTACTGCTTAATGTAAAGATTCAGCGTGGCAGCCACTCCTTTCTTCCATGCAATTCCCTCTGCTTAGAGCCCAGGGCAGTTGACTTTGACACACCAAGGACCAAGGACGCATAGACCTGAAAAATTTACTTGTTATTTTTGGCGACTCTTAGCTTAGAGATGGTAGCTCTGAAACCACAGCTGCTGCTGCTTTAGTTCCTCCTCCAGGTGCCAAAAAGCCCGATCAATAATGAATACCTGAAATGTCTTCAAACTTAATCTAGCATCTGGCCCAAAGAGGAGAATGCCAAGTCTGGGTCTCGTGGCGAGCCAAATTTGGAACAAAAACAGAAATGCTGAGATCTGCTCAGTCACAAAGTTGATTCACAGGACTTTTTGTTTCTCCTTCTCCTTCTCCTTCTTCTCCTTTTCTTCTTCTTCGTTTAATGTCACATTGCTGGCATCATCTGCTTGCTAATTGAGTTGAGCTTGTCAAAACTGATTCGACACCAGATCTGTGCTGTCATCATTGGGCAAGGTTGTCAGAGTTCTTCTTTCGGCTCTTCCTGGTATCAGCTGGATTTAATGACCTCTGGAATGCTTCTCATGGACTCTGAGGAGACAAGTAGGTCTGCTGGTTGACTTGCACTTGCAGGTTGATGGTGCAGGTGCAGGAGAAAAAGCTTTAGGGTCCTACTGGTTTCAGCACATGACAGTCACTCAGTGCCCGTGTCTTTCCCAGAGAAGCCTCTCCCCTCTGTTATGTTGTAGAGTCCCCTGCAAAAGCACCAAGGACCCCCGCCCCACATTTGGCTTGGATATTGAGGCCGATGACTCCCATGCACCAAGAGAATTTGAGAGGCTTGTTACTCACTCAAAGGACTTCCAGGGAGAGCTGGGTGGGCACAAGCAGGTTCAGGTTGACTGGGGCAGAGCAGAGGGAGTGGGTTTGGGCCTTTATAATAAGTGGCTGTGGGGTGGGACTGCAGAAAAGTTCCCAAGTACAGGAGGTTTAAATTTCCAGTTGTTCCAAAGGAGCATGTGAGCTCAGGGTCTTCTTATCGATCTGTCCAGTGCGACACCAAAGGGGAAGGACGGGTGAGACTGAACCAGGGAGTCAGCACTGAAAGGTCAAGAATGAGGTCAGACTCTCCCTTACAATTAGATGTAATCTTTCCTAAACAAAGTAGTTTAGTTTCCTGGGACTGCTGTTAGGAATGACCCCAGCTGAGTGCCTTCAAACAATAGAAATGTGTCCTCTCCCCGTTCTGGGGACTAGAAGTTATAAATCAACGTGAGGGCAGGGTGGTTCCCTCCAGATGCTGAGGGGAAGAATTTATTCCATGTCTCTTAGCTTCCGGGGGCTGCTGGCGATCCGGGGGCTGCTGGCATTCCTTGGCTTGTGTCCCTCCCATCTCTGCGGGCATTCTTCTCTGTGCTTGTCTTTTAAAGGGACATGCTCTTTGGATTTGGAGCTCACCCTAATTCTGTATGACCTTATCTCCATCCTGACTTTGATTATATCTGCAAAGACCCTATTTCCAAATAAGGTCACATTCTGAACTTTCAGGGGGACATGAATTTGGGGGGCACTGTTCAACTCAGTACACAAAGTTAAGGCCCTTCGTTACCAAATTACAAAAATCACATTCTTCATCACGCTTATCAACTGCTGAGTTTCTGCATCCCCAGAGGGGACTGGAGAGAAGCTTCACAGGCCCCCGGGTCCCCAGGAAAGGCATGATCCTTAGAGAGGGCTGGGGGCTAATGGAAGGGTTTGCACAGAGGCAGAGCGGAAGGGGAAAGGGAGAGACGGGGATGCCATCTGCTCAGCGCTCACCTAGGGCTGGGGTGGAGAGCATCAGTGACCCGTCCGGCCTGGCTTCTCAGCAGGGACACAGGCTGAGTCAGGAAATGCTGTGATGTTTGGGGAAGCATCAGGAAGCCCAGTCTGGGAAGCTGGCATGTTCCTCTGCTGCCCACTGAGTGGCCTCAGGACCAATCGTCAGCAGTGCCTTCAGATACAGTTCTCCTGGCAAGTTCCCCATCAAGACTAAGATTTGTTGCTTGAGGGCATGTTCCGGTCTAGACTTTTCCACAGGCTAGTGGACTTTGTTGCTGCCACCTTTGATCCCTGTATTAGCTCGGCTGCCATAGCCAAATAGCACAGACCGGAGGCTTAACCAGCAGAAATGTATTTTCTCAAGCTGTGGAGGCTGGGATTTGGAGGTGACGGCAGGACGGGTTTCTTCTGCAGCTTCTCTCCGTGGCTTGCAGATGACCATCTTCTCCCTGGGGGCTCAATTATCCCACTTCCGTGCGTGTCCGTGTCCCCGTTTCTTCTCATTTTAAGGACACCAGTCGTAAGAAACAAGGTGGATTGGGGTCCACCTCAAGGACTCATTTTAACTTACCTCCTTAACAATCCTATCTCCAAACAAGGATACATTCTGAGTTATTGGGCTTTAGGGCTTCAGTGTATGAATGGGGGGCAGATGTCAGGGTAAAACCGTCTTCTTCACATTGCGGTGCCGAATGAGCCAAATGCATCCCTCCCCCTTCTTTGCTGACATGTTTCTCTCACGAAAGCTGTTGTCCTTCAAAGAAGCATTTACACATGAGATGGCAAGGCGATGAGGCAAAGCCAGAGTGAGTCCTCAGAACCATGACTCCGGTTGGAAAGCACAGGGGTCCGCAGGAATGGTGGGGGGTGCGGGGGCTTACCTCTGGGTGCTGTGAGACCCTCTCCTTACCATCTTCTCTTCGAGAACCAGGATTTAGGGATCCCCTTGGGACATTTATGCCTGGACTTCTGCCCATGCTGAGAACTTTCATCCATCTCAGCAGTTAGCAGACCAGATTGCAAATAAGCCCATTTCATTACCTGACACTTAAAAATGTAAGACTCCTCATTATAGTTATGATTCCAGTTCTGAGCAGAAGTTAATAGGAGCCATGTTAGTCAACTCTATGGGGGGGGGATACTTACACAAAAAGTACATGGATACATGTATCACATCATGACATTTACACTTTCAGAGGCTTTCAGTATCTTAGAATTTTGTCAATTACATCTCAATAACACTGGAAAAAATTCAAATACTGGACCTTTTGTTACATTGATGCAAGAGCTTCCCTTTCCGTCTACCTCCTGTACCTTTTGTTTTATTTGCATTTAACCTATCCTGCACCCTCACCTCAAGAGGCACGAACATTAAGTAACGTAAACAAATTCAGCCAAAGAGATCTTTCTTTTTTTTCAACCAGAAATTTGTATGAGAATTGCCACCTGTTAAGGGATTCTGGATGTAAACTACTATAGGAAATAAATGAGTTTATCTCCCTTCCCAAGAATTTAATCTAAACTAGATTATTTTAGGGCCTTATTCTAGAAATCTAGGGATCAATACAGGAAGAAGCAATTATAAGACTATTTTTTACATGCACCTTATGATGATATAGCAAAACCCTGGTATGATAGACTGAATAAAGCCCCCCCTGCCCCGCCCCAAGATGTCCACATGGTAATCTTCAGAACTGGTGAATATGTCACCTTTCATGGCAAAACAGACTTTGCAGACGTAAGTTAAAGAGATTGAGTTGGGGAGATTATCAGTGTCATCAAAAAGTTCCTTATAAGAGAAAAGAGGGAGGTGGGAAACAGAGAGAGAGAGAGAGAGAGAAGAAAGATTTGATTGAAGATGCCACTCTGTGGGCTTTAAAGATGGTGTCAAAGAATACAGGTGGTTTGTAGTTGTCGGAAGGAGCAAGGAAATGGTTCTCCAATAACCACCCGCGCCCCTCCCCCAACACAGGAACACAACTCTGCCAACCCATCTTGGACTTCCGACTTCCAGAACTAATAAATACCTGTTGTTTTAAAGCATTAAACGTGTGACAGTTATAGCAGCCGTAGGAAACAAATATACCAGGGTAATTTATTTACCCAAGCAGCCAGAAGTAACCGTGTAACATTGTGGGTAATGCAAACAGTTGCCACAGCACACTCACGGTTGCAAACCTTGTTCTACTTCTTTTTTTTTCTAAAATAAGAAATGTGGCATGTCATTTTCACAGCTACTTTCTCTTCTGCTTGCTGTTCCAGAATCCGAGGCTTACAAGCCCTGCAGGATGGATGGGCTCAGGCAGTGGACTCGTCCTTGTTCCACCTGCTGCTGGCCTGGGTGGGGGGGGAGGGTGGGAGGCAGGGAGGTGTGCCAGGGCTTCGTCACCTTGCCCTCTGCTTTGCCAGTCCTTCTTTCACATGGAGCCTCTCCTGAGTTCCTCCTCCCATATTACCACCTGAAGCCTTTCCCTTCCTCTGTCCCCACAGAGCCTGCAGCCCTGTTGACTGGTCTGCCCCCACTGCAAGGGCTCCCAGCCTTCACCCCCAGTTCGGTTTGTCCTTCGGGGGAGGGCGTCTGCCCATAACCCCGCTCCGCACTAGCGTGGGTGATGGCTGCACTGCCCCCCCACCTGTCGAGAAGCGCTCTCCTCCTGGGCCCGGACCTGCCACCTTAGAGAGCTGCGGGTGGTTATTCACAGCCCTGATTTCCTGGTGACATCTGTCCGCCAAGGAGTTTGGTATCGTGCCTCTCATGTGGCCACTTGAGTAATGGTTGGCTGCATGAGGGAATGTTAATAACGTACAACCGCACAGCCGTTTTTGTATCGTCTCAGGGCTGAGCACGGGCTGGCCTGTAGAGTTCAGCTCGTAAGACCAGATGGTTGAGTTTTCAGGAATGTGCAAGCTGGTTGTTAAATACAGCCATTATTAAGTATCACATTACATAAACTTGGGGTTAAATGAATTATATTAGAAAATAAAGGTAATAAAGGTAAGAAATAAAGGTAATAAATACTCAGTACCCTACACAGTCTGATTATTTTTACTACATTTTATTACCTGTGCTCTTGGAAGTTTTCCTGCCACTTATGTCCATTTCGTAACACAGTTTACTGTACCCTGGAGATAATGTGTTGGTTTGTTACTGAGTACCACTTCCCATTTCACATTCAGTGGCAACAAATCGCCAGTTTGAAATTGGTCACGGTGTGTGCACTTGCGGCAAGTTCTATAGATCAAGGAGGCCTTCCTTCCTTCCTTCTTCCCCTCCTCCCTTTCTTTTTTCTCCCACCCTCCCTCCCTCCCTGCCTTCCTTCCTTCCTTCTTCTCTCTCTTTCTTTCTTCTTTCTTCTTTTCCGACTCCATGGCCTTTTTTTTTTAAGCTTACTTATTTATTTTAGAGAGAGAGAGGGAGAGCACGAAAACTGGGGGAGGGGCAGAGGGAGAGGGAGAGAGAATCTCAAGCAGATTCCATGCTAAGCAGGGAGCCCCACGTGGGGCTCAATCTCACAACCCTGAGTTCATGACCTGAGCTGAAATCAAGAGTCAGCCGCTTCAATGACTGAGCCACCCAGGCACCCTTTGAGACTTGAGACTTATGCCATTGGTCATAAGCCTGATCTGATCTTCACAAAAACTGCAAAATGGAAGCAGAACAGGTATTATCACCCCCAATGTACTCATAGGGCAAGGGTGACCCAGAAGTTAACTACTTTACACAAATAGGGCTTCTGAGTCCTATTCCCATTTATTCACCATTATATATGTATATTTTTGCCACATCTATGATGATTGAGATTAATCAAGTAATCAATTCTTGAATTTATTTTTACTTTTTCTAGAAAGTATTTCTCCCTAGAAAAATAATGGCTGAAATTAATTTGCATTTCAGAGAACAATGAAAAAATTGTCTTGTGTAAGTATGTTCCAAATATTGCTTGGGACATACTAAAATATTATTGCCTGCTTTACTGAAATTCAATTTTAACTGGGTGCCCTGTATTTTTATTGGCTGAATCTGGGAACCCTAATTAAATGCTATGTATGTATACATATTAACAATATTGGAAGATTTCTTGCTATTGTCCTATTAAATTCTATTTACAAAATCTGATCTTCTCTCCTACTTACTCTGGGCAGCTCTATCTTTCCAACTTTACTGGGGTCAACATTAATGGCATACAATTGCTTGGATTACTTACTCACTGGGCTAGTGACTTTGAACTCCCAGTGAACTTCTACCTAAAAGGGACTGCCAGTCTGGTTTCTGACTTTTTCAGCATCTCCGGAACAGTCTAAAACAGAAGAGAACCACTTAAAAAGTTTCCCTTCCACTTATGTCCATTTCATAACAGTTTACTGGCTCTTTCTCCTAGGTCCTGACAGCACTCTGTCAATGCCATTAGCACACCCTGGCGTTGGTCCTGTTATCGCCAGCTGTTGCTTTTTAAGTTTAAAAATTCTTGGGAAGACAAGTAAAGCTGCCCTTCAGAATCTTGGGTTTTGAGTGAACAGGAAATCTGGCTGGAATTCTTCTCTGAATATATCAGGACCAGGGAAGTAGTTACTGGTGGACCCAGGGGAGCACCTGTCCTCGGGCACCTGGCAATTAGAAGTCGAAGTCATTCATCCGTATCAATGTTGCGTTTGCTACGAATGCTCTGGAGGCTATCTTCATAGGGTCCCAAGGACCAGTGTTACTGAGCTCATCACAGAAGGTATGGGGCTGGGGGTTGTGGAAACAGAGAAGGTGGTAATTACAATGCATTGATACTGGAGGGGGTGCGTGCCAGCAGAAGAGGAAGTGGTAAAGTGCCATGTAGCTTGGAGACATTCCCGTTCTCAAACTGTGCATTCCCCAAGACGACCCAAGCCAGAGGAAAGCTGCGTCACTGCTCAGTACGCTGGACCTGGGCTCGTCCTCAGTTCTCCAAGCCTTTAATCATCCTGCATTTGCTCTCTTTGTTAATAGATCATGAACACATGAAGAACATAATTGCTTAAAAACCCCAAATCATCTGATATTGATAGTGCACTGAGCCAACGACATAATGTCAAACCCCTTCAATGATGAGTCGTAGCATATCTTACTAGCGGTTAAAAAATAAGATCTGTTGGGGCGCCTGGGTGGCACAGCGGTTGAGCGTCTGCCTTCGGCTCAGGGCATGATCCCGGCGTTGTGGGATCGAGCCCCACATCAGGCTCTTCCGCTATGAGCCTGCTTCTTCCTCTCTCACTGAGCCTGCTTCTTCCTCTCTCACTCTCCCTGCTTGTGTTCCCTCTCTCACTGGCTGTCTCTATCTCTGTCAAATGGATAAATAAATCTTAAAAAAAAAATAAGATCTGTTAGGACAATGGCTAGAAAAAGTGTCTGTGGAATGCCTTTATGCTTACCAAAATTGCTACTTGGGTGTTTTTTTTTTTTTTATTATCAATTCTATTTTACTACATTTTAGAGAAAGTAAGTTTCTATTCTGAGGAAATGATGATGTGAATATTTAACTCTTTACCATGAGATTGCTTTCATCAGTCCAGCCTTTGGTTACTTTCTAGGTGAGGGCAGGAGAAAGTCTCTAGAATGCGGGCATGAGTACTTAATGATTGTCTGTTGTGGAATATTCTGGAGAATTTGGTGGTTCTCTTGTGCTCTGAGAAGAGAGCCAGATTCTTTTTATGTATCTACTCTGCCTTCCTCAGCTTTAACTTCAGATTTTTCCAGGCCCCTCATGGTCACAACACGGCTGCCAGAACGAGAGTCACCACATTCTTTCTTTTTTTTTTTAATTTTATTTTATTATATTATGTTAATCACCATACAGTACATCCCCAGATTCCGATGTAAAGTTTGATGCTTCATTAGTTGCGTATAACACCCAGTGCACCATGCAATACGTGCCCTCCTTACTACCCATCACCAGTCTATCCCATTCCCCCACCCCCTCCCCTCTGAAGTCTTCAGTTTGTTTCTCATAGTCCATAGTCTCTCATGTTTCATTCCCCCTTCTGATTACCCCCCTTTTCTTTATCCCTTTCTTCCCCTACCGATCATCCTAGTTCTTATGTTCCATAGATGAGAGAAATCATATGATAATTGTCTTTCTCTGCTTGACTTATTTCACTTAGCATTATCTCCTCCAGTGCCGTCCATGTTGCAGCAAATGTTGAGAATTCGTTCTTTCTGATAGCTGAGTAATATTCCATTGTATATATGGACCACAGCTTCTTAATCCAGTCATCTGTTGAAGGGCATCTCGGCTCCTTCCATGATTTGGCTATTGTGGACAATGCAGCTATGAACATTGGGGTGCATATGGCCCTTCTCTTTACTACGTCTGTATCTTTGGGGTAAACACCCAGTAGTGCAATGGCTGGGTCATAGGGTAGTTCAATTTTTAACTTTTTAAGGGACCTCCACACTGTTTTCCAGAGTGGCTGTACCAACTTGCATTCCCACCAACAATGTAGGAGGGATCCCCTTTCTCCACATCCTCTCCAACAATTGTTGTTTCTTGCCTTGTCTATCTTTGCCATTCTAACTGGCGTAAGGTGGTATCTCAGTGTGGTTTTGATTTGAATTTCCCTGATGGCTAATGATTTTGAACATTTTTTCATGTGTCTGTTAGCCATTTGTATGTCTTCATTGGAAAAGTGTCTGTTCATATCTTCTGCCCATTTTATGATTTGTTTATTTGTTTCTCGTGTATTGAGTTTGAGAAGTTCTTTGTAGATCTTGGATACCAGTCCTTTATCTGTGGTGTCCTTTGCAAATATATTCTCCCATTCCGTGGGCTGTCTCTTAGTTTTTTTGACTGTTTCCTTGGCTGTGCAGAAGCTCTTTATCCTGATAAAGTCCCATAAGTTCATTTTATCTTTTATTTCTCTTGCCTTTGGAGATGTGTCGTGAAAAAGGTTGCTCTGGCCGATGTCATAGAAGTTGTTGCCTATGTTCTCCTCTAGAATTTTGATGGATTCCTGTCTCACATTGAGGTCTTTCATCCATTTGGAGTTTATTTTTGTGTATGGTGTGAGAGAGTGGTCAAGTTTCATTCTTTTGCATGTAGCTGTCCAATTTTCCCAGCACCATTTATTGAAGAGACTGTCTTTTTTCCACCGGATGTTTTTTCCTGCTTTATCAAAGATTAGTTGCCCAAAGAGCCGAGGGTCCATTTCTGGGTTCTCTATTCTGTTCCATTGGTCGATGTGTCTGTTTTTGTGCCAGTACCATGCTGTCTTTGTGATCACAGCTTTGTAGTACAGCTCGAAATCCGGCATTGTGATGCCCCCAGCTTTGTTTTTCCTTTTCAACAGTTCCTTGGAGATTCGGGGCCTTTTCTGGTTCCATACAAATTTAAGGACTATTTGTTCCAGTTCTTTGAAAAATGTCCTCGGTATTTTGATCGGGATAGCATTGAAAGTGTAGATTGCTCTGGGTAGTATGGACATTTTAACTATGTTAATTCTTCCAATCCATGAGCATGGAATATTTTTCCATCTTTTTATGTCTTCCTCAATATCTTTCAAAAGTGATCTATAGTTTCTAGCATATAGGTCCTTTACGTCTCTGGTTAAGTTAATTCCAAGGTAACGCATGGTTTTTGGTGTTATTGTAAATGGGATGGATTCCCTAATTTCTCTTTCTTCAGTCTCGTTATTCGTGTATAGAAATGCAACTGATTTCTGGGCATTGATTTTGTATCCTGCCACCTTACTGAATTGTTCTATAACTTCTAATAGTTTGGGAGTGGATTCCTTTGGGTTTTCCATATAGAGTATCATGTCATCTGCAAAGAGAGACAGTTTGACTTCTTCTTTGCCGATTTGGATACCTTTGATCCCTTTTTGTCTTCTGATTGCTGTTGCAAGGACTTCTAGTACTATGTTGAATAATAGTGGCGAGAGTGGGCATCCTTGTCGTGTTCCTGATCTTAAGGGAAAGGCTTCCAGCTTTTCCCCATTGAGAATAATGCTTGCAGTAGGCTTTTCATAGATGGCTTTTATGAGATTGAGAAATGTACCCTCTATTCCTACACTCTGAAGGGTTTTAATCAGGAAAGGATGCTGTATTTTGTCAAATGCTTTTTCTGCATCAATTGAGAGGATCATATGGTTCTTGAGTCTTTTCTTGTTGATATGATGTATCACATTGATTGATTTGCGAGTGTTGAACCATGCTTGCATCCCAGGTATGAATCCCACTTGGTCATGATGGATAATCCTTTTAATGTACTGTTGGATTCTATTAGCAAGGATCTTGTTGAGGATTTTGGCATCCATATTCATTAGAGAAATCGGTCTGTAATTCTCCTTTTTGAGGGGGTCTTTGCCTGGTTTGGGGATCAAGGTAATATTAGCCTCATAGAATGAGTTTGGTAGCTTTCCTTCTGTTTCTATTTTTTGAAATAGCTTTAGGAGAATAGGTATTATTTCTTCTTTGAATGTTTGGTAGAATTCCCCAGGAAAACCGTCTGGGCCTGGAGTTTTATTATTTGGAAGGTTGTTTATCACTGACTCAATTTCTTCATAGTTAATTGGCCTATTTAAGAAATCTATTTCTTCCTGTTTCAGTCTTGGTAGTTTATAGGTTTCCAGGAAGGCCTCCATCTCTTCCAGATTGTTTAGTTTTTTGGCATATAGCTGTTGATAAAAGTTTCTAATAATCCTTGCAATTTCAATGGTGCTGGTCGTGACCTCTCCCTTTTCAGTCATAATTTTAATAATCTCAGTCCTTTCTCTTTGTTTTTGGACAAGTTTTGCCAGTGGTCTATCAATTTTATGGATTCTCTCAAAGAACCAGCTTCTAGTCCTGTTGATCTGCTCTACTGTGGTTCTGGTCTCTAATTCATTGATTTCTGCTCTAATCTTGGTCAACTCCTTCCTTGTCAGTGGGTTAGGCCTGTCCCTCTGTTGCTGTTCCAGTTTCTTGAGGTGAGAATATAGAAACTGCATTTTAGATTTTTCTATTCTTTTGAGTGAGGCTTGGATGGCTATGTATTTCCCCCTTAGGACTGCCTTTGCAGTATCCCATAGGTTTTGGACCGTTGTGTATTCATTCTCGTTGGTCTCCATAAATTGTTTAATTTGTTTTTTGATTTCCTGGTTTATCGAGTCATTCTTGAGCAGGATGGTTCTTAGCCTCCAAGTGTTTGAGTTTCTTCCAGGTTTTTCCTTGTGGTTGAGTTCCAATTTCAGAGCGTTGTGGTCTGAGAATATGCAGGGGATAATTTCAATCTTTTGGTATTGGCTGAGACCTGTTTTGTGTCCCAGAGCATGATCTATTCTTGAGAATGTTCCATGGGCATTTGAATAGAATGAGTATTCTTTGGTTCTGGGGTGTAGTGTTCTATATATATCTATGAGGTCCAACTCGTCGAGTATGGCATTCAAAGCCTTTGATTCTTTGCTTAGTTTTTGCCAGGGTGTTCTGTCTATTTCTGATAGTGGGGTGTTGAGGTCCCCTACTATTACTGTGTTCTTATCTATATGTCTCTTTATTTTGGTTAAGAGTTGGCTTGTGTATCTTGCTGCTCCCCTGTTGGGGGCATATATATTAATAATTGTCATATCCACTTGTTGAATACTTCCTTTAAGAATAATATAGTGCCCTTCTGTATCTCTCTCTATGGCCTCTAGTTTAAAATCCAGTCTATCTGATATGAGAATTGCTACTCCAGCTTTCTTTTGAGGTCCATTTGCGTGGAAGATGGTACTCCATCCCCTTACTCTAAGTCTGAATGCATCTTTGGGTTCAAAATGAGTCTCTTGTAGACAGCAAATGGATGGGTCATGTCTTTTTATCCAATCTGCAACCCTGTGGCGTTTTATGGGAGAGTTTAAGCCATTTAGATTGATAGAGATTATTGACAGATATGATTTTAATGATGCCATTTCTCTTTAAAGTCTTTGTATCGGTTGTGACTTGCTGCTCTGTATCACTCTTGGGGCCTTTTTACCTTTATAGAGCCCCCCTTAATATCTCCTGTAGGGCTGGTTTCGTGGTTACGAAATTGGTTAATGATTGGCGATTTTGGAACGTCTTTATTTCTCCATCAATTCTGAATGACAGCTTTGCTGGATAAAGGATCCTTGGCTGCATGTTTTTCTCTGAAAGAGCTTTAAAAATGCCCCCCCAAGCCTTTCTCTCATTCCAGGTCTCTGTAGACAGGTCTGACGTAATCCTGATACCTTTGCCTTGGTACGTGAGAAATTTCTTTGCCCTGGCCGCTTTCAATACTGTATCCTTGGATCTAATATTTGCGAATTGCACTATGACATGCCGTGGCGTAGGTTTGTCCTGGTTGAGCTTGGATGGGGTCCTCTCTGCCTCTTGGACACGAATGCTTGTTTCCCTTGCTAGATTAGGGAAGTTTTCAGCTACAATTTGTTCAAATATCTCTTCTAGACCTCTGTTTTTCTCCACCCCTTCAGGGATGCCGATGATTCTGACATTGGATCGTTTCATAGAGTCAGTAATCTCCCGTAATCTACATTCGTGGGCGTGGATTTTTTTAAGACCAGCTTCTATTTTCGTTTTTTCTTCTACTAACCCATCCTCCAATTCGCTAACGCGTTCCTCTGCCTCGGTGACCCTGGCCGTCAGAGCCTCTAGTTTTGACTGTATTTGGCCCACTGAGTTTTTAATTTCTGTCAGATTCGCTCTCATTTCTGCCCTTAGGGATTCTATATTCTCAGCAACGCTTTCTCTGATGCTTTTTTCAAGTTTACTCATCATCTTGACCATTGTTGCTCTGAATTCCATTTCTGATAATTGGGATACATCCATATGTATTAATTCTGTGGCCGAGGCCAATTCTGTGGCAGAGGCCACAGACTCATTATCTTTTCTTTGCTGGGGGGGACTTCTCCTTCTCGTCATTCTGATGAAGAGAGATTGCAGGGTTGTCCAGAGCCCAAGTGTTGACTGGGACCCAGGCCGTGCGCCCTTGTTTTATAGAGATCTTAGGGATGTGGGCTTCTTCCTTAAAGAGTTTATTTATTTATTTGAGAGAGAGAGAGACAGTCAGCAAGAAAGGGAACCCAAGCAGAGGAGTGGGAGAGGAAGAAGCAGGTTCCCGGTGGAGAAGCCCGATGAAGGACTCCTTACGGAGCGTTGTGATCACACCCTAATCCGAAGACAGGTGCTTGGTGACTGCGCCACTCAGGCGCTCCGGGTTGTGGGCTTCTTGATTTTTCAGCCTGCCTTCTGGGGGAGGGGCCTGCCTGCCGGTACTCAGAAAACCCTGTTTGGGTAGAGTCTCTGTGTCCCTTGCGAGGGGGGATGGGGATGGGCACCCTGTGAGCCGGTATTTCCGGGCTTTTGTTCTCTGGCGGCTTTCCCTGGCGGTTTGCTATGCCTCTTCTGAGAGAGCAGCAGCGGCTGAAATTCAGCCTCTGTCTCAGAACAGAGGGATCGCGGATCGTTCTCCACTGATGTTCTGGCCACTTTAACTCTGTTTCTGTTGGTGCTGCTCAACCCTGCAGCATCCCGGGCTGTGCGCCCCACACCCGGCGTCCCAGCCCTCACTTCCAGGGCCGGCACGTCTCTGTCCTTTGTGTTTCCAACCCCGCCAGCCGCCAGCCGCCAGCCGCCCCGCGCGGGCTCCCGGAGCTCCCCGTCTCAGTCTGGTGTCTCACGGGTGCTGACCGCGAGTCCGCCTGCTCCCCCGTGCAGGTGGCCCTCCAGCCGCCAGCCGCCCCGCGGACGCTCCCGGAGCTCCCGGTCTCAGCCTCGATCCAGTGAGCACACCGGAGCTCCGGAGCTCCGTGAGATGCTTGGTGGTGCACGCTCCCGGCTCACGGACTCAGTCTGCCGTTTCCAGAGTGCGGGTCCGCGGTCCGCCCGCTCCCCGGTGCAGGTGGCCCGCCAGCCGCCCTGCGCGCGCGCTCCTGGAGCTCGCGTTCTAAGTCTGTTGTCTCGCGGGTGCCGTCCGCGAGTCCGCCTGCTCCCCCGTGCAGGTGGCCCGCCAACCGCCAGCCGTCCCGCGTGCGCTCCCGGAGCTCCCTTCTCAGCCTGCTGTCTCAAGCGTGCGGGTCCGCGGTCTGTCCGCTCCCCCTTGCAGGTGGCTACCGCTTCCCGGCGCCCTGACACGGCGGCTCCCTCCCCCTTCTGTTTAGCTTCCGATATCTGTGCGCGGTTTCACGGCTCCCCGCTTCGTACCTCGATACTCAGCGCTGGAGATGTTCATTTGTAGAGATCCAGATGTATCTTCCTGCGTCTCAGGCTGATTCCGTGGATATTCCTGCTGGTCTGGTACCTATCCAGCTCAACTCAGGGGACCGGCTGAAAAAGGGGTCCCCTACTCCTCCGCCATCTTCCTCCTCCCCCACCACATTCTTTCTTGCTCTCATTCAGCTGGAGGAAACACAAACCCAAGGTCCAAACCCTTCCTTTTGACAAGATTACATGGCCTTTTCATCCCATTTTTGTGAGTTATATATTTTTTTAAGATTTTATTTATTTATTTGAGAGAGAGAGAGACAGCCAGCGAGAGAGGGAACACAAACAGGGGGAGTGGGAGAGGAAGAAGCAAGCTTCCAGTTGAGGAGCCTGATGTGGGGCTCGATCCCAGAACGCCGGGATCACGCCCTGAGCCAAAGGCAGAGGCTTAACGACTGCGCCACCCAGGCACCCCTGTGAGTTATATTGTTAGTTTTTAACTTCTTATAGTAAAAGTCATTGCTTTTGCCATTAAGAAATACAAAAGTTTGAAAGAAGCGGAACCTATTAAGGTAAAGTGTTACCAGCTCTGTGGGAGAGTGTTTCAAAAAGGCGACAACAGTGTTTCCAACCCTGCATGCTCTTCCAGAATCTTGCCCCCTCCTCTATCAAGAGATGTAGTCTATTTCCTCCCCACCTTCTAGAACTGAGCAATATTTTGCTGCTATATTGACTAATGGAATGCATTTTGGCTTTTGTGCCTGGTTCTTTCTCTTGGGACAGGCTTCGGGAAACTTGAGATGATACAGAAAAATTGTGGCCCCACGAGCCATCTCTGCTGGACGGGCATGCGGAGATAGTTCACAGGACACCCGAGGAGCTGCAGCTCTCCCTGCCCCCACCTACTTGAGTCTTCTCAGCACAAGTGCTAGATTCTTAAGTGACTGAGCCTTTAAGTGGTTCCAGCCCAGCCTTCGAGCCTCTGTGGCTGATTCTGAGTGGAATGGAGCTGAGCTGTCTTCACGGAGCCCAGTCCAGACTGCAAATTCTGGAATGAAGTAAATCCTTCTCTCAGTCTTTTTAAAAAAACCACTACCTTTTGGGAGTGATTTAGTTCAATTGTTCAATTGTTATGTGTGTGATTTTCAACTTTATCCTTCATAACTAAGAGTTAGTCATACATACACACAGTCAGTGGTATTGTGATACTCTTTCCACTGAGGACAAGTTAGTTCATGTAGTTCAAATTCCACTTTTCACATGGCCAATGATTTGGGTTTAATTCCCATAAAGGCCAGTCCACGTTCGTCTGCTCTGTGACTGAACTGTGTGGTTATCTCATAGATGCCCTCTCTGATGTATGAGAGCAGGAAGACGTGCGGCCATTTGGAAATGGACTCCAGGCTTCTCTGCTGAGGTGGTCACTAAGGGAGGCTGTGGTCATGGAGCGGACATGCTCCCGAACTAGAATTTCTGAAAAAAAAAAGCATCTTGTTGGTTCCAAGAAGTTAGAGCTTAGCACAGGTTGGGCGTATGAGACATGAGAGTAAATAGCCTGGAGCAGATGGAGGTGGGTGGGGCATTAGGATGGACATCTGGAAGTGGAGTCAATGGCAGCAGTAACTGACATGGTGGGCACTGGCTGTATAGGATGTATGGTGAACAAACAGACTGGGATCAGCACACAGACACCCTTCCTCTCGGATGTTGGAGTCCCACTGCCTGAGACATGGTGGGACTGGTGCTGAGTGAAGGGCAGATCCTGGGGAATCTAGCTTTCCTCCTCCCACCGCCCCTTTGCTTTATGGACTTCTGATCCTGTCTGAAGCCACTGCTTGAAGATCACTGTCCCTGAAAGAGGCATCCTGATATTATGGTCTATTCGAAAAGCCTCAGTTTCATGACCAGCAGCAAAATTTGCCAGCTACGTGTATTTGCATCTCATTTCAAAAACAGGGCGGGTTATAATAAGAGCCCACCTGTAGTTGGGTAGGACAAGCAGAATGACCATTAAAACACAAGCAAATGCTGCACACATAGAAGGGTGTGTTTTGAAACCATTTGTCTGAGCTTTACAAGTTTCCTGTGCTGCCCTAAAACAGTCCCATTTGTGACTATCTCAGGCCAGTGGCTCATCATAATCATGGCTAAGCTTCTCAGGCCTCTGCCCCCACCCCTGCTATTCACTCTCCCCAACCTGCTATTGGAACGACCCACGGAGGCCCTGCATGGGCTCCTAATTACCATACTCAACAGCTTCTTCTCAGTTGTCTTCCTGCTTGTCATTCTCTGTGCTCACCAGTGACACTTTCTGTGCTCTTCGTAGGACATTCTCCCTGATTTTGACAACGGTGCCCTGGTCTTGTTCTCCCCACACCCCACCTCCAATATGCTATTGTGTTTTTCTGCATCATGCTGATTGCCCATGAGACTTCACCATCCCCAGGACACTTGCTTCTCTATATCCCCCTTTCTATGGATGCTCGTTCCATGCCACTTTTCACCTCTCCACCCCAAAGAGATGATGCCTAATTCTGTGCCTCTAGTTCAGAGTCCCTGTTGCATTTCCATTGCCTGCGACAATGTTCTCCCTGGATCTACCATCAACCTCTGTAACATGTCCAAAACGGAGTGGATTTTCCTTGCCAAAAAGATCTTTCTTCCTTCTTATCAGTGGGTTATCCATTGCTGGGTTTCTGGTCACCCAAGCTCCCATCTTAGAGGAATCATTGGGTTCCTCCATCACTAGTCAAGGGGTTACCAAGTTCTGTGGATTTTCCATCTGCAACATTTCCTCTTAGTTTTGTTCGTTTTCTCTGCCCTCCTCCTAGCTCAGATTCTTATGTTTTCTGGATCACTGTTCTCAAACTTCAATGTTCTTATGAATCACCTAGGGATTTTATGAAAATGCAGATTCTGATGCAGAAAGGATGGAGTGGGACATTTCTGATACGCTTCTGGATGGTGTTGATGCTGCCAGTCTCCAGATTGTACCTTGAGTAAGAAGGTTCTAGATTATTTTAGTCATTGCAGAACTGATGTCTTTTTAGACCAGGGGTTCTCAAAGTATAGTCCCCAGACAAGTAACATCAACACCAACTTGGGAACTTGTCAGAAACGAAAATTCTCAGCCAGTCCCAGCTCTATCCAAACATAAACTGAATGTTTGAACCCATTGTTCAGGTGATGTGCTCCGGGTGATTCTGACGCATGGTGTGAGAACCATTGATCTAGACCTTATCTTTACAACCACCATACAGCCCCAGAATGTCTGTAAAGATACTATGAAAAGTGTTTAATGTCTCACTTGGCTTCATATGGCTTTCAAGAGCCTCAACTTTGTTCGCTGCCTGACTTCTCTCTCTCTCCATGCTCTCTGTTCTTCATTTTAGAATTAATTTTGTTGCATGTTGTGCCCTGTCCATTCCCTATATGTCCCACATCTTTATCATTTGTGATTTTCCAGAAATGCCTCCATTATTGCTCATCAGAAGCCTATCGATTCTTTAAGTTCTAGCCAAACATTGTCTCCTTTGTGTTGTGTTCTCAGGTCACCCAAATGGGAGTGCATCTTTTTCCTTCCTTGTGCTTGGATGTGGCCAACACCTTGTGCACTGCCTGAGAGCGGGGCTTCTAACCAGGGCTGCTTCAGCCCCCCAGGGGACATCTGGCAAGCTCTGGAGACAGTTTTGATTGTCGCAACTGCAGGGCGTGGTTCTATAGCCCTTTGGTGGATAGAGGCCAGAGATGCTGGTAGTATCCTACCCTGCACCTCACCCTTTCCCCCAAACAGAGAGCATTGGTGGAGAAATGGCTCTAGAGCACTACCTGTATCTTCTAGCATCTCTCATGACGGTCGTCAGCACCACCTGAAGTGACATCTCTGTGACGCATGCACGTTCTAGAACAGAGTTCCAGGCGCTTCATCAAAGCTTTTGCCTTCATTTGATTGAGGAACCAAGGAATGAAATATTGTGAAAAATGTTAAATGTGTGATGCTAACGTAGCCACTGTTGGAGTTCATGTCAAGAATTCCATTGTCTTAATTGAGGATCAGACTCTTGACTTAAAACCCCACTTTGACCCTTTCCTACTGTGCTTTGTTTGTTTGCTGTTCCAGCTACTTCCTCCTCTGTGGCTGATGAGACAGCAGGGGCAGCCTGGTGGCTTGTTACTGAACTGATGGGAGACACTGAGGTCAAGTGCCTGCCTTGCCAGACCTGAACTGGGTATTTGTATTAGTTCTCTGGTTTGGAGAAGTACATGGACTCATTGCTTGGGAGTGTTGTCATTGCTGTTTGTAAGTAACTGGAGGTCTTGGTCTCTCAACTTTGTAAGGCCAAGGATTGTCCCCACATCCCAGATCCTTCTTCCTGTTTAACTCTACAGCTTGCAAAACAGTCTGTTGCCTCAAGTGGAGGTGATGTGCATTAGGTGTTCGGACGAGCTCTCTCCAAGGAATGGAGACCAGTGCACTTTAGTGAAGATCCCGACGTGAGAGGTGCCACTTTCTCTCTAAAGGGACAGAATCACCAGGTGGGAAGGAAATTGGTTCTCAAAGCCAGACAAAGTACTCAGTGTCTTCAGACAGCCAAACCTCACTTCTCAGGGGCACACTTCTCAAAGATGGGGGGAGAGTGTCAGGCCCTTTATAAAGAGGAGCTCGTGTAAGCAGAACAAGCAAACCGGATAAATTGAAATTTATTTTGCTACTGAATTTAACATTGCTTTTTTTTTTTTTTTTAAACAGCAGTTTTCTGTAACCTGTGCCTCCTGCACTGTGAGAAGGCCCATCAGTGGTTTACCTTCACTAGTTAACACCAAATGTGATGTGACATCTATGTCACCCAATTTCTTATAAACCTGTTTGATATTTGATTGTCTAACTCACAATCGATAATTTGGATTAAAGCATTTAATGTGTGGTATGAAACCTGAATCAATATTAAAAGATCTTATTTCTAAATATTAATATCATTCAAGGTGGTAATAGTTTGGGTATTCCTTTCATCAGTTCCCGGTGATCAAAACTCTCAAGCGAAAAAATATGGGTCAAACGCATTGGGCATATAGATATGATCCAGTACAGGGATTGAGAGAAAAAAATTTCTAATTTCTTCTCTTCCCTACTTTGCTCTGAAAAACACCATTCCCATCTCAGTAGATAATCCAAGAGCTGAAGGCTCCTGTAGACCCAAGAGGCAACTATTTGAGGGGGCCTGGGGTGGACTGGGGGTGTCGGCCTTGGTCACTTCAATACAGTGAAAGCAAAAACAAACAAAGGTTTCTTGCCACTGGGGGCTCTTACCCCACAGCCCTCGTTATGAATAACAAATCACCAGCTGATCAACCTTTACTGCCCAGGGAGCCTGTGGGGGCTTTCGGGTCATTTCATGGTTTATGTAAAATCTCATCTATCTGTCTATTATCTACCTACCTACCTATCTCTCACCTACATATATCGTCTATCATCTTCTATCAATCACTTCTCACTCTCTCCTTAATTACTTGTGTGTATGTATGTGTGTATGTGTATGAAAAGGAAAAAGGATTGCTTTGAATCACAACAAACACTTTTAATTTTCTTTTTCCTACTTCTACCTTGGAAGCCAGAGGCTCCCAACTGAATTGGTTCGTCCCAGCCCCGCACTACGTGCTGTCAAGGAATCACGGGCAGCAGAAGCATCTTGGGTCTTCCCAGGTCACAAATGCAGGGAAAGCACGGACTCAAAAACATCAAGGCAATATGAAATTCTTAGTAGGGGAAATTTTAGCACGTGCAGGAATTCCCTTGTGCACAACTGCAGCTGGGAAGGAGTCCCATTGTCTACTTTTGGACAAGTTCAACCAGCTACTGGATTATCCGTCAGTCCTATCTGCCTCGATGAACTTCACTAGTTCGTTCTACGACACGCATGAAGTGGACACGTTGTTCTCAGTGCTGTAGATTTCTCTCTCGCCACAGGGGCTTGAGCATTCCTGTGAGGGAACCCACAAATGTGGAGCCCTGGAGTAAACAGCGCAACAAGGTCCAGCTTGCAGGTAATCTGTAGGACAATTCCTATGTAAGTTTCCATGTCCTGCTCTATTCGGGAAATTAGCTTTTTGTTTGCAAAAATATGGATGAACAAAAACATCTTTGATTGTTGTTAAATTTGGAGAAAGAACTGCTGATTTTGGGCTTTGAGCTGAATTAAACTATGTAGCGTGAAGGGGAGCAAGTTTTAAAGGAAGATGGCAGCCAATTTCTTTTGTTATTTAATTTTTATTTTTTCCAAGAACAGTTAACATTTACTTAGGCACCTATTGGCCTCAGTCACTTGCATCTAAAGAGCAAAGCTAATTTACCCACAGCCCGTGTTCTTTTAAATGGTTAGCCTTATTTCTTAGTTCTGTTAACCACTATTCTAACATTAGCTTCAAGTTCAATTGTAATAATCTAATCCATAATGGTCCACTGCTCCCTGCCACATGAACAAAAAGTCTGGGGGTAATAAGGCGAGCAGTTTACATTTTCTGTTGATACTTCAAGTAATTGGCCCCAAAGTGAAATTATTGTGTTGGCCATGGTTTATTGTGTTCTGAGGGCATAAAACGTGGAAGGAAATGGACCTGTAGAAAGAGGTGGTATCCAAGAATGTGTGAATGTGTGAAAATCCTATAACTTCACTTCAACTGGCCTAATATCCTGAGTCACTAGATGGTCAGAAGAGTAGATGGAGTACAAGAGGAACAAAGTGATGTACATTTATACCCAAAACCGGAAACAAAGCTTGTACAAGATGGACAGCAAATGAAATAGCTTCTATCAAAATAAAATCTCACACAGGTCATTTTTATACATACGGGGACATACACACACCCACACACACACAGACACACAAGCAAGAATGTGCATTTTGTAAGATAGGTCCTTGGAAATAGACATTCTTAGCAAATATGGATGACAGATCAATTGTAATTTATTTTCTTTTAACACTGTATCATCATAAAGAAAACTGGTATAAATGAAAAAATCTATTTCAAATATCTACATCTAAAATTTTAGGCAGTGAAAAAGCACTTTGTTGACAAGGAGTGTGGAATGATGGATGTTAATTGTCAGAAACTGCTGAATGCCTTGCTTAGTTGCCACAAACAAATTCACATATCAGAACGAACAATACTGCTAAATATTCCTTTTTTTCCCATTTTTTTTTTTGTTAAAACATACTGGGAGAAAGAAAAGAAAAGAAAAACTGGAAATCCATACATCTTTCAAAAGTTTGAAATTGAAGCAATATTTAGAACCATAGATGAGGAAACACTGCCGCATGGTGTAATATACACGATGCGCTTTTCTTCTTTAATCTGTAATGTACATCAAATACTTTACAACAATGCATTAACAAAAGGCAAGAAACATCTTGCTGTACAGAGGAACCCCAATGCAACTTGAAGCCTAGAATCACAACAGATGAAGAGAGTAAACAAAGCGTGAGAAGCCGTCCCTCTAAAGTGTGTGAACTACACTGCCCCTTGTGCTTAACAGTAACCTTCGCGCCCCACCACCCCGCCCGTCTCCTCTGCTGCCTTCTGCCACGTTCAAGATAAAGCACGTTTTATCCTCTAGAGCTCCAACTAGAAAGGTGTTGTACGACGTCATGTTTAGGATCACTTCAGCTTCCTACTGACTTCCAAGTTAACGTTCGGTTCATTTAGCTGTCTAAAATAGCTCTTAATAGTTCCTTACTGGTTATCACGGCCTTCCTATGGAACAGGCTTTAACAAACTAAATTTGCAGGGGGAAAAAAAAAGCAATGTCTTGTGGTATGCATGCACATGCACTGTTCCCGGAGCGCCTCGTGCCGCCCGCTCCTCACACCCAGGAGTCAGGGGAGGCGGGGTAGTGGCTCGTTTCATAGTTCAGTTCACTGTAGGGACGGGCAGCGGAGTAGAAGTCGACATAGTTGCCGGTGGACTTGAGTCCCAGGTGCATGGTGTACTCACTGGCGGGAGGGCGATGGTGGACCTGGTCCTCGAAGAAGGACTCGTCGTAGTTTCTCGTGGAATTCTGAAACGGCTGGTAGGTCTCGTAATCTTTCCTGCTGGGCTCCTGTGGGACTGGCTGTGCTGGAACCT
Source organism: Ailuropoda melanoleuca (assembly GCF_002007445.2). Classification (NCBI taxonomy): domain Eukaryota; kingdom Metazoa; phylum Chordata; class Mammalia; order Carnivora; family Ursidae; genus Ailuropoda; species Ailuropoda melanoleuca. The sequence goes on along the minus strand of NC_048220.1, from coordinate 138,965,900 downwards.
GCACAGAAAAGAAGGTCCACCTGGGCTGGTCTGCTTTCCCCTGATGCAGCCTCCCCAGGGCCAAGGCGCTCGAGCCTCCCAGGGAGGCTGGGCCTCCACCTTCGCATCGGCCAGCATGGCGTGTCTCCAAATACCGCCAACTGCTGATTGCCCTTCCTCTTAAAAGTTGGTTCCTGGGTCCACACACTAGCATTCTACATAATCTTTATTAAAAATTATGATTATGGGAAGACAGACATAACATATAATTTGCCATTTTGACGGCTTTTAAATGTACAATTGGGTGGCATTAAGTGTATTTAAGGTACGGTGCGGCCATCACCAGTATCCATTTCCAGAACTTTGTCATCACCTCAAGCAGAAACTCATTACCCATTGAGCATAACTCACCATCTTCCTCCTTGCTTCAGCCCATGGAAGCCATCATTCTACTTTGTCTCTCTTGAATTTCACTATTCTAGACACCTTGTATAAGTGGAATCATTAAATATTTGTCTTTTTGCGTCTGGCTTCTTTCACTTCGCATAATGTCCCCAAAAGCCATCCATATTGTAGCAAGGGACAGGATCTCGTCCCTTCTTAAGGCTGAACAATATTCCATTATATCAGTAGACCACATTTTGTTTATCCATTTACCTGTTGATGGCCACTTGGGTGGTTTGCTCGTTTTGGCTGTCGTGAATAATGCTGTCATGAATGTGGGTGCACCAGTTCCTCAGTTTTGGGGGTAGGTATCTAGAAATGGCATTGCTGGATCCTTCATTAATTCAATGTTTAACTCTTCAAGGAATTGCCGAACTGACCTAAGCACTGGACTTGTTACTAGATAAACTTTTTAAAAATTTTTTTTAAATTTAATTTTTTTATTATGCTCAATTAGCCAACATATAGTACATCATTAGTTTTTGATGTAGTGTTCAAGGATTCATTAGTTGCGTATAACACCCAGTGCTCTAGATTACCTTGTTTATATGAAAGAGGTATAGACTAGACATTACAGAACATAGTGGTTGATTTTCTTCTTTCCTGCATTTGTTCTCTTAGACCTAGGTGCTGCGATCCCAGACAAAGAGACAGTGAAGATGTACAAGGTCTAATGGTCACACAGGGATCTTCCTGCCAGTGCAGTGGGCTGTGATCAATACCTCTCTGGAGGATGGAGGCTTCCCAGTGGTAGGGCCATTCCATCGCACCTGCCTAAGTGATCAGGGACCATAGCCTTAAAAGGATACACAGAAAAGCATGTAATGAAAAGAGGGGATCCACTCCAAATATAACATACTCAGAAGGACCGACATGTTTCCCAACTTGGTTTAATTAAGAATTGATTGAACTTGACCATGCTGTGGGATTATGAAGCTTCTGGTTAGTGGGGAAGGGTCTTCAGTATTCTCTGGTGTTCCTCAGCCCACCCCAGTACCCCTTGTTTGCCCTCTTGTCCTTTGCACATTCCTGTCTGGTGCCGGGGACTTGAAAGGCTAAAGGGGTCACAGGAGCTCCTTGAGATATGTGAAGTCAAGAATTAGCTCCCTCTGCTTGGTTTTAAGGACAGTAAGACCAACAGTGTTCACGGGCCGATAATTAGCACTTGTATGTGGGGCACTGGCTATTCCCTTTCCTTCTGACTGCCTCTGGGATCCCTTTTGGAGCACTGTGCCGCTAAAGTGAGCAGAACCCCCCCCCCCAAAGCTAGTGCACACATTCATGCATGAAGCTCTGCTCATGTCAATAATTGGGGAAGAGGTCTGCTGTGAATGATGGAACACTCTCAAAGAAACACGATTTGGTCACCTCCAAGCAGATTCAGTAACTCCCTATTAATTTAACTAAGGCTCAGCATGGAAACGTCCTATAGAAATTGGTCCTAGTTAATAGATAATGATTTGTAATTAGCACGTTGTGCGTAAATGAATGCTTCTAATGACCTGCACATAATTCTTCTCTCAAGTAAGTGAAACTCCCTCTTTTACATGTAATTGATTTACACTAGTAATTGACCTGTTCTTCAAAGAAGTGGTGAACTGCATCAGAGCTGCCATCCACTCTGTCCCGCACTTCCAGGTAGTGGTGGCTGATAAGTGATGTGTCGGGCTACCTGCGAAACAGCTGTTAGCCTAAGAGCCTGGCTGTGAGAAGGACATTTGGAATTAATCTTCAGCATCTGTAATTAAACAAGACCAGGTATATGAAATTCTTGGCTAGGTTGAGGTGCCTTGTGCTATTCTTTGAAGAGCTGGGGGCTACACTGAACTTCTGCACTCCAACATTGTTCTGTGACCTAAGCATCGAGCATACAAAGGGCTGGAGCTGGGTGGTTTAGCAAAATCACACGGGAAGGGAGCTAGAGTTTACTGTGTTTTTATGTCAGTGGGGACTATGTCCGACATTTAACAAATTCCTCTTTGTTTAACCTTTAAATAGCCAGAAACATATCTCTATCTATCTATCTATCTATCTATCTATCTATCTATCTATCTGCCTACCTATCATCTATCTCTCCTTCTCTTCCTCCCTCTTTCTCTACCTTCCTACCCAACCATCTATCTGTCCATCTGTCTGTCCATCCATCCATCCATCTGTCCATCCATCTGTCCATCTATCCGTCCGTCCATCTGTCCATCCGTCCATCCATCCATCCATCCATCCATCCATCCATCCATCCATCCAATTCCCCCTTTATAGATGAAGACACTAAAGCTCAGAGATTAAGAAAGTCGTCCAGGATATCATGGCTAGTGGTGTTGTGAGACCAGGATTTGAACCCATGTCTGGCTGACTCTAAAGCCCACATTCTCTCCGCCCCACATGAACACAGTTTCAGTTGCGTCCAAGTGGCCCATCCTCAGAGGGCAGCCTCACTGAGTTAACTCCACGTTCTACAATAAGAGTGGAGGCCAATGGACAAAGGAACCCTAGGAGAGCTCTCACTTCTTTGTGCCGGTCCCAGTGGCCGGGGACAGGGAGATCTGAAGGGGAAATCACTCACAGGCTCCCCTCCACAGCTGCTGTTTTCAGGCTTTTACACAGCCTGTTTCAAATTTCTTACTGTCTCCATGTTCTCTCTGGTTGGTGGACATCTTTAGGTTGGGCACAAGTTTAGTCTCTTACCTTGCGGAAATGCTTTTTTTAATTCATCTCTATTGGTCATAAAGTCTCATGTCAACCCCTTCTAAGGTTTAGTCCTGCAGTTCGGAGAGTGTGTGTAAATGACTCTCCGGGATGGGTGACGGGTGGCCGTGCTGCGTTTGGAGGGATTAAGTTTGCTCACTGGCCTCGTGGTGCAGATGTGGACTGTGGACGTACACTCGCACTGGGAGTGGTGGCTGTATTTTGTAATTTACTCTAAGGGGTTATCTGACGGTATTCAAAATTAGACAGATAAAATGCTCCCAAATATAAGCCCTCCCCATAGAGGAGCTAAAAATAAATGCATTTTTTTTCTGTTGCACTGTTCGCATAAAGCAGACTTCCAGGAAGGAAGCAGGACGAGGTCCATGTATAGCAGCGGTGTATGCTGAATCTGAGTATCTGTGTGGTTCAGAGAAGGCCCACCACACCCAAGGACCCTGAGGCTGCTGCCTGCTTTTGCCTTAAGGCAGCATCCTTTTTGGGGTGGGGGGGTGCCACCAGCCAGCTCACGTGGGGATACTGGCTGGGGTCCATGTTCTTGGTGCTCTTTCCTGTGGCTTTGGCTCCCATAAAGTCTTTGTTATTGGACTTTTTCCCCCAATAGGAGTATGTTTAGTTTAAATTATGAAGGACAGGGCCACTTCTCCACACCCCCCAACTCTGTGAGCATAATGAGAAAACTTTATTCCTCACTGGGTTTGCCGACAAACTGGATTGATTTCTAACAAAGGGAAATAGCTGCCCATTACAGATCTTCAAACTTCACCACACAGCGAAAGTTGAAGACTCAAGAGTGTTTACAATGAAAAAGGTCACGTGGTCAGGATTCGTGGTTCTCAAAGTCTGGTCCTGAGACCAGCAGCATCAATATCACCTGGAAGCTCGTTAGAGATGCAAACTACATACTGAGTCAGAAACTCTGGGGTTGGGGGCCGGTAATCTGTGTTTAGCAGTCATCTAGGGCATTCTGACTTGTGCTCAAAATCGGGAAGCACTGGTATGGAGGACGGCAAATGGGACAAGAAGGCAAATGAACCAGGTTGGCGTCTTTGCCTTTTCTGAACTCGGTGACCAAAAGCAAACCCTTATCCTCCCTTACCTCCTCATCTCTGGGGACATTTTTACCTGCTCTGCTTACTTGGCAATGAAACTGAGGACACTGACCAGGACCTCAAGATGCTGTTTTGATGTAATAGTTTGATGGTTGCCATCAAAACACCAAACCCCTTTATCTTAGTTTATGAACAGAAAATTCTGTTGCTAGATGGGTACAGTTTCTTTATATAGGGGATAGACTAGTAGAAGCTCAGTAGGCTTTTTGGAGAGTTTAGGTAGTTAGCTATTAAAATGACATCTGCAACCAGTTGACTGGAGTCATAAAAACTGAGGACCACGAGCCTTACTGCACACCGATGGCTGTTTCTTCTAGAAGTACCAAGGCTTGGAATTCAATGAAAATGAGACTGGAGTCCCGGGTAGTCTCATGGGGAGTGCCATAGCTGAGTAGCTGCCCGGCTCTCTTTCCACTGAGTCATGGAAATCTTGGCTCATGGCTATTGCCCTGGACCCTCGCTTGGCCATGCATCCCGGGCTGGTGCCTCATTCTAACTCTCGTGGCCTTTGTCTCCTCTTGGAGACCTACCTCAAACCAGTTGCCCTCCGTGAAATGCTTCTTCTTGGAGATGAGTCACTGTCTAGCTTCCTCTGTGAAGCTCACGAGGCCCAGCTGGTGACTGAGACAGCCAGGAGACAAGAGCGCTCAGGAGAGGACAAGCATCGGCACTGAAATGGAATGGACCCTGGCATATCCCTCCTGGTTACATTGTTCAAGCTGGTCTTTCACTAGCTGCGAGATTGTGAGGTCACTTTTAACCGAGGAAAGTTCCAAAAATGAAACCATTCCATCCATCTGGACTGTCGGCCATGCCCACATGGCCAGAAAATCCAAATCATGAAGGCCGTGTACAAGGTTGTCTCTAGAACTACCCAACTGGGAGAGAACCAAATCTCCTCCTCTTTCAAATGGTTAGGATGGCCACCCCTTCCTGAGTTCCCAGCAAGGAAAGCTGCAAGGGGAGCCAAAGTTTAGGCCAGTAACACTAGAGTTGCTTGCAGTGTCGTAATGATTTACTTGGAATTCTTTTGGGGAAAAAAACAGCTCTTTCTGGTGGGTATTTTAAAATGGTGCTTGATATTAGAATGAGGTTAATAGTCCACTCATCTACTTCCCGATGCTGGACCGCTCAGGGAATGATGATGGCCGTGAGCTACCACCTCGGGACTCAGCTCAACCGGTGGCCTGCTGGTAGCATCTCCCCTGTGTTGACAAGGGGCGCTGAGCTTGCACTGCATCCAGGCTGGGTCTCCCAGCATTCGCCTGGGGCACTGTGGCCTTGACAATTCACACGGAGGCTGAGTACACTCTGGGGCACGCTGGAGAAAAGGCTACACTAGGTTGTGCCCACTTTCCCAGCAGGGGTGCCATCTTAGCGCATTAATTCCAATTTGCTTAATTGTTCAGAATAGGCTCAGGTGAAAAGAATGTGCCCCTTAGAGCCACTGTGGACCATCCTGTAAATCTAGATTGCAAGCTGTCCTAAGCAAACTGTGGCAGCCACCCTGTAAGATGCCAAGGACCTCTGGGCCACACCAGGGCATTTCTTCACTGCCAACAATAGTGCAATCCAGGGAGAGAAAGGCTGGTATAGAATAAGCCAATTCCGGTGATGAGCTTCTCTGAACCTGCAGAGACTAAAAACTATTCCTATGCTCTGGGATGCCAAGTCAGGGTCCTATCACATCCTGACCAGTATTATTAAGAGCTACAGACAGTTCTCACTGTACCCGGTATTTGCTGAAAGATAAAGGTTGGTTTCCATAACTGAAGTTGGCATTTCCAATACATTTTGTTTCCATTTTCCTTTGTGTTTGAGCAGACATGTTGATACGCGGATAGCTGTTGGCCACCCCCGGTGATCACTTGTTCAGCACGCACGCGCTTATTTATTTACTCACTGACCCCCTTGCTTTTAGCAAAGACCAGAACTGAGGGAGGTGAAGTAGATGTTAGCAATGCGTCAGGCAGGCCGTGGGGACTGGGCATTCACCAGGGGGTTGCTAACAACACCAGATGTCTTCCAGAGTGGCTGCACATGGCCTGGAACATTCAGAGCAACGAGATAACTTGTCTACCCATTACCATTTCTCCTGATGATGGGTGATTAGAGAAAAAGGTAATTTAAGGGCAAGGGGATACTTTTCGTGTCGTCCTCCTCCTTCTCTTGGAAATGGTCCTGCACAAAGTATTCTATCTGCTAGGCGTGGGTCCCTTTCCTTTACAAAGATGCTGCCCCGCCAGGTGTTGAGAAACGTTCAAAACCAGCACATTTTCCCCCACGTTTACTTTCATCTGGTTATTGCGATCAAACAAACAGCTTTCAGATGTATCTTCCAGGCCAACTTTCCTGACTTAGGGCTGGAACCTAGAGCAGCCTCAGAAGCCAGCTCTGGCCATGGTTATTAGTAGCCAATGGTTAGGAAGAACGCCCGTCTTTCTGTAGTCACTACTATAGGGGGCAAACCTATGAAGTTATCAATCAATGAAGGAGCAAAGGCTGTACTTTTGCTTCTACAGTCCCCACAAAACCACAGAGAAAAGGAGCCTTCAGCGAATGTTTGCTGAAGAAGACAAACACACACACACTTAGCCCAGTTCCTGAGGACCTACTGCTTAGCATTCCTCAAACGTGAGCATGCACACGAATCACCTAAATGTCTTGATAAAATGCAACTCTGATGCATTTGTTGCATCAGATGGATTAGGGGCAGGGGTCCCAGAAGAATCTCTTCCAACAAGCTCCCATGGGGTGCTGATGCTGCCGGTCCCCCAACTAGACTGAGTAGGAGGGCACTCCTCAACGCACCCCACTTAGTTGTTCGTTCTTGAACTTGTTGTCTCTGTTTTATTGGAAACTATCATGTATAAAGAGTGCTTTCTTCCAGATGAGAACCGGCCGAGTTCCGGGAGCTACCGGATCCCTGTCTAATAACCACACAACATTGTCTGGTAACCAGAATCTTCTACTTAGGTATTTGAGGCTTTTCGTTGGGATCATAGTAGAGAACTTGCTACCACCGAATGAAGCGAGTGGTTGTAGTGAAATCAAAGACTGTTTCCTAATGTGAGGCCGTTCTGATGACTGCCACCACCCCACACATGCCGTGTTACGTGTGAGTGGACAGCAGCAGGGGATGTTATTTTCTTTTTTCAGTCCTTCACGTGTGTTCTGTAGAAGCTAATTTATTTTTTCCAATTCCAGGATATTTCATGCGAGTCGAAGGGGAAAATGAACACAAACACACGCGTCTCCTTTACCTGGTTATGTTTGATGTCTTCCGCGGGCGCACCATAGGAATTCCTATACAAAGTTGAAATTCCAGTGTTTTGAGCTGAAAGCAAGAGAGAAACAAAAAGTATTAGCAAAGAAAGCAAGATTTCAAGTGAGGAATAATGCGATCGAAGCAAGTTCTCGCCCTAACAAAGCTTGGTTTCTCGGGGCGCATTCAAAGAAGAATCCTTTGGCTCTGGACACTTCGGTTTGTATGCAGATATAAGAAAGAGGAACAGTTGGGTATTCTATCAAATCCTCACGGCACGGGAGTTCCTTGCAATCACATTCAGACTGTAGACAGGGGCAGGGCAGGGCAGCAAGCAGATGGGCATCTTGCCAGGACTCTTGCCTCCTTCTCTGGTGAGAACCGGTGGGTAATAAAAGCCTGTCTTCCGCACTGAGGTGTGCAGGCATCTGGATGAACAGCTTAGTGCTGACTGAGAGAATGACAGGAATGAAATTTCTAATTTGGACTCAGAGAATGCTTAATCATCTTGCAGACAGTTCATTTCTCAAAGGCCCGAAGGCCAGGCAGGAAGCACCATCTGCATCCGTCCTGCACGTCTGGGTGGCTGCAGCTTTGGAACCCGGCTAGACATGGGGACAGGAGCCCTTCCCCCTCTCTTGGGACCAGCCTGTAGGCTAGCTGAAAGGAAGGAAGGTCTCCGCTTGCCAGCAGCTTTCAAAGACATGGGCAGCGTCTGCCCACTTCCCTTAGAACCCTCGGGATCATGCCACAGGCCCAGAGGAAGGGCCCAGGGTACCACTCCCCTCTTAGCCGTGAAAGGGTCATGATTTAAGGAAGTTCTGGAAAAAACTGTCAGGTGTCAATGGGGTATAAAACACTCTGAAATAAAAAAAGCCTTGCTTCCAGCATCTACAGAATAACAAAATAGGATGACACACCATAGCCACTCTCTTACAGGTACAGTTACTCTAGAACCAAAGTCAGTTATATCTATCACCCCACCCATGACTATTAATTAAAGCACCTAACAGCTGTGCAGGAAAAGTCCCCTTGGAAAACTGTGCTTAAGAACGTGAGAGCTGAGAGCCTATTCTGAATTTTAAAGGCCACCCTGACATCGTCTCCAGTTGGGTGTGCGTTGCTCCCGTCTGTATTTTTGCCTGGACCCCTGCTCTAGAATCTTCCGTGACAGCCCAGCTTCCCAGCTGCCGACCCCACTCCTCCACCCTCGCCGCTTCCAGGAGCCCAGACACCTTGCTAGACAGGCTGGATGAGGTCACTGCAGGGCCCTGCCACGGTACGAGCCACAGGATCGGGGCCCTGGGTGATCTTCTGCTGTGTCTCCTTCCCTTCTTGTCAAGGGAGCCCGAGCTACGCCAGCCCTCCTTCCTTGCTAGAGTGTGCAGCTGGTCTTCAGGGATGTTGTGTTTGCTGATCCTTCTCCCCGGAACTCATTTCCCCTGGCTCTGGACTGCCTCTTCCCGTTGGTGTTCAGTCTCTTGCTCGACCACGTGAAAGCAAGCCCGCCCACCTGGTACCCCGCGGTTCCTGAGCCCCTTTATCTTCTCCGTCATACGCAACTCCACGCGGGGTACTACCTTGTTGGGGAGCCTGTTCTATTGTCTACCTTGTGTGGCACACCTCCCTTCACCTACGACAGAAGCGCCGTGAGGCCAGGGATCGGTCTGTCCTGCCACCTTCGCCAGTGTGTGGGCGTCGGGACAGCGCCCGGCCTCGGCAGGCGCTCAGAGTCAGGGCTTTATCTGCTGAGGGAATGAATGAAAAGTAACCCTGAGAAGATAGGCCCTCAGAGCTACGGTTTGCTGATGAAAAATGTCACTGCAGGGTGAAATTTTGGGTTTTCTTTTTTTCTGTTACTTGGAACAAAATGCATTTTTTATTTGTTGGAACATGAGCTGTGAGAGCCTATGCTCCTCTCCCGGTCATGCTGGTGGCTTCTGAGCTAAAGATGCTTCTACTGGAAGTTCTTTCCTCCTGTTCCTTGGTCCGCTTCACCTGTTTAAAAGAGGCCGTGTAGCCGAGATTGAACTTGTGGCTCTGGCAGACACACGAAGCAGGTGTCTTCATGGATGCTAAGCCCTTCTATGTCTGACCTAAGAGGAGACTCCTAAGGAAATGCCTTTCTTCTTCTGTACAGGCCCCAATTTCCAATGGAATCAACACATGGAAGATGAGAATGGCTTTAAAAAGGCACAAGAGAGACTAACCAAAACGCGCTAGAGCGTTTGATGTAAAGGCATCTGGGAAGCTCAGATGGGAGGGCAAAATCCCCTGGGGGAATCTTAAAGTCAGGCCACATGGCCGCTGGGCTCACACAGCCCTCCTGGGATGCATGCTTCTGAACACAGAACGTTCCCGGGGAATCATGACCGCAAGAAATAGCTATGGCCGGCCTGCACGCCGGAGTGAACGGCTGATTCTGGCTTTCTGAGGGCTCCACGGTGGCAAGAGAACACTAAGGGAGAAGACATTTTAAAAGACTCCATCTCAGCTAGATGATGAATCCAGAAAAGGCAGGTGGGGGGAGCCTGGCACAAAAGCCCAGATGGCTCTGCATGTCTAAGGGCTCAGTAGAGGACGTTCAACCCAGGCAAGGACCCGCTTTCCCTTAAAGCCGTCCCACGTTGCGTTTTGAGGGTGAAGCTTCCCATGGTTTTCCCACAGCAGAGGGAGTATTTTCTTTGGGGGGAATGGGAGGCTCTCCTCTGATGTCTTAGAAACAAGGGAGACAGCAGTTTTCAGGTATTTTTCAACGTACCATCCTGTAAGCTCCGCTGGATAAGTGTGAACGAGAACAAGTGCTGCTCTTGACGTGAGGTCACAAGAAATCTGATCTGCAGGTCAACGCTGAAATGATGGGCACGTGCAAAAGTGCTGTAGAGCCAGAGCTGGCCATTCACCCTTTCCATGTAGACGTGGGCTTCCACCCGGGTTAGCTGGGGGCTTACTCACGCCACTGTGGAAGGTGGTAAGTAAACACCTCTTCCATCACCATCTCCTCCATCACCACCTCCGCCATCACCACCTCTGCCATCACCAACTCTACCTCCACCATCACCTCTCCCACCTCCACCATCACCACCTCTCCATTGCCACCGCTGCCTCTATCACCACCTCCTCCATCACTTCCCCCACCATCACCACCTCTTCCATCACCATCACCACCTCCATCATCACCTCCCCCACCATCACCAACTATACCTCCACCATCACCACCTTCACCATCATCACTTCCTCCATCATCATCATCGGCTCCATCACTACCTCCACCATCACCCACTTCTACTTCCACATCACTTCCTCCAACTCCACTGTCACCACCTCCAACTCCACCATCACCACTTCCTCCATCACTTCCTCCTCCATCACCTCTTCCGCCATCACCATCACCGCCTGTTCCATCACCACCTTCTGCATAACCTCCTTCTCCATCACCACCTCCTCCACCATCATCACTTCTACCTCCACCATCACCTCCTCCACCTTCTCCATCACCTCCTCCACCATCACCAACTATACCTCCACCATCACCACCTTCACCATCACCACTTCCTCCATCATCACCATCGGCTCCATCACTACCTCCACCATCACCCCTTCCATCATCCCCACTTCTACTTCCACATCACTTCCTCCAACTCCACTGTCACCACCTCCAATTCCACCATCACCACTTCCTCCATCACTTCCTCCTCCATCACCTCTTCCACCATCACCATCACCGCCTGTTCCATCACCACCTTCTGCATAACCTCCTTCTCCATCACCACCTCCTCCACCATCATCACTTCTACCTCCACCATCACCTCCTCCACCTTCTCCATCACCTCCTCCACCATCACCAACTATACCTCCACCATCACCACCTTCACCATCACCACTTCCTCCATCATCACCATCGGCTCCATCACTACCTCCACCATCACCCCTTCCATCATCCCCACTTCTACTTCCACATCACTTCCTCCAACTCCACTGTCACCACCTCCAATTCCACCATCACCACTTCCTCCATCACTTCCTCCTCCATCACCTCTTCCACCATCACCATCACCGCCTGTTCCATCACCACCTTCTGCATAACCTCCTTCTCCATCACCACCTCCTCCACCATCATCACTTCTACCTCCACCATCACCTCCTCCACCATCACCTTCTCCACCTCCTCCATCACTTCCTCCACCATTGCCACCTCCATCATTATTGCCTCCACCATCACCACCATCACCTCCACCATTCTACCACTAGTTCCCCATCACCCCCAACTTCACTACCTCCACTAGCACCAACACCTTCACCACCACTACCACCAGCACTGTAGATAATAACTTTTACTCAGTACTTGTTGGGCTTAAAGGGAACCTTCTGTATAAACATATGTTCAATGTTCTTTCAGGCTTGCTAGATGGTCGACAGTATAGTTTTGAATTGCTATTTTTTTCTTTGAATTNTTTTTTTCCTTTGAATTGCTTTTTATTATTTATTTATTTATTTTTAAAGATTTTATTTATTAATTCGACAGAGAGAGAGACAGCCAACGAGAGAGGGAACACAAGCAGGGGGAGTGGGAGAGGAAGAAGCAGGCNATTTTTTTCTTTGAATTGCTTTTTATTATTTTTTTATTTATTTATTTTTAAAGATTTTATTTATTAACTCGACAGAGAGAGAGACAGCCAGCGAGAGAGGGAACACAAGCAGGGGGAATGGGAGAGGAAGAAGCAGGCTCATAGCGGAGGAGCCTGATGTGGGGCTCGATCCCATAACGCCGGGATCACGCCCTGAGCCGAAGGCAGATGCCCAACCACTGTGCCACCCAGGCGCCCCTGAATTGCTTTTTAAAGTAAGTCAGAGCAAAGATGTTTAAGCCTCTAAAATAAGTTCAAAAAATGACATATATCTCAATACTGGAATTATCAAGATCCTCGTCATTAAACATCTAGAAACATGTTAGATTTTATGTTTTCTTTTCTTATGTGTGCAGGGCATGATTATGTACCATTGGAACTATTTCAACATAAACACACCCACATACAATAGCCTTTTGAATGATTCTACTGGGCAAGAGAGAAAAGTTAAATAATAATGCAGTCAACTTCAGAATTATTCTTGTAATAATAATCTCAACTGGCCATCCCAGAGTGCCAGTGACGTGGCTACCTAGGGCAATCGTAATCCCAAAACGAATGGGCCAGGTGAACTTGCTGTCACTCCTCCAGAGTAACCGGTACAAATGAGATTCTCTGCTGAATGTGTGGACTCTAGGGACCTGGCATTCAGATTCATAGCTTCCTCGGTTCATGCTCGTCTACAACTGGGATGACACTGAGGGCAGGAAAAGCAGGGACTAAGAATAATAAGATATGTCCTGTGTAATGAACGCAGGCGTGAGGCTGAGACACTCCCTGGTAGGTGTGTACGTGGAGGGCAGAGCGCTGACCC